>NC_068943.1:81893983-82232858 GCF_026419915.1 Harpia harpyja
ATGTTAAAGATCAAAACAGAATCCTCCCAGAAAACTCAATCACACATCAGAGCCAAACAGAGACTTGGAGACATTTTCATGCAAAGGAAACAAAACCCAGCAAACAACAGAAAACAGGAGTTTCATAAACACGAGTGGTCACACCATCTCCCTGAGAGGTGACCACCCTGCTTCAAATATGGCCTAATTCAGGAAAATAGGATATTAAGCTTATGCACTATAAACTCATCCACAGCTAAATTCAGTTATTGCCTAATGGCTACCCTGGATAAACCATTTTCAGGCTTCCCTTTACAGCTGTTGTACTTTGTAAGCACCATCAAGTCAGGGGAAGACAAGTTATTAGATAAGTGATCAGGGCACTGGGATAGGCAGTGGAAACATGCTTCTATATATATAAATTCTATATTTATATAATTATATATATTTATAAATTTTATAGAGAATTTATATATATAATTTAAATCCACGATGTAGTAAAGCAACTGTTTCACTGGTAGAAAGTCACGCAGCCATCATGCGCCCCATCTCTTTGCAACAGAGAAAATTGTGCACTTGGCACATTTTCATTCTCCTTTACAGGACACGAAGCTTCATCTGCACCCTGAACTCCTTCTTTGGCTATGTATCCCACAGGCAGGAGGTTGTGGGGACAGAGCCCTGCCACACGGGCTGGCTACAGCAGCCTCAAAGCCTGCCACATCTTTGAAATAAAGCTAAGGCAGCTGCTTGGAAACAGTCTTCAAAGGAACTTCTGTTCACCATTCTTCACCCCAAAAGGAAAGGGAAAGGGAGAGAGGAGAAAGATCATTTCAAACCCATCCCATTGCTTGGCTAATATCTGTCAATTCTACCTGGCTAAAGGTTTGTAGCACCTTGTGGGATGGATGTTTCAGTGCAAATTATGTAATAAGGTAATTTTCCTTGCTGCAAATAACCTGCATTCAAATCAGTCTTTACAAAGAGGGAAGAAACAGGTTATGGATAAAAGACTTCTGCTGATGAAAGGAATCTGGTGTGCGCACCAGGGTGGTATCTCCTAGGGTGACTCCCATTATGGGGTATGCACAGTGGACACAGTAACCTGGGAGGCCTATTAGGCATATATGAGGTGAGGGTTTCCTGGCCAAGCAGCCAGCATTTTAGGCCCACACAGGACACACAGCCAGAAACTATGTTCTTCATGGGTAGCTTGACAAAGAGATATGTGCAACACAGGGTGATTTCTATTAGCAGAACCACAAAGCTCTTTTCTGCTTCAGCTCTCTATTAAAGGTCATGTACCGCTGCACAGAAATAGATAAATTACTGGACCCCCAAGGGCTGCTGGAAGAGTAAACACTGTTCAGAAAGCATCATGCTGTGCAGGTGCTGGGCAATGCTGCTTGTCGGGATTGATACGTCATTTTGTGCAAAACAGATTGTTGGGGTCTACAACTGCAGTGGGAGAAGCAGTCTTGGACTCAGGATCCTCTGGATTTATTTTGAGCTCCGAGACCGTGGCCTTCCCTGGCTCCTCATTACCAAAACTGAGAGAACAGTTTTTGCCACACAACACAACAGATGCTGGGACAGCCTTCAACCAAGGGACTCTGCTATCTCCAGGTGACAACTACAGATGGTCAGACATGGTTCATTTGTTTCTCCATGTTTCCTATGGAAGATGCTGACTTTGAACTCCAAACCCACAAAACCGGTATTTTCCATTTTTCAACACAAAGTACCAAGTTTACAAGCAGAATGGCATTTCTTCATTGTGTGAAAAATTCAGCTTTTCAGTGCAAAATATTTTGTTGGAAAAATGTCATGCAGTGCAGCCTGGTTTCCACTGCTGTGTGGTCCTTTGATTTTGCTTTCAAACAGGAGTGAGCTGACTGATGCTTTCTCTCTCCTGTTTGCTGTACCGGATAAGGGTTAGACTCTATATTCTCTTATAGGAAACAAGCACAGAGCAGTTCTTCCCACAACTGCAGCATGTACAAGGTTTCCACCTCCTCCTCAAACACTTAGTTCTACAGTTGCAAGAATATAATCATCTTTACACCTCTATTCTGCAGTCATATTCACCTGGAATTGGCCAATTTGCTGCAATGGTGGCAGAGAGGAGACAGCAGAAGTAAAAGTGAAAAAAAGACAAATATCCTTAAAATGCAGCCCTGCCAGTACATCTCCCTCCTGCTGCCGAACAGCCTAGAGGTCATTGCATGCGTGCTCTGGGGTCTCCAAAAAACTGACAGTCCAGCTCCCAGTTTGATGGATTACTGCAGCCCTCTTGTGATTAGTGTCTGCAAGTCAGATGCTAATCAGTTGTCAGCTGTTACGAACAGCAGGAGAGAGAGAGAAAGATAGGTGTGTGCTGTTGAGCTTATTAAACTCTTGGATCACAGCAGATTAACTTGAGTGTGGGGGTCTTCTTTCCAATACAGTGAATAATTTACACAAGATTGAAAGGAAAGAATCAAGACCTGGACTGCTCCTAATTTTTTCAAAGAACTAACTGTGGGGTTCTTTAAATCATTACTGCTCCTGCATGTTCAGCAGCTGACCAAGAGCAAAGACACATGAGTGCGTTTTCCATTCCCCTCCCTTTCTCCATCCAGCCATTCATCCATCTTAGTCTTCCCAAGGAGGCTGGCAGCCCTGTTCTTGTAATGGAGGGGCAGCTGAAGGGAACATCTCCAAGCTGGGGACATCTCCAAGCTAAGCACATCCCAGGGGATGCTTTAGAAATGACTTTGAGAGCTCTGCAAGAAACAGGCCACTGCCTTGCTTTTCTGTGGCATTTTGACAGGGAACTGCATAAGTGAGATCGCATGGATTCGAAGTAGTGATCCTCCTAGCAGAGCCAAGGACAAACATATCCTCTTTAGCTGGCTCTATTCCCTTTTCCCAGCTGCTTCACAGGTTTTGGGTTTATTTTACTGGCCTTCTGGTCCATTGCCCCTCCGCATAGATTTGTCTGGAAATTCACATGGCATATGTTGCAGGAATTTGGCTCCACCCGATGCAGGTCCCTTCTTGATTATACTGGGTTTCTACCAATTCCATTTTGTTAAGCTTAACTAAATGGTCTGCTATGTTTAAGTGTTACAACCATAGGAAAGCAAGAAGATAGTGGACTGGATGCATCTCACCTGACTTGATCTGAGAGAGATACAAGCACTGCAGGTATTTGGAGTCAGCCAAAGTCTAATCTTAGAGTCAATGGAGGGAGACAGACAGATAAATTGCTTAATTCAGACATTTTGGTATGAAGCAAATCTTGCCATAAAAGTGCCTATTTCTCTCTGCTGCTCATGAAAAGGCTGAAGGGATTCATCACTCCCTTTCCTCTCCCATAGAAGAAACTTCTTTTTTTGTAGATCAAACACTGAGGCAGGAAGAGCTGAATTCAGCCGGGATGGTGAACACAGGAGAACATCCTCTCACCCCAGAATGAGCAGCCCCACAGAGGGGCTTTCTCCATCACTTCAGGCATGCTAAAATACTTCCTCAGTTGGAAATCCAGTATATTACTGGTTAGTGCATGCACTACAAGGAGATGCAGATTTAAATCCTTGCTTTAAAAGATGTTTAATCAGCTAGATGTGCTAGTGGGAAAGCAGGTATCAATCCCAGAGCAGAGCATAGTGCCCAGAAACCTGCAGGAGACAATCACTGGATCACTTCTCCAAGGACATGGTGCAGCCCTGACTGACAGACAGCAACAGGGATCTAGGAGGTGCAGCTTTTTAGTTTCTACTAACAAAGTAACACAAAAGTCTTGGCAAAAAAAAAAAAAAAAAAAGAAAAAGAAACATGCAGGCTGAAGTGATATGTCTCACTTTGTGTCTGAACCATCTTCTATGGAGTTCAACCCTGTGACCTCAGTGCACTTGGTGCCTTTGGCTCCCATTTCCCTCTGCCTCAAACTGGGAAAGGACGGGATGTATCTCAGTGAGAGTTGGTGTCTGCCAGCTCAGCTTAGATCAGTTCCCATCAACCTTGCCTGCAGATCAAAGCAGCCTGCCAGCATGACAGGAGATGCTCCAACTGGAGATTCTGCTGATTAAACAAAAAATCTCAATCAAACACAAACACCAGGAAGGACAAGCGTTCTCACCAAGCACCTGCAGATTCATTCCCTGCCTCTTGCTGCAGTAGAAGGGAAAGAGGAATAATGCACACACAAGGGATGAGGGCCAAAACTGACTATGCTCTCAGTAGGAGATGCTCAGTTTTGCATCACTTGCCTGGCAGTGCAGGTAAGACTAGAGAGCTTTGCTGATGTGGGTGCCTCAAGAGGATTGCTGTGGATTAGAAAGCCTAAAGGGCAATGAGAAACTGCAGAGGCAAGTAAGGGAATGCTGCACATGTATACCTAACTGGTTTAGTTATTGGAGAGGTCAGGCATAGCCCTGTGATCAGTTAAACCTGACACTGGTTCTCAGTTTGCCACAGCATTCATAGCTACCTGACCTTGAATCTCCAGATGCAGATGACTGCCTTAAACTCCAGTCCTTTAGTTTCCAGCATTTTTTTCTTTCTAGGCAGGTTTCTTGCATCTGCTTTCCTTTTGTCTCTTCCAAAATCAGTTGTAGAGGAATATAGTTCTGCAGTTCGCTTGCTAACCCTAGATGGTGCAATTTAGTTAGAAAGCCTCAGGAGAAGAAACACTGATTATTATAATTAGAAAGGTTTCTTTGCAAGTCAGGTAGGACATGTGAAGTGGTGGTGCCAAGAACACATTGGACGACCCGCACCAGGTGCAAGAAGTCATGGTATAGTCAGTAGATGGGCCAGTATGTCCACTGCTTGACTGCCTTACATATACCATACCTGCTGTCCCTCCTGTGTCAGTGTGGGATGTGGAAGCACAGCTCCATTTGTAGAGTTGGTAGCAACTGTTGTTGCTATACTGTTGTTGGTATAGCAGCTGAGGATCTGACCCTCAATGCTAGGGAACAATCTGTACAGCTCAGCTCTTTCCCTCTGATTTGCCATGGGATGGAAATCCCCATGCTAGCCTAGGTCTAAACTTTAAGGATTGATTGGACCTCCAAGCACCAAAAGATATTGCTCATTAGGAGTTTATGTTGTACCAGTAGAAATTCTTCAATAAATAAATAAATAAAAACTACCAGAGTAAATGCACACTCTAAGCATAGTGAAGAGACATAAGAATGTGAGCGTTATAAGAAGCCAAAAATTATCTGTCCAAGAAGCTTTTCATCCTGCTTGGTGTGTCTCTACAGCCCTAGCTCTGGGAAGTCTCATGTTTATCGTGCTTATTTTGTGACTAAAAAACACAAAGAGATGGAAATGAAACAAATTCATTCCCCTTCCCAGTGGAAACAGAGCTGGAAAGCCAAACCCCTACTCTAGCTCATCTTGTTTGGATTCCTTGGGGATATGTTCGCAGCATGTCATCAGGGAACTGGTGCTAATGCCATCACCTGCCCGATAATGCAGACAACCATTGAGTCTTGATTTTAAGATCTTTTAAATGACTAAGTATCAATCAATATCCTTAGTTGCTGCTATAAATCTTTTCATGGGAGACAAGCATGCTTACCTTTCACCTTTATCCACCCCCTCAAAAAAACTCACAGCAAGAGAACAGGCACCAAAGGGTTGTGGCTCTGGTGACTGCTGCTCAGACCCTCCTAGCAAGCACCAAACTCTACACTTCTGCCAGCTACTACTAAGACTTGAATTCCTCAATCTCAAAGTGACAAGAGCACAGCTTTGAAAAGGTTTTGCAGCATCCCTGGTGCTTCCTTCCCAATAGTCTGCAAAGGCTGACCAAGGTCTGGCATAAGGAGGTTTAGCTTCAACACTGAATGAAACTTTCTATCCAATGCTAAAGATAGGACAGCACCAGCATACATTGCTTCGGGAGGCTTTGGAATCACTGTCACTGGAGTTTAACAATATAGACGTGCTTTGGGTAGAAATAATGCAAATTTAGAGCAAAATAGATTAGATTAAATGACCTCTTGAGACCTCTTCCAGGCCTATCTTCTTTCAAGTTTTAAATTAATGGCAACAACCACCTTACTATCTGAATTTAATCCGTGCTTTGGACCTACCAGAGAAAGAATCTGATGCAAGTTTGGAAAATGTCATCAGTTTTAGGTCTTACTAAAATAAGAATACCTCATCTCCTCAAAGTTTCATGACAGACAACAGCAGGGCTAGGCAATGATCCGTGACCACAATCAATAGATTCCACCCTAAACAAAGGCAACAGATGCTAACAAGAAGCAAAGGAAGAATATGAACTGCCAGTACACAGAATGCACAGTCCTTCTTTAATAGATTCTGTCTTAGCACAGCCACAGAATACAATAGAGAATAACCAACCTTAGGAATAGTGGGCAGGCTCTCCAATACAAAAGCATTCAGTGCTTCCAATAATACACCATTGTAAGTAATAATAATAAATAAATAGTTAATTACAAGAGCTATTAAAATCACTTTTCCTAAGATGAGATATGACATTTTATACAGACATGAATACATCATTTTAAATGCTTATTAAAACCCCATTTCACACTACTTGTAAAATAGAGTGCATAACATTAGTTTTATGTACTTCTATAAACATTTTGCCTTTTTTAGTCATTCATACATTCAAATTGCTGTCATATCCAAGTCACTAAAATTAATATTAAAATAAAGCACAACTCTACATTATTATTAGCATAATTGCTCCACTATACAAAAAATAGACCCTCTTAGCCTGAATGGCTTTTTCAAAAATAGATGGAAACAAGTAACAAAAGTAGTCTCCAGGAGAGAGAGCAATGTATGTTTACAACTTCTGACAGCCTGCACTAAACTGAACTGGAAGCCAGCTGCCTGTCTTTGCAGAAAGGCATTAAGGGCAAAACCAATTTGCCATTTTAATGATGAGAAAATTCATCAAGTAATCCATTTCAGTGCACCACTATTTATAGCATTAGAAAGATTTCACTAGTGTCTATGCTGAATCTTGCTGCAATTTCATTTTGCTACAGGTTGTCCTACGTAGCAGGGGCATGGAGAAGAGGTTTTTTTCCATTGAAGACCACAAGACGACTATAAAAATCTTTTTAGGTTAGGCCATGATATACACCAAGACTTACATTTAAGGAATGTAGAATAAGGAAGGTGATTTATGCAAGAAAGTGTTAGAAACTGAACTTTTGACACAGAACAGTTTGATCTCCATTGACTACAGGATACACAATTAGGTGGCTAGAAGGCAGTGAAACTGGTGCATGGTATGGTAGTGAAGTTGATATATTGCTTGCTAAACTGGCATTTCTGTAGCTGTAACCAGCAGTCAAATTACATTAGTCTCTCCCCAGAGATGCTGTTCCTCTGACACAGAATTTCTCTCAATACCGGGGTCTCTACCCCAAGGTGTAGGAAGACTCTCACATTCTTGTAACTTAAGCCATAGTGTTTGGTTAAGATATAACCCCAGCGGTTGCCTAAACTGTTGTCATTGCCTAGAAACGCCAGGTGTTAACAGTCCTCACTTCCCATTAGGCCTACAGCTATTGGACCATGTGTATGCACAGTATTCCCATTGCAGTATTCATCATTCACTGTATTCTTGTTTAAGATTTTTTGCGTGTCTTTTCAGCTTGCACCTCTGAAATGGTCAGGGTTCCTTGAAACCCTCTCAATTTTGAAATGAACCTTTGATGGTGTGGAGAACCCCTTTGAACCAGTTTTTAATATGACTGAAGGATTGTCATACATCCCTCCTGAGCTTTTCTTTACACTAGTATCTGTTGTAAACTCAGCTGCTCCCACCTCCTGCCCTAAATCTGTATTCCTGAATACACATTTGTGCACCTGATGAGTGCCGGCTATTTTGCTTAGCAGTAGTTGCTGTATATTTGTATCCTAATGAAACCATTCCTTAGCATGCTATTTGTCAAGATCATACACACAGTGTTCCTCCCAGCCTTCTGAAAATGTAATAAATACATCCACTATCACATGGTTCAGACAGTTAATGGAAGTACTGAGCAGAACTGGACACAGGACAATTCCTAATGAAACCTAACTTAATTAATTCTTCCAACCTCCTCTGGCCCACCCTACTGAAGTGTTATCTAGACTAGATTTCTCTAACATGCTTATGAAAATGCCATATTTCTTGCACTTAAGTACATTACCACCCATGACATCTGCTTTCCTATTATCCAAAAGGCTTTTCTCTGTTTTAGGAGTAAATTCAATTTATTTGACATGATTTATGCTTTTCTAATCCAGGTTGGCTGTTACTCATCTTCTTTCTATCTTTCATATGCTCAACAAACAGTTAAAGTTATTTATTCAGTATTTTCCAGATATTGAGGTCAAGCTGAAACCCCTGTCTCCTCTTTCAAAAAGAAAGTCTTTTAAAAAAAGGCACCCCAGGTTCACCTAACTTCTCCTACTAACTGCTCATTCCTGCCCCTCTTTCCCCATTGAATGTTGTTCTTTAGCCCTTTGCACCATACAGCTTGCCCTTGTAAACTAGGTAAATGAAAAAGGGTTTGGTTTTAATAAAAAGCTGGCAGAATTTCAGTGCCAACCAGTGTTATCAGGACAGTGGAAAAAAAAAAAGAAGGTGTGGAAGTACAGATGCAGGGCCAGATTGGGGGGCTCTTAAACTGGCTTTGCCCATGCAGGAAAACTGGTGTCAGGCTGTATGGGTCCCTTTGAGCTCTCCAGCATGTCTTCATCCTGCAGAAATTAATTCTTCCTCCTCATGCCTTGATGAATTTCCTTAGGAGAGCTGGTTTGACCTAAATTACTTCTCCTCTGATATCTCCTTGGTCTGGGCTTTGTTGCCATATGAGTTACACCAACCACTTGCTCGCAGACAGCATTTTAGTGAGCGCCTCTTTAGCATTGTGGGGCTCATCTGTGAAAGGTTTTTCCATGGCCTTTCATAGTCTTCACTGTATGATTTCATTTAACCTGGGATTTCTCTCACCTCCTGTGTCTTATTTAGTGCTGCCTGTCCTGACTGTACACACTGACTGTTCTTAAAAGTCCAGCTTTCCTCATCTAACCTACTTTCCATTTTCTGCAAACACAGTAAGGAAAAAAGAAATCAATGGAAAGCTTATATTTTGTCGAGCTGCCTTTTACTGAACTTTCCATTCTTCCTCTAAATTGAGATGATTTGTGCTCATAGTCCTGCTGTCAAATGAAAAATGCTCAGCCCTCTCCTTAGTTTCTTCCCCCCTGGATCTGCTTCCCATGAGGTCTCATCTCCTGCTTCTAAGTTCCATTATGAAAGTTACCATTATTCCATTGTTCTTCCTCCTCCCCCTTAAAAGAATCATGCTCACTCTCACCCCAGCTGCCCTCCATCTTCAGCTTTGCCAGTTCCTTCTTCTATGGGTGAGAATCCAGCTTTCTCTTGGGTTGCTTTTGCCTCTCGGTGTCCCAAAGCATTTCTGGGAACTTGTTCTTGCATCAGTTTTCTGCTCTTTTCCTTTCCTAAATGTTTATGTAGCTAAAAATCTCATTTCTATCCTCCTTACCCATCCTCTCCAACCCATTAGGGGTAAAGGAGAGTAGGAGGGAAAATCAGAAGGAGTGAGGGCAAGAATGACCTCTGTAGCCCTTAGGGTATTGACATTAATTGAACATTTCTGCACACCAGATTGAGGACTGAAGGTCGCTGCCACTCTACATAAGCAATGTACAATCCAGCCTGCTGCAGTGCCACACTTTATTGTTATGGTTCATAGAAAGGTGAGTGCACATTCATTTTTCAGGCTAACCCAAATATTTCAAATAAATGCTCCTTCCATTTTCTATTCAGTACTTTCCTTCTGTGGTTTAAGTAAACACTTTCAAAGTAGAAAAGAAAAGTATCACTACCAACAAGAAAACCAGAAACCAACTGATCAGATGAGACAAATACAGCTGGATCAGACATAAGGGTCTGAAATTCAGGGTGGTGAACGGAATACTGAACAGTATTGCTCCTTCCCAATAGCACCCAGTCTCTGTGCACACTGCCCAGAAGGCTCTTGTGCCGTGCACAAACAACTGTAGTGAACTGGACCAAGCTGGGTAAGCTGCCAGAGCAGTCCTGGCGGCTTGTTTTCCATGTAAGCAGCCATGCTCAGGTGTCTGAATCTGCAAACTGAATCCCTCCCTTGCACAGCCTTTGCCTTTTCCTTCCTGAACATCTCTCATGGGACTGACAGGTAACAATGAGGGTTGTTTTGGGAAGCATGCACCTATATGTCACACAGCAACATTTCTGTTCACAAATTATCTTTAGATTTTTTTATATGCAATGCCTGTTATCTTCCAGCCATGAGTTTAAATATGTTATAGCAAACTGCTCTCTAATATATCAATGCAATCTATAATCTAATCTTTTAATTAAACTACCTAGGAAGAAGCTCTTAATGGGGCTGTTTCATCCCAGGCAGCAGATTTATTCCAATTTTCAACTCTCACATCAGGATTAGTTAAAAAATTTACCCAGTCCCAGCTCTATTCTGGAGCTTAAAACAAGCTCAAAGTCGGAACTGAAATATATGCTTCTTGTTCTCCTATCTGGAGGAAAATTAGGATTTCTTTGGCATCAATAAGAAAGGTATGGAAGTGCTTACATGTAAGAAAATAACATTTATCAGCACTGAGGTGTTGAAGAAAAGCATTATTTATGTCAACTTTTTAACTGGAAATGGAACTTTTTTCAGGTTATCAAGACAGCCTTTTCAGTATTTTGGGTCAAATATTTCCTATCAGGTTTCTCTTATTTTTAGAAGAAGCATGAAGACTTGAGTCTACTGGATTATTTCATTTACATTCCTTGGAAAATTCTGACCTTTAGAATAATTTAATTTCAAGTAAAAAACAACAATCCAGATTTAGAAGTTTCACAGAATGAACTTTCACAAACAGGCAAATATTAGTATACTCTGTGATAAAGTCAAGTGCTTTCATTTTGGTGAAAGAACACATTATTAAAACTGATAGCTTGAGTCCCCCAGACTGAAAACTTATCATCAAAACATGCAAAGTCAGTCATATCTATATTTCCAGGCTCTGAAAAACACTCGGACACAGCTTGTTGTGTCATAAAATGTATTCAGTTTGTGATTTGCAAGGTCTTATAAAGCCAATAAAATTTTTCATGTTATAGGATGGAGTCATAAAGCTATTTCAATTTACTTCCTAAGCAGAAGGATAAATCTAAAGAGGGAAATACCCATATTGGAGGATATTTTTGTATTGATGTGAATCATTTCCAGGCAAATTAGCATTGTTCTGTGTGCATTCTCACAGACAAGGAGAGGTCAAAGCAACCATGCAATAAGTCTTCCTTAAGTAGTAGAGAGGGAGGGAAGGTTGTCCTACAGAAGTGCTTTGAGTATCTATTTGCATGCAGCGGCATTTAGATAACCTCCACGTATATACTGGAGTGGCCAGCAGGCAAAAATGAGTCAGTAAAAGAAGATGTTGCTCAAGAGGTGAAGTGCTGCTGGGTGACTTCCTTTAAGACTTCTACCCTTGAAAGTGGTGAGAGGAACTCTTAGGGAGGACCTTGGAGAGACTGCAGGTAGGTTATTCCCATAGTTTATATGTCTTATGTTTCCTTCGCAACTTAGTAATGAAGAATATAACCCTGAATTTTGCTAGAAGAGACTTTTTGCTTAATTTTGTTTTCAAATAGACTCCAAAATCTGTTGTACTCAGAGATGTGCAGAAGTAACAAATTGCTTTACTTGCAACTGCTAGCAAGCGCTTGGGTTAGGATATACGTGCCACCAAATTTCAAATCCCAACTCTTGGGAGGAAATTTCCCAATAAATACCCTGTAGTAAGATAACTGATGGCTATAGCTAAGTGCATTTTGTCAGAGAAACATTTGTTTTAAACATTAAAGCAAACACATAGGAACAGTCAAATTAATGTAGTACAGTGCAAAAAGTATTAAGAAATATAGTGGCTGTTTATACTTCTTACAGCAAGTAAAAACTTGTGTTACTGCAAATGTTGCAAGTTGTATGTCCTGACCAAAAACTTTTTATAAAACATATCCAGCTGGGTCCAATAAGGACAAAAACCAAGAGCTAAAGCAGCCACTTGGGCTGAGCTGCAGTGCTGCAGCAAATTGGCAACATCAACATTTTTGCGTTAGGATGAGGGTGAACTCAAGCTCAGATGTACCTGCATGGACATACCCCAAATGAAAGGCACTCAGCATTTGCAGCTCTGCATTTGGGGAAGGAATGCAAATGGTTTGGGGTAGCTAAAACATCAATAAACTGAAATTAAAGAGCTTTCATTATCACTCCCCCATTTATATGCAACAGACTCCGATCCCAGAGGCTGCTAAAGTGAACCATCACACAAGCAATGAAATGCCAACTTTTGAGCAAGACGACAAATTAATCACTGGAACAAGCTAATGCAGTTTGGCTTGCAGTTAAAGTGAAATCTATGGGGTCAATTCCTCTGGTTCAGCTGATAAGCAGGAGTAATTTAATCATTTGCCACTGTGTATCTGTACTCAGAGTCTGATTAAAAGCTCAAAACTTGTAGCTGAAACCTAAACATCTTCCGATAGGACTGTCTGCACAACCTACATTCATGTAGTGACACGACTACAGTGAGCAAGGAATGAGGCTTACATTTACCTAGCATTTTTCATCCCAAAGATGTACCAGGTACGTTACAAGGACAGTACATACTGCAGCCTTAGTATACAACTGCTCCTGGAGTGTGAATAAGCAGCCAGGGCACAGCAGCGCATAGCCAGAAAGAAGGTGCTTAGCTCTACACATGCAGAGATCCTGATACTTGGCACTCAGACAACTATATGCGTGGCTGGGCTGAACAGTTGCAGAGACCAATCCAGTCTTTGCTTCCTATGATCTCTTTGGAAGAATGACTGATCCTTCTCAGCAAATAATTTGTCCAGTTTTGGAGGCCAAGATCCTTCCTCTCGCACTAGCTTGGAGTAATGAAATTTACTACTCTAGGAACCGAACAGCACAGCCCTCTGCCACCATGCTAAAGCGAGTACTTTGCCAGTAACAGTCCCATGAGCAGACACAACTGTGCCTAGCAGAGAGGCTTCATACTACTCACTTTTCAACAGCATGCTCCCTGCTGGAGGGAACTCCTGTTGGCTGCCATCCCTACTGCCTTGCTGCTGAAGGAGAGACACTGATGATGGGAGCATACAGACCTCCCCCATTTAGCATGGAAAGGAGTAAAGAGAAGCACGCTTACCCAACAGCTCAGAAAAATGCTGTTCCTTATCTCACTGCATCCTCTGGGCAAAATAGGTAGCTATCTGCTGTCTCTCTTCCTCTTTATCCCGGCATTGCCTAGCCCGAGAATGGGGCTGAGGCTCTTCTGTAATGCAATTTACCATTCATCTTCCTCCTACATCTTCTCAAGGTCTACAGGTTTAAGAAAGACCTCACCTACACATCTATGAAGAGAAGAACACTGATGTTGGAGTCAGAAGTTCAGTGGAGACTGCAGAGACAGGATTAATTCGGAGGCTGGTGCTGTTCTCTCCCATTGCCTTCGGGTAGCTACAGTTAAAAGAGATGAATTCCACCCAAAGTAGAAGATATTTCTCCCAATGAAAGGAAAATCATTCCAACAAAAGGAAAGAGGAATTGAGTTAAAAGATATATGACTGCAATGGGGTGGGAGAGAAAGGAATTGGAAAATGAGAGATCAAATAGAAATAACCCCAAAACTCTTGGCTCTGAATTATTCAAGCTTCTCTCAGCTAAAACCTGAGCAGAGACAAAGCAAGCTTTGCAGTAAAGCCACTGAAATGAATAATTGCTCAGTGAGTTAAATCTCTCAAGAAAAACAGCCTCCTTTTTCTCACTGCAACTGCAGGAAGGAGGTATTGCCATATGCACCAGTGATGTGCCAAAGAGCTACTTTCCTGCACAGGCTGCAGTGGCTGGTTATTAAGCAGCATGAGGATACGGGCAGCTGTGTTACTGAGCCCTGATTTCATTAAAGCTGACAACCATCACACAAGGCCTGTTCAGGGCTGAACTCTTAGGCCTCTTTCAGCACAGCTGATCTGCACAGAGCAGGGGCTGGCAGTATTTGTTTCTCAAGTATAACAGAGGATCACCAGGAAGCTCCTGGCTGAGCTTTAACTCCTTTTCACAGCCTCAGATTTAGGCAGCAGGATTCCAGGCACTGTCCAGCCTTCCTGATTACAGAGTGTCTCAGAGGTGCCAGGGATAGAAACCACCTTTGCCCTCATCAGGATCCTCAAAGCTTTAGTGAAGAAAGAAGTAACTGTCACACATCACGGCTATAAAGCCACAACATAAGAGCTCCCAAGCAAAAGCTCTCATTATGAGACACCTCTTTCTGCCTGCTGAGGCTTAAATACCCTTCAAAGTAGGACAAGGCTGATGGGACTTGTCAGGGACATGGACAGCTGTCTAGGCCCTTTCCTTTCTAAACAGCACCAGTGTCCTGGCTTCTCTCCCACATTTGCCCCTCTCCTTGTCTCAGGTTTTTCTCTAAGCTTGCTGCCATCTCTCTCCCTATCCCCACCATGCTGAGCCTCTCCCTGCAATTGTTAGCCCTGGCCCATGGCAGGAGAAAAAAAGCTTCACAGCACCTTTTCTGGGTCTCTCGTGCACTATGTCTCTTTCCATCTCCTCTTGCTCCCTCACCTTGCTGCTTCTTGTCATTTGCTGTAATTCAACAGCTGCAGAGACACCAGGGTAGAGTGCACGGTCATGTGAATAAAGGCTGTTCCTTAGATAAAGGAAGCTCCTGCGTTCATGGCGAAAATGAAGTGGATGGAGCAAGGCACATGTTTCCCTCTCCAGGAGGTGCCAGCTGCTGTTTACCAAGAGGTGAAAGTTTTGAGTATTAAGAGCGTGCTCAGCTCCCGAGTAAATGAACACTGCGCATGAGATATATTTACCAGCCAACCAATGTAAAATGGCCTCCTAATATGCTTCAGAAACCTTACTCTGTCCTACTAACTCTTCCCTGATGAAGAACTGGCAACATCATATATCTATTTCTTGACTTCTAAAAGCATCTTTCTTGTAGAGTTCATGCATAGGGCAAAGGTGTGGCTAGCCTTTCCAGAAATCTCCTCTTTCCCCAGCTAGAAATTTTATACAAGTGGGTTCTGTGGGTGTTGTGGATTTGGCTGAGATGGAATGTGTTGAAATGGCCTCTCAAAACCTAGTAATGGGTGTGGATTTTTCTGCACAGATCAGCAGATTCCAGGGGTCATGACAGGAGCCAAGAGGACAATAAACCAGCCAAGAGTGTTGTGACAATGGAGAATGCTTGATAAAGTCTGTGGGCCTTAGCCAAGATAGAAGTGCAGCATGATTCATGCCATGGTTCTTGCACTTGAAGTACCTCACCAGTCTTGCATGACATACAAACTAGCATAAAACTATATACCAGTTCCTTGTAACTACCGAAATGCACACAACTCAGGATATTTATCCGATTTTACACTGGTTATACATGACTATTTAATATGCAATTAGGTCTATCCTGCTAATTACTTTCAAAGGTTTGCCCATTCAGTTTGACCTGGATTAGCTCAGCATTGGCTGAACTACACACTGCTCATGTGCTGTAGGCTGTGTGATGGACACCCTTGAAAGAGCTGTTGTGGTTTAACCCCAGCCAGCAACTCAGCACCACGCAGCCGCTCACTTACTTCCCGCCCTGCCCTACCCAGTGGGATGGGGGAGAAAATAGGGAAAAGAAGTAAAACTTCTGGGTTGAGATAAGAACGGTTTAATAGAACAGAAAAGAAGAAACTAATAATGATAATGATAACACTAATAAAATGACAACAGTAATGATAAAAGGATTGCAATGTACAAATGATGCACAGTGCAATTGCTCACCACCCGCCAATTGATGCCCAGTTAGTCCCCGAGCGGTGACTCCCCCACCCCCACTCCCCCCAGTTTATATACTGGACATGTGTCGTGGTTTAACCCCAGCCAGCAACTAAACACCACGCAGCCGCTCACTCACTCCCCCCCACCCAGTGGGATGGGGGAGAAAATCGGGAAAAGAAGCAAAACCCGTGGGTTGAGATAAGAACGGTTTAATAGAACAGAAAAGAAGAAACTAATAATGATAATGATAACACTAATAAAATGACAACAGCAATAATGAAAGGATTGGAATGTACAAATGATGCGCAGTGCAATTGCTCACCACCCGCCGACCGACACCCAGCCAGTCCCCGAGCGGCGAATCCCTGCCCCCACTTCCCCGTTCCTATACTGGATGGGACGTCACATGGTATGGAATACACCGTTGGCCAGTTTGTGTCAGGTGCCCTGGCTGTGTCCTGTGCCAACTTCTTGTGCCCCTCCAGCTTTCTCACTGGCTGGGCATGAGAAGCTGAAAAATCCTTGACATTAGTCTAAACACTACTGAGCAACAACTGAAAACATCAGTGTTATCAACATTCTTCGTGTACTGAACTCAAAACATAGCACTGTACCAGCTACTAGGAAGACAGTTAACTCTATCCCAGCTGAAACCAGGACAACATGACATCACATGGTATGGAATATCCCTTTGGCCACTTTGGGTTAGCTGCCCTGGCTGTGTCCCCTCCCAATTTCTTGTGCCCCTCCAGTCTTCTTGCTGGCTGGGCAATCAGAGACTGAAAAATCCTTGACTTTAGACTAAACATTACTTAGCAACAACTGAAAACATCAGTGTTATCAACATTCTTCTCATACCTAGCTCAAAAACATAGCACTATACCAGCTACTAGGAAGACAATTAACTCTATCCCAGCTGAAACCAGGACAAGAGTTAAACAGGAGATCTCCAGAGCTGAAAACATGTGCAACTTGCATAAAAAAGCTAAAACACCATGTCTGCAGTTACTAGGTGGTGTCCCTGTGGATTGGCTTCTAACACAGACATGTTGGTAGGAGCTGTAAGCCCTGCCAAAAGCTGGTCACACAGACTACTAAAAGTGGCATGATCCTATTCTTAGGCACCATGAGCCTCCTGACAGGTTTTCTCATGGTGGGATGCAGACACTTGCAGAGTCTGGGAAATCCCCAGGAGTTTTACTTTGTTGGCATCTCACATTTTACCACTGAACCCCTCAGAAAAATCCCCGATTCCTCTGCTCTGGTACAAACCTACTCAATAACAAGTTATTATCAGAGCAGGTTTCTTCCCCTGCCTGGAGCCTCCCAGCGCTCCAGCCCCTGGACAGCAAGTGCTTTCCTGCTCACCCACCTCAGCACTCCCAGCCCGTGTCACCAGCTCTGTTTAGGCAGGTCTGCCAGTGTATTTCATGCTGTCATGGAGCATCAGAAAGTAGCCAGACAGTGGAAAGCATTGAGCATGCCTCTCCTGCAACCTGCAGGCTGCCTCAGGGCTACTGTCTGTCTGGGTCACTTGTGCAAAAGGAACAGCAAGGGCTCAAAATGTAGAGAATCAGACATTATAACAACACAAGAGTTAGAGAGAACTTGTCAGCGTGAGGACAGGGAGTAGAGAAACCCCAGGCTTACAGATCCTCCATACAGATCCCCCATACAGATCCCCTGTTCCTGCCTCCACAGCCACTCTGCCTGCTTGTGCTTTCTGTTCCCACTAAAGGCTTTTCTCTGTTCAGCTCCCTGTCTAGCTCCTAAGAACTTTCCCTTATGTACAGATGAAGAGGGCACATCAGAATGGAGCTGTGTGAACAATGGCAATTTTAGTTTGTTAGCCGTGTCAAAAATGGATAGACACAGAGAGAAGGAGAGAGAGAGAGAGAGAAAAGAAAGCTGTTTTTTTCTGCTCAGACTGAAATGAAGGATTGGGTTTGGGTTGGGGTTTTTTTTGCAAACCGAAAATAAAAAGAAATCCTTTTCAGGTTCAACAAAAACTGAATTCCCTTAAAAATGGGGGTTTTAGCCTATTATCTCCTAATTAAACTGGAATAATTTTTAGAGTGAAAAGCTCTTTTGAACTGAAATAATGAGAAACCCCAGTTCATGAATATCTAAATTCTCATGTTTCAGAATTGCTCAGTCTCATTTTTATCCCACATTTCAGAGTTAACCTCTTGGTCACTGTCCCCATGTCACAGAGTGGGACTGCAAGGACCTATATAGATTTTCTAATGTTTGCATACTATACTAATGGGTTTCTCTCCAACAGTTTACCTCTAAAACATCTCTGACTACTTTTGGGACAGGATCTGAGGCCAGAGGGGGTTTTGGTGGGTTTCAGTGCAGTATGCAGCTCCTTGGGAAGGTCTGTCTCTGTACAATCCTCTTTGACTCCACCAGTCCAGACCTGGTTCCCTTGGACTACTGCCAAATGAGCAGCTGGATAGAGGTGGTAGATGTCTGCTCTCCCACCCTGACTCTTTATAAATTAGAGGTTTTGTTCTTAGCTTCAAACCTTTCAAGCAAAACAGCTGGGAAACTATGTCCCCCACCAATAAAATACAGTTTCCTCCATTTCCTTCAGCCCCTTTTCTTGTGCCAATTAAAAATTCAAATAACATGCGGCTACAAACCCACACCTAAATCCCTGGGAACACATTATAATAATTACCTTAAGGAGTATTTCTCTTTCTCTGCATCATTCATTCATATTAAAAGACATCATGGGAGCATTTAAGCCAAGCAGTATAAGCACACAGGTAGCAGTATTGCCCAGCCAGATGATGTTTCTTTCCACAAAGGTAAATTCTGCAGTGCAGTCCAGCAGTCTAGGGAACTACACTTCCTGGAAAGAGCCTGAAAACCATGACTGGAGTGTACACATGGGTATTTTTTTCCCCTTTATCCGTTCCAGTAGTAGCAAAGAGCTGTTAGAGATGCAGCGATTCACCCTGTCACTGCTATTTCTACATATCAGCAATTAGTAGGGGAAAAAAAAATTAAGAAAAGGGAAGAGAGGAAAAAAACCCAATGTGTTATCTCATTTCAGTAGCATCTAGATGCTGTCTATTTAATAGCTGTTATTTATCCAAGCATTTAATCATGCTGTAAATATACTGAGTTCTTTGAGTCACAAAACACTTCAGTTAATGAGATTAAAGAAGGATTTACAATTCAGCTCTCCCTTTTCATTCTCTCCCCTGGGCTGTGCCCCAGGTTTTCAGAGTAAACATTAGCCTCTGTTTTGGGGGAAGCTCTGAAACTGGCATCCTATCCCCCCAAATCACTATGACTGACTATAGGAATAAAGATGTTTAGTACTTGCCATTTTGCATTGCAACTGTCTAGTCCCTCTTAGGGAGAGGCTGGGAAACGGATAGGAAGAGGTGTTTAAGGCAAGACAGTGCCTCAGAAGTAATGGGACGACACCTACAGCATCTCAAAAGGCAAGGAGGACCTTCAGGTATTGCTGCAAGCAGTTGATGGTACTGCCCTGCCATGGCGATGGGGAAACTGCCACAAACCCATTGAATACCACAAGGATGACACAGAAAATGGCCAAATTCTGCTCCTCGTTGTTAGAAATGTATCTAGAATCGTGCTTAAAACCCTCAGAGCTTTTCCTTGCTTACCCCAACACCACTGAGTGAACAGGTATTGGCCACAGGTCTGCAAGGCTGGCACTTTATCCAGCACTTTGGCTTCCTATGGATGGAGCTGTGGCCGCAATAACACCCTCGCCTCCAGCAGATTTAATCTGCATTTACACCAGTCTAGGAAGGATGAACCTTGCACATATCCTGATCATATCTGCTGACATGATGATCCATTTTTACTCCTGTCAGCACCATAAAAGCAACACAGCTCTAGAGCCACAGTACCCTCTGCCTCAGGCACCCTCAGCACAAATGTGTCAGCAAGTTTCTTATCTTGGAGCATTTATTACTAGAGATGGGGCAGGAGAAGCAGCACAGCTTGATTCATTAGCTAATGTTTGTTCAGCGTTCTGAAGGCTCCGAAGTGCTGTATAAGGACTAAGAGTTACTATTATTATTCTTCTGATCTCAGGATGAGTTTTCCTTGCTGGTGGTTAGAAATATTTTGCCATGTAAATTGAACTAACCTGACTGGGGATAGCAGAGATGCTCAGAGGAGGGACATGCTGGCAAACATCATCTGATGTGCTTATACTCGCAAGACTGCAGGCAGTTACAAAGCCTGCCTGTAAGCGGTTTCTCCCTCCCCAAATCTGTGCTAAGCCAGGGACCCCCTTCCCCTCTGCACTTTCCTGGTGGCCTTTTGCCACCATGGTCCCATACTGGAGTCTAAATCTAGGTGCCAACTCCTTAAACAAATGCCTGGAGCAGAACTACATATCAAAGCACTCCCAAGGGACAAGACAGTGTAGTCACAGCTTTGCCTCCCCAAGCAGTCAGTCATTTTGATACCTGGTGGCTGAACTGACATGTTGCTGCTTCTCATCTTTTGTATCACACAGCCTGGTACAGAAAAATGGCAAAGGTCCTTCCCAGAGGACAGATCGCTGTGCAGATCCATATTGCTGATAGCAATACACCAATACAACGGTGACAGCACAGGTCGAAATATGACCTAGTGTAAATGACATTCCAATGAGTAGGCACTGATACCACTGCTGTGGCAGTGTAGCATCAATATGAGCTGCTGTGTTGCATGAGGTCTCCCAGGACAGGCTGCAGCTTCCTATCAAGCAGCATGGAGGTGAAGAAGAGGCTAGAGAGGAGAAAAGGATCTTTACCACCCCTCCCACCAGCTCTGAAGGCTCACAACTCCTTTGTCCAAAAGATTAAACAGAATTGAAAAACCTGGTGGCATCATCAAATTTTAAGTAGCTGTGAGTCAGTCACACAGATCTCGGAGCCCATGTGCTGCTCTGATTTCCCCCAGCCAGCAGGAAGGGCCAGTAGCAATCCTGGGCACAGTGTCACTGTTTCATGTCTGTCTCCTTCAATCAATGTCCTGCCCACAGAGTTCAGAGTCAGGTCTGCACACCCCTGACACTCTGTAGGGCCTTGGGCTTCCTTTAGGTTTCCTTTTCTTTTCTTCACACAAAGCGCTCTTCGGAGGCCCAGAATGGGACTGTGAATCTCACAGGCAACCACCAGATTTTCTGGTTCATGGTAAATACAGAAGTATTTTTTTCTAGCTTTCTTGATGCTCCAGTCAGCTGAATTATGATTCAGTGCTTGAATTTGTATGAAATTAAAATGAGGAGAGCCAAACACACTTGTGTGTTAAAATACTTTAAGTTAATTTGATCAGACTTTGGGGTACAGAGTCCCAATAGACCAGCACAAATTGACTGGAGCTCATTTATATTCCTGTACTTCAGATGGAAATGAATGGAAAATAGGTCCAGTCAAAAGTGCTTTTGAGATCTCTTTGCTGGAGCCAACAAAGCTATAATATTTGAAATAGTTCCCATATCTCCATAATAGCCTGCTGAGCCCTTGATTGACTATAACAGCGCCCTGAGCTGCTGACAACAGGTTGGTTATAAGCTTGCTGCTGGTCTAGAAAGTTGTTTATACAAAGATGGGAGGTTGCAGTCCTCACATAGCTGTTACTCATTTACTTTCACCTGCCACAACTGATTTTTGGCAGCTAAAGCTGAAAAAGCTTTTGTGAATCTTGGCAGGAATTTTCCTTTGTTGGAAAAGATACTGTGAATCTTTTCTGGCTTTATCATGCTGCAGAGGGTCAACCAATAGGCAGAGTTTGTCCATTTTTCAATAGCTCCTTTTCTTGCTGTTTTATTCTGTCAGTGACAAGCCTGTTCTGGATTACACGTAATATCTTCTTAAATTTATTTTTTGAAAAGGACCGGGTTTTAACACCCAGCATTTGTATTGCTGCTTTGCTTTAGTGGCTAATTGCCAAGCGATGTTTTCTAGGGAGACATCAGTGGCCTCTAAAAAGCACCCCACAAATGATAAAGCATTTGTTCCTTTGCAGGAAGCATATGGTTGGAAAGGAGCAGCCCTGGCATTGCACGTGATTACATCTTGCCTTGCATTTGCATTGTGCTGTCTTGGAGGTTTTCAAGATCCGGCTGGAGCCAGCCCTAGGCAACCTCGTCTGAATTCAAGGAGGATGGACTAGATGATTTTCTGTGGTCCCTGCCACCTTTCCTTCCCACTTGTGCCACTCCACAGATTTCACGGTTCCAGGAGATGCTAATAAGTCAGTGCAAAGTTTTTATCTGGATTTGCTTTCCAGTGATTTAGGGAGAGCTACCCTGTCAAACTTTGCAGTAGCCCTTAATGCTCCTCACATCTGAGGCAGAGTTTGTCAGTTTGACAGGGAACATCTGAGCTGGCTGTCTTTGTGATGGTTGAAGTTTTAAATCCACAAATAATCTTTTTCTTTTCCTCCTCACACTAGCAGTCCATTAGCACAATGAAGCCAATCTCTGTGCAGAGATGTAACTTGCTCATCCTGCTTACTGTGAGTCAGTGATGGCACTGGTCACTATTCTCATAGAAAATAAGAAAGAAAAGAAAAGAAGAAAAAATAGCATAAGATGTTTTGCCTTGAGTTGCCATGAAAAGTAGTTGGGAGTTTTCTTGGCAGAATTTCCAGTGTTAAAAGACTTACATGAAATGTTTGGTTTTCAGGAGTTCGAGTTTTCAATAGGAAAAAGAAAAGATTTTTTGTGGAAAACAGCCACTTTTTCTCAAAGGCATCTGCTCAGCCACAAATCCAGCATACTGTCAAAAAGCCATTTCAGTGAAGTAGTTTCAACTAGTCCTTCTTACTCACCTATTCCAGTAATTGATTGCACACCTCTGCAAAGCAGCTTCTTTTCTTACTCTACAAGCATTTATATTTTTGCTGTCAGTGCCCACAACTCAGACACTATTTACATTTCTCTCCAGATCACTGCTCTGTTTCTTGAGTCTGTTTTTGCCTGCCTTTCCTGTCTGATGCAGATCATCTATCACTTTTTATGTTCTCAGGTTTTGGGCTGTTTATTTCTCTGCTCTTTGCAACAGTAGCTACTAACAGCATGACCAAGATCCACCTTTCAGTCTGGGCTACTGATGTGCACCTAACACTGATAATTTTTGACTTTGTATCTGGATCTCACTATCAACACACTGGTTAGGGCCAAGAGCCCCCAAAGAGTACCTTCCCTAGCTGGAGAGGGGACATATGTTCACTGATGGATTTCAGTGCCCAGAGACCTGTTTATGATGTCTGAACTATCACATCTCTAAAAAGCTAGTCTCAGTGATAAGTCTGCATACAGCCTAGATCCATATGGGTCTGTGATTTCCGGGTTGTTTGATGAGATGCAGCAAATGTTAAATTCCCATGTATTATGTTTCTTTTTAATTTTATTTTTTTCCGAAGCATCTGAGATTTTAGAGAGTACTCTGTTCTCCTTCTCATTACACTTTCAGGCCATTTTCCAACTCTGCTGTCCCTTATCTAGCCCTACCTTTACATTTATTCTGGTCCTTGTATTCTGCCATATCTGTTACATTTTCACTTGCTCTCCACGAGTAACTCTGGGTGAGACCACCCTCACCTGATATAGTACTCTTTAGTGAAAGAGACTGAAGACCTCCCATTACAGCTTAAGTTTTCAGTATCACGAGGGTCCTCCTACAATCTCATGCCTCCTTCACAGTAAGACAAAATCCCTTTCTAATGGGTCCAACTGCAAGGACATTAAGAATCAGTCAATCTGTCCATCCACCATCAACATGCTCTGCTGCAGGCAGTTCAGAGCAGAATTTTCTCCATGCACTCATAACAGACAGGATTAAAAATGGCTCAGCAATGTTGTACAATGGTCAGTGCTGCTCAGATCCAGTACAGCTGAGAAACAGGGAAGAAATAGCCCAGAACCCATCTATGTGGATAATACTCTTCCCATGATTACGCTGTGAAAATCGACTCTGCTTGAAGAAACAAGGGCTCATTTTTCCCCAGAAACGGACATCATTGTTTCAAAATTTTCACTCTGTAACTTAGCAACATTTTTTCTCAGACAAGGAGCTGTTCTCAAATACATTCTGAAATGCAAAAGTCCTTGAATTTTGAGCAGTTTCCCGTTTCCTTGCATACAGAAACATGCGGTAGACAGACAGACAGATTATGGCTTCTTCCTCCATGATTCAAGAGAGGCCAATTACTTCCAAGCCATTTTGCCTTTTCCTATCTGCCACTGTTGCTTAATCAATGGTCTGTGTTTAATGAGGCAGAAAAACAGCAGAGAGAATAGCAAAGGCTTCATTCAATAGAGGAATATTTCACATTTAACTGTGTCTCAGAGGGAAGAAGATGAATTTGCCCTGCAGCTGGAACTGTGAAAGTTCCTCAGACTGTGCAGCACCCAAGGTGGACCCACACCCTGTCTCTTAGTCTAAAAGGACTCTAACTCTAGATGGGGAAAACTTCTAGGAAATAAAAAAAAAAAAATTAAAAATCACTTGTTACTTTTCAGAAAGCATCTTCATCACAGAGCAGCCTGAATAGCGTGACTGTAGAAAAATCCTCAGGTTTAGCCCATAGATGCAAAACCTAGCTGCCCCCTCACTCATTATCTCCCTGGAAGTTGTGTCTTTTTTATGAAGCTACTTGTCCCTGTTCTAGCCCACACATAGCTCTTTCTCCATCAGTGAGAGGTGCCAGGGCAGTGGTGGTAGGCTTGGGTCTTGGGCAGCAAGTGCTGCTGGTGAGCACAACTCCAAGCAGACTGCAGTGTGTACAGGGATTTACACAGCAACGAAAAGGTCGTGATGTGGCATTTCAGGGGATGGAGAGAACATGAAAAGGGAAGGTAACACCTGAGATTTGGAAAGTCTTGTAGCATAACAAAGTTTAAGGTAGTAGAAAAGCCTGTTGAAGATTCTAGAAAAGCCTGGAGAATCCCTCTGCACAAAAAGGGGCACAAGACCCAACCACCCTATTGCCTCTCCTTCCTAGGAAGGGACTCAGGATCCCTCCCACTGCTTTCTTCCATCAACTTCCAGCAAGTAATGCAGGGTTCCTCTTTGCTGGAATTTGGGGAAAGGCTTTCAAGTGAAACAGGAGAAAACTGGGACAAAGTCTTGCCCACCTCATAAAGGCACCTATAACTTCCCAGCTCTCCAGCGCTCCCACAGCTGAATTTCAATTTTACAGGAATGCCAGGGGGCCTTGAGCTGATTCTGTTGGGAAGTCCCCATTGATCTCTGCGTTCCCAAATCCCAGCACTTCAGTGTTGCTAAGAATCCCACAAATAACACGGTGTCTAGACCAGTTGAAAAGCATTGTGTTCTGATTAGCTTAAATCTAAATAATATAAAATGAAATCAAATAAATCATAAGAATTGTGATACCTGGGCTAGTCCTGGGTCCAGCTGGTAATTCACATGCTGTAGCTTAGCAGCTGCCATTGCCTCCAGTAAATACGCAGGGATAGCAATCAGCTGGTATTTAATTAAACCACAATTATTGTCTCATTAGCTCTAAACAGAATTCTTATTATGGAGCCTTCTTTTGATCACTGGCACATACTTCCCCAGGAAGCTTTGCTTTATTTTGGATTGGGTGGAGGCGGGGATAGACGAATTGGAGGCTGTGCTGATGGAAATGATCCCTGGCAATGCCCAGATGCCAAGACCATGCCAATATTTACAACATCCATAAGAGAGATATTTTGAATACTTTCACAGATCATGGTTTGTGTGCAATCAGTCGGGGGTGGTGTGTATGTGTTTTGATTGGGTTCTTTTATTAATTCTGTTGTCATGTGGTTGTTCTAAATACTCCATCCCTAGAAAGGCAAAGACAAGGGGATTTGTATTAAACCAAGTACACTGATGACATTGTTTCTCTTACACACAAGATAACTAATTGGTGTCAGTCAACTGACAATTAATTAGCCACTAGCTTTTCTTTTTTTTTTTAATTCAAAGCTCTATCATATAAATTACATTGTGTTTGTAATATACATTTTTTTCCTTTCTTTTTCCTCTACAGCAAAAATAATACCAACAGCCTTCATAAATCACACAAGAAGGGAAAAAATCCAGCATCTGCCTATGGAAGTGAAGCAGGGGGGAAAACCAATCCAAAAAAGGAAGAAGGTTCAATTCACCTATAAAAGCATTTGGCTAGGTGATGATTCTCAGTACAAAACTAGAGAAAACCCATGAGCCTACTGAATGCTGACAGGAAAGAGCCACAGGTAAATTCTACCACTAATTGGAGTGGATTTATGTCAGCAGACAAGAAGTGGAAATCGTAAAGGAACCAGTGTAAGGATTGTTAAAATACTATGTTCCTGGATGTTTACTTTCCAGATCTCAGAAAAACAGCCTCTATTTTGGGCTCAGTGAGTGTCTTTCACCATGAAAAGAAAAAGAAATCAAAAGACTTAGGTTCATCCCAACATAAAACAAGGTAACCTTTGAGCTCCCAAAATTCCTGCAGGGTGGGAAAGCCATTTTCTTCTCTGTTACAGGGCCAGGGGATGCTGGTGCATAATTATAGCAAGACTGAGTATTTTGTAACAGCACAGGCATCTCGAGAACTTAGAACTGAATCATGCTGTCATGGCTACTGTTAGTTTTGGGAAGCCTGGATGCACTTGAGACCATGCCGCTCCACCTACAAATTACATACATACAACATCTCTATCCCCATGAGATACTTGGTCCCTTCTACAGCAGACTCCAAGCCAACTTGTCAACTCTCTGGTTCCCTCTCCAAGGTGGACAGGAAACACATGCATATGAAAGCAGAAACACAGTTACGTGTACTCTGATATTTTGGCCATATTTAAAGTTTCCCTGTGGATTTCTTATTCTGCTCACTGAAACTTACCCCAAAGGTAATTCTGAGGTTCAACAGTCTGAGTGTTTGGCAAGTTGGGTCTCAATACCTTTATCTAAAATAATACAGCTTAGAAGTAGTCAAACATTCTCCCTGACTTAGAGGTAGCCACTTCTCTTAATTGACAATCTTTCACTAAAACTGGTATGCTTCTGGGAAAAGTTGATTTTTTGACAACTCAAGATTTCACTGAAGAGTCCTAAACCTCTCTGGAGATGGGACCTGGACAAAATTCCCTCTACTGAGAATTACAGTCTGTGTTTTTCTTAATACTATGGCTCCTAGAGGTATGAAATTAAATGAAGTCTTCTGCATTTCTCTTTAAATGCTTGATTTTTATACTTAATGATTTTGAAAGAAATGCAACCCTTAACCAAATAGAAAGAAAGATTCCAACAGTTTCTCTTTTAAAATATTTCTTGATTGCTCAATCCATGTCATGAATGGTAGGGGAACATAGACTCATGATTTCTGAGTGACTGAGTCTGGCAAATTTCAAATGACACATGAAGAAACCATTCCCAAGGCAATGCCAAAGCTGCAATTTTTTATTTCAGAAGCTGTTCTATAAAGAACAAAGGCCCCAATTCAGCACATTACATATGGTTATGTCTATCTTTAAAGGTATGTGTAGTAAATCCCCTTGAAATCACTGGAACTACTCGTATGCTAAAAATCAGGCACATGTTTAGGTATCTTGCTAAGCTGATGCCTCAGGATCATGATAAGCTTAATAAGCATTCATCCTAAACACTGTGAAAATATAAGCTGTGAAATTCTCATCAAAAATAAGAGGCCTCAAGACATCCAGAGATGAATCATGAAAAACAAATTGGCAAGCCTCTTATTAAAGCAAGAGAAAACAGAACATCATGCAATCAGAGCAATAAAGAATCTTCAGCTCCACATCGACTGGAATAATCAAATCAAAGCAACATAAAAGAAATAATGGCAGACAATCAAAACCAAAGGAGCGCAGCACCTAATGACTCCAGCTTTGAAGAGTGTGCATCAATTTTGGAAACAAATTCTTCCCCAACTCATCAGAAAACCTAAAAACTGCTCAGTGTAATCCATGAATGACAATATCTGAAGGAGCTGTACATCTCGAAACCATGCTGGGCTCACTGGTGGCCCTCCCAAGCAGGGTAGGGCTCTAAGCCCATCGGTAGCAAATCTCTAGACTTTGATCCAGAATATGCACGAGCAAGAGGGTTGCATTTCTCTTAATTAGCCAAAGCATGCAGAATTTCCATGAGCAAAATCAATTACCCATAGGTTTCTAGGTTGTGTTCCTAGGCTGGAGTGTTGCTTTGGAGAGGTTGCATATTTCTGATGGAATCAAGATGATTTGAGTAATACCGAAGATATTTGTCAAGTTTCCCATTATGGGCTTTACTGACTAGTTCAAAGTAAGAAAACATAGTTTTCCTTCGAAAAGGTTCTGTCTGCATGAAAATTCCATACCACACAAAAACTGCATACTCCAGCCTTACCTGAAATGGGACAGGTGGAGATTAAGAGTTAAACTCCAACATGAAACAAAAAAAAAATCAGGTCTAGAGGAGTGGCGGGTACTGCAGTGGTGCAGGATTAAAAAGTAGAGCGCCTTGGCTAAGAAGGGTATGTTGCAGCAGCGCTTCCTGAACGACAAGTACACTTCATGAAAGGGAATCTATCAGCTTAGCACTTCTTTGCAAGATCATGCAGTGACGTTCAGTAGCTCCTATAATACAATTACTCTCTCCAAAAAACCAATTCAGAAAGCAATTACACACCATTAGCAATATATTTCCAAAGGTCTCAGCTCACCCAAGAGACCCAGCCACACAGCTTGACTAAGCTACTGTTCTGTGCCGTTTATACCTGTTGTTCCTGAGTCAGGAAGATACTACTGAGAGCTAAGCTCTGATGATTTTACACAGAGAGGTTCAGGTGATTAGAAAATGCAATAAAATCAAGAGGGACAAGGCTGGACAAGGAACCCCCAACAGTTTAAATATATCAGTTAGAGACTTTTGCAAGGCCATTTTTAAGGTTTGTCTACAGCAGAGGCAAAATAAAGGGAAGGAAAGGATTTTTAGGTATTAGCTGTAACTTTCCTCACAGATGAGCTCTGCTACTGCATTTTTCCACACTAGTTATGTTTATTAAGAATTGCTTTTAAACGGAATTAAAACTTTTTAAAAAGACATTTGAACTATGGGAGTTCATGCATGGCTGGTCCAAAATAGCTGACCAAGAATGGCTTTACCTGTAGATGAGCCCTTTGCAGCTGAAAGCATGAGTACATTTAGCTAACCACAGATTAGCTTCCATCCAGATGCCTTGGCTAGTGTTAGCAATGAAGACACAGCAGCATGGTTTTCATCATGGATTGCACAGTTTCATTGGAAATACAAAGGATCCTGGAACAAGTTTATGCTATCCACACCTAAGGCTACACTTGCTGCTTCATGCTATGATTGCCCACCTCAGCATGCAAAAGACAGCAAGTCTGTGTCCCTCCGTAATACAGCCGCTTCTCTTGCAGCCACTTAGTTCTACCTGCAGAAGCGGCTCACACCTCCAACTCAGGTTCACTGGCAAATTTACTGGCTCCAGCAATGTCCACCTACTCATATACAAGAGATATCTGTCCCACACAGAAGTGAAGGCTCAGTGAGATTATTGGCTGCAGAGCTCCACAATTCATAACTCAGGGCATTTGTGTAAATTCCCACCGATTCCTATTAAAGGTTTGTTAAACTTAATTTAAGCTAAAAAGTACCTTTCACCTCTTCTACCCTTTACCACACATAATCATATAGACTTAGTAACAATACATATATTTACATTCAATTCAATTTTTCCTGATTGCTCTCAGACCTCTGAACTGTAAGAAAATGATAAGACAGTTGAACACCTGTTCTTTATTTAGATTCATTCTTCATCCAAGTTATATGAAGATTATGAAAGTTACTATAAGAAATATTATACATTTTCATGGTTCAAAATGTCAAAATACATAGTTTATACCCCTCGGTAATGTTCACAACAGGAGTTTCTCAACCAAGCCATGCATCTAGCAGTTTCTATACTCACTAGTTTTCTCTCTGACTTGACAGAAACAGTTTAAAAGGGATGCATCAAAGATCTTTTCTTAGCAGGATGGTTCTCCTAACTACTCTGCTTGTATCCGCAGACCATGGGAATTTATATATGCATCAGTAAATTCTATCTACTGGTTAGGTACTTCACAGTATTTCTTATGTCTTCCTCTACTGGTTACAATTACATTGCATTATAATATCACTAGAGGAACTCACTGTAAAGATTAACTTTCAAACATTTGGAAAACACAGCCTGACTTCATTAATGTCTTACAAGGACACTCACTAGACACCAGACTGTCTCTATCTCCTACATTACAAAGCAGCTGCATGCAGAATTGTCTTACAAAGTCAAAAGTGCTTTGTTAGCAAGAACCACCCGACTTCCGTTACAGCAAACTCATACAGGTTTACTATACTTATTTATCCAAATGTTCAAATTCTCATTTCCTTTGCAGAATATACACAAGCTGCAAGGGAGGGATCTCAGCAGGCTTACAGTTTTTCACCTTCTAGGCCTATTACAGCAAAGCATAAGATATCTTGCTGTCTTTAGCAAAGTGCTGCCAAACGGTAGCATAATGAGGATATTTATCCTTCAGTGTAACTGTAGTTATGCATGGCTTCTTAGCAAACCACCTGAGAAAACCTCTCCTCAGAAGACCTCAAATAAAATCCAGCAGACTGATGGGACAAAAAGTTCCTAGAGGAGCTTTCTGTGGCTCAGCTAGCGAGAACCCAGTGCCAGTTCAGAAAAGCTGAAGAGCAGGAAAAACATGATGTCCTTTAATAAACACATCTAATAAGCAAGAAGTAAAAGAACAGCACTTGTCCAGAGCCTACAGACCTTTCTCCTCTTTTAACGCTTTATTCTGCCTTGTTCAGAGGTATGTGCCTTTAAAAGCATATGGGAGCCGGGGTATTGACTCATAGGAGGTGGTAGATTCACCTGGGATGCCGACATTGTTAAATTTTTGTCGTCTTAAAGAGGACTTGCTGCTCCTCATCACAAAGATAACCGAGATAATGTATCAGCAGGGAGGAGACAGGAAACCCACCTTCCAGAGCATCCTGGCCATGAGCCTTATGTAACTCGAGGCCTAAATGGGATGTACCTCTAAAACTGTTTCCAAGATTATCTTCCTCCACATCCTGCTTTCTACTGAACTCTGCCATTTGTGTTAACCCCTTCCTCATGGCCAAAATTAGCCTTTCCTGGTGGAAAAAAAAAAGAGTTTACTCCTTCCTGTGTCTTCCCAGCCTTCACTTTCTCTCAAGTCTTCTCAGGCTCACCTGAACCCTGTGGCAATGTGATCTCCCTTCTTGATATTCCCTTTAATTTTGACATGGTTTATTAAAGAATAATTAAGGAAACCTTTTGCTACCATGAAGATAAGACTCTTAAAGGCCCCAAGGTCCCTGTCTGTCATGAAATCCATAAAGAAATAAAAAGCCCAAATGGCAGAGCATTAAGGACTTGACTATTTGAACCTTAGCAAGGTGCTCCCTGGTTTATGAACCCACCCACCCATGCTATTATGTGTCAGAGAAATACTAAAATGTTTTGCTGATACACTTGCAGAAGTAACACAAATCTGGTTTTGGTACAAAAATAAACACAGTGGCACAACCTTCTAAATAATTTGTGGTTCCTAGATGAGTTTTCTGCACCAAGGAGGCAGGAGATCATTCAGGGAGAAACTAAATTATAACCCCAATCTCCTTCTGTTGAAGAGAGGCTGATACTTCAATTATTTATATGGTCTTTAAATATTTAGCTTGGCACTTATACCCTTAAGGAAACTATAGTTACCACTTCATCATTACAAGGAGCCCATCATTTATTCATGGAATCAATAGGAACACAAAGCAGCTGTAATGCTTCGTTCCTATGTGTGCACCGTAGGGGTCAGGGCATACAGAGTTTCTGTCCTGGAGGGAGCAACCTGATTTTTGTGGTCAGCACAGTTACCCATAAGATAGGTACCTTGTCTTGAAACTGTCTGGTATTGAAAAAGGTAAGTAAGTCCAAGAAACAGGCAGCAATCCAAACAGGAGGCTGAGTACCACACGCGTATCTCAGTGTGCTCAAGTGTGTGTGTGATTGTAGAATGGAGAAAAAGCCACATACCTGCACTGAGTGTAATAACTGAAGTCACTGAAGATTTTTGGTGGACTACTGTGCTTTTACTGGCAGGTGATGGTAGTGATGCTGACTGTGACCAGATTTCTAGCAGCAGGAACTGAACCTGGGACCTTGTAACCTGAAATCAGAAATATTTATGGCTTCCCTAAGACTCTTGTTTTTAGCAAAGCCTAAAGCAGGCCTATAGAGAGGTATATAAAAATGATTTTGCTTTGCCCTAGGTAACCTCATTTCACGGTAGGGTAGGAAAGTTGAGTTTCCATTGGCATCCTTGGCACATTAACTGATTTTCAACAACCAGAGTGGGAAGGATCCTTCCAAAGCATGGTAGTACAGTACAATGTTAACCTGGTTTTATTATCCTTAAAATCCTCTATTGCCCTTTATGTCTCTTAAATTTTCTTTATAAACAACAGATAAAGTTGGCATAGAATGAATTCAATGCAATCAACCTTGTTTCAGGTTTAACTGAATGGAGAACAGCCAAGCAAAGGTGTAGACTCAGCTTTTTATATTGTTCATAACTGTGACTCAGAAGCCTTACACGTCCCCTTTCTCTTAAGAAACCTATACCACCACCCTGTCAGCCTACAGACATACCTACAAAAGAGCTTATACTGATAATGTTTGGAGAATGAGCCGGTATATTGATTATCCCTTCCCTGACATGCAGATGGCTATCCCCAGTCCTGAGCTGCATTGACTGAAGCCTCTCTAACTCCTCGCGCCTCCTCTAGCTCTGCCACCAGCACCTGCAGTATTTGCAGCTCCTTGGTTCCTGGTCTTTTGCCTTGAACATCACTGACGATACTCCTGTTGCAAACATTTGGGCACCTTTACTTTCTACCATCACTTATCACAGCCGCTTCTTCACAGCAGCCATACAAATATAATTTGACGTGCTGTAACATCTACATTGCATTTAATTTGTATTATTTTATTTTGAAACATTACCTGCTCCAGGACTCAGATTGCTTTATGCACCATCACAAACTAGACAGAAATATAATGAAAATTAATCATACTTAGGATGGGTCTCAGCAGATGCTAGGACACTATCAAAGGAGCTCTTATGGGGAAATAATGCTCTTATGACAAGAAAGGGCAGCTGGATTCCTAACTCGAATAATAATTGTGCTAATACTCATCATTAAGAACTCCCTCATTTCTGTAGTGTGAATGGAGATGGTGATTTTTGTAAGCCTACTACTTGTCAGCCACCTAAAGTCCTGCTGACTGGTACCCTGCATCTTAAAAAAAAAAAAAAGCATTTCCTATTCAATACAGCTGTGAAATATATGTATTTTTACATATGTCTGGTACCTAGGTACCCAGTGAGTCTTCTATTGCATTTACTTTTAATGTCCCCTTTGAAAAGGGAAGTAATTGATTGTAATAGATTTATTTATTTTTAGGTGCCATGTTAACAAGTTCACTCTCACTGTAGCTGCACTCTCACTCCTGAAACGCAGATTCATGGAGGCAATGCAAATCACCAAAGAAATCTCTGATGGAAGAATCGCAGTCCCACAGACCAACTGGAAATAACAATGCCAAGACACAAGAGAGCCTGCTGGAGCCGAGGTTCCCTCACTTTTGCTCTTTCCTTGATTAGATTACAGAGCTGTGCACTGACAGATGTGGGAGTGCACCCAGACAGGTCACAGCCCAGACAGCCACATGCTGCACAAGCCAAATAACTTAAAATAGCTGAACGTTAAATCCTGAGAAGCCAAAATCTTGAATGTTTCTGATCCTTGCCCCTTGGTTTTGTCAGACATTAGTAAATAGTTCTACCACTGACTCAGGCAAAAATCTCAAATAATTGCTACTTTAGAAACAAATACAGAAATCTATGGTAAATATTGATGAGGCCAAGGTTCCAGTCCAGGGCAATGTTGAACACTTGGTGAATGAAGACTAAATGAACTTCATTCATTTTAAAGAAGAAAGGTCATATTTCAAAGAATAAAGGCAGAAAAAAATACCTAATGCTTGCTGAGGTGATCAGATACCATTGTTATTAATTGGATTTTACAATCTGAGACAGAATTCTCAAGAAAGGAAAAAGCAATTGAGCTCACAAAGCATTTAAGCTTTGGTTCTCTGTGCAAATTCTGGATATACAAGCTGGACAGTTAGTGGCATAGGGGATCATTCCCACCTTTTCTTATTTGCTTGTTACTGTATACCATGTGTGGCAGAAAACGTAAGAAAATTTGATGTTCAGACTTCCCAGTGTCAAAGAAGAAAAACAAAGACTTGCCGTGAACATTTCCAAAGAGTCAAGGAAGTCCTCACATCATTTTCTATCAAAGAAGTTCTTACTGATGAATTTTGCCTATGCCATCTCTCACTTATTCTCACATTTATAAAGAAAGAAATTTGTCTGTGAAGAGGCTCTAGAAAGGTAAGTAACAGTGACTAGAGCGTACTGACTGAAGATAAAATTTATCCTGGTACAGTCACCCTTTGTGCTAGGCAGTGGTAACTGTCTTTGTCTCTCTTTCCTCCCCCTGAAGCTCTCAGTAAAATCTCACTTGCTTTCTGCGACTGCAGTACCATCTCAGCATTGTTGTGTTTATTCCACCAGGAAGTGGGAAAGTTTGAACAAACCAACATGAAAGCAGCTGTAAACTGAGAAGCAAAATTCCCTTCCTGTGGAAAGAACAGTGGTATTTTAACATTTTAAAATGTGAAAACTCCTGGCGTGATGAGAAGCTCAAAATAAGAATTTCTGTTCAGGGATGCTGGTGCATGTTGGCTTTGCTGTCTTTTCCTCTTGCCTTGCCAAACACAGCAGCAGAACCGCTTATACTTTGTATTATTCATCACGATGCTTTCTGGTGACCAACTTGCATCACGGACATCTCATGACCACAGTGTAGGGCAGAAGATTGCTTTTGACAGAGGAGTTTTACCCAAAATGCGGGTTTAAAAAAAAAATAAATCAGGAGGCACACAATCAAAACCCCTACAACTCCCATGCACTACTGAGACAATTCAGGTCCAGACTGATGCCTAAATCAACACAATAAAGTTTGCTAGATTGTTTCCTGGCAGGAAAATCAAAGCTGCTTTAGTTTGTCAGCTTTGGCTGTATTGATATTTTCCCACATCAAAGTTTTATTTTGCAAGAACTAACTCTCCTGCACAGAAACACTGATGGAGCAGAGGAGCTACCTTCAGTCCCACTGCTCAGCTGAATCCATGCCCTGGTGTACAGGACTCCAATAACTCTCTTTGCCAAAGAGGCTGGAAGGTGAAGCAAGACAGAAGATGGAAGGAGGGGGAAACTGGCAGTTCCAGTAATTTCCGCTTCAGCTTCTTCCTTTTGCTCTGAGATGATCTAGAATTAATTTCCTCAAATCCTCATATTTAAAGTATATCCCTAAAAGTTTGGTTCATTCATCCAAATTTTGTTCTCAAGTCTGAACTTCTCTGTCAGTGAAAGGAAAACCAAGGGAACATGACTGCCAGCCAGCAGCAAGTTTAAACAAAATCTATAAAAACAGCAGTGGCTCTAGAGCTGGTTACATCCTTCCTTCCCTCTAAAGGAAATGTCTGCTTGCTGCATTACAGTACTGTATTCTTGCAAGGGGATAATTAAATCAATATTCCTTGGTAAGACGAACCTGCTGTCACTATAAATTTGACATAGATTAATATTAAACTGGATTTAAGATGCTGTTATTACATGATGGTCTTGTAATTACCCGGCTAACAGCAATGACTGTGATAGAGCAGTATTGTTAGTTACTCAAGGAAAATTAAAATCAAATCCCAATTCCACACTCACTGAGAGCTCATCTAGGAAATTCAGTTGGGTTCACGTGAAGGATTTGCTTTCTGTTGCCACTGAAAGCATAAACAGTTCTTGTCTTCAGCTACCAATCTGCAACACCAATGTAGACAAGCCTCAATAACAGCCACATAACCTTTTAGTGCTACAGAGCAGCTGACTGCTGACCCCAGGGCCGGACTGGGCCTTCTCCACAGCACTAATGATGAGGCATTGTCAGGAATAACAACCCACGATGAGCAGAAAGGATCAGAAGTATCTATGGGAGAACTGTCTCAGTGGAGCTCTGTATTTTGTCCAAAACAGAAACTGAGACAGTACCAGAAACAAGAGCAGTGCTTGGAGGAAAAGAGTCTGACTTGTAAACCACCTGTAACAATTATGTTATTCCTGACTACAGTCAGAAATAAGAAATCAGGCTTAGATTGTTTCTCAGGTTTCCAGAAGTCCCTGGTAGATTTTTATACTTACAGTTTGTCTTCAAAACAAAACAAAAACCAACAACAAAACAAAATAAAAAAAAACAAAGCAAAACCCCAAATACATACACAAAACAAACTTTCTCTGTATTGAAGCACAGTACCATCAACTCATGCAAAATTAGCTTGCAATATCACCACCACTGTTTACTTCTTTAGCACGTCACTCGTAACTTTCTATACTCAACCATCAAATTATCCCTTCACATAAAGAGAAGAAAAGAGAATTACAGTCGTCAGCAGAGAACACAAATAGAAAGGAAGGTTGTAATTCAAAGAAAGCTTCCAAAACTTGAAAGTCATTAGCTCTCCTTTCTAGAAAACTCTAAGAAAAGTTCATCACTCTCATGTTAGGGTGACAGCAAGGCCACCTGGGGTAGCAGCTTAGATGCTGATGTCCTGGTGTGTCCTATCTTGGCCTGACTACTTGACTCATACTAATTGTCTGCCAAGTGAATCCTCTCAGGTTCTTCACTCTCAACCTCCAGTGACACAACCCTGAGCTCAATGTAGGTAATCTGCCCACCTGCCTTCTCCACACAGCATGTACACACCATGCACTCATGCCCAGGGAAGCAAGATGGCATTTGAATCCTTCACAGCAACCATAGCAAACCCCAAATCTCAGATCCCTCAGCTTTTCAGCATAGTAACAGTGGGCTTTTGGAGCTGGGTGCTTCCCTTGCCTTCCCCACCCCATCTGCTCAGCAATGCTAAATAGCTAGAATAAGACTATTAGAAAACCTAGGTGACAACTAATTGATTTTAGAGAAAAAGAAAGCACACAAAGTATTTGGTCCATGCTATATGCCTACTTGATTTAGGATTTGACTCTTAGTTAGGGAAGAGTATTTATTTCTTAATTGGTAGATTACATCTCAAACTTTAAATGGTAACAAAGAATTTGTATTTATTTTCTTTTTTTGTTGTTGCGTTGTAGACATTCTTGCTTCAGTTGAACCTTGGAAGTTAGATGCCCTGTATTTAACATCTTTATTGCAATACCTATTACTGATATTACAGAGGGATCGCTAAAAACCAAAACACAAACACAAGAGCTGAGTACTAGACCCCAGGCTGAGCCATAGCATTAACAATTCAGTGGAACTGCAGTGGTTTAGATCAGTACAGAATTGACTCCATAGCAGACAAGGGAGTGCAATCTGAAACTCAGTCCAACTGTATCCTTGAGCTTCCTTCAGTGAAGAAAGTGTTAGATATTTAATATGACACAACAGCAATATTCTGCAGCAAAAGCCAGCAGCAATCTACACACATGCACCATGCACTCAGATGTCTGCTTCTTCCTCAACTATTCACACACCAATCTGACAGAAATTTCTAGCCCTGATTATACCCCAGTAATCATGTAACTCAGGATTGCAGCTACATGCAGGGGTTCTGCCTTACCTCTGTGCTCCTATCACATCCATAAAGATTTTTTACGTTCCTTTTTTCACTTTAGGCTATAGAAACTGCTGGATTTTTACTTGTACATATCAGATTTAGCAGGGATGTCAAACGTGGAGTTGGAAGACCAGATTTAAGAACCATAACTTTCTCTGTCCAACAACCAGTAGTATCCTGCTGCTAACTGTATCAGCAGTAATTGGCCTACATAGATATTGACATGCATGCTGTGATATGAGAGAAATTTTTATAAAACTCAGATGAGCCAAAGGGCCAAACTCATCTTTTTCAGTGCACTTGTATGTCAAGCCACTGTTTAACTGAGAAATAAAAGATCATCAAGCTGCAGTGTCATGAAGGACAGAATTTCCTCTCCAACGTCCAATCGTACAAATAAGTAGCCTTGTGTAGTTTCAGAATACTCTAGAGTATTAGAAATGGTTTCCTTAAAGCATTATACTTTGAAGAATCAGCTGGTTCCAGCAGACGAAATAATCTATGGTTTTCCATTAGCGCACTTACTACTATAGTATTTAGAAAGGCATACAGTCTTCAAGAGAATCAATTGACTTTCTCAGAAGTATCAGGTATCAGCCACAGCTGGTGGTAGATATTAGATTTGCTAAGCAGGTCACCGGTTAGGAAAAGTGATCAGATTCTGCATTCTTGCACAAAATTGAAATATAAGTACCTAGCAGGGGCCAGCCGTAAGTACTGCACTTTTTTTTTTCCCAGAAATGATATTCATAATGGTTTGGATATTCAAACAAATCCTAATTGTGATTTAATGGCTTGCACTGTAATTAGCCTCCAGGGAAAAGTACTTTCAATTAACCAGTGTAAACATACCATCTAGTTACACCATTACATGTTCTGCTAATTTTCCTGATTAAGAGCTGGAAGTCATATAGCACGGGGCCAGAACTCACAGCACAGGGGAAACTCGTGGTGGTGACTTGAAATTATCCCTTTTCTCCTCTGCATGAGACAGCCTGGTAGTCCCTCATGTCTCCTGCTACTATGGCTAGGAAGGAGATGGTGTGGTTCATGCATTTGTTGGTTGGCACTGAGCCACTAAACTCCTGCCTACCAAGACACAGTTCTCTGATGGATAACTTTACTCTTATGCCTAGATCCCAGCAAGCATACAGCACAAAGTAGATCTGCATAAGCTTACGTGTGGGGTATGTAAGAGGAGTACTAGGGCCATGAAGTACAGGAAGACTTTACTGCCTTATGTTCTTACTCTATCTGTCCTCATCAGCTGAGAGAGCAAAATAATTAGGATGGGTCTCTTTCCCCCGGTGCCAGGTGAATGTACATGGAATCATTCTTCCTAGAAGCAATAAAAAAAAAAAAATCAGAGTGAACATACCGCAGGTGTAAGGTGCTTCTGAAATTTAACCAAAGGCCAACAGAAATTGAATCAGAGCTATTGAGTCCAGCAGTCTCTGGATGTGGAAGCAGGAGTCCCTGTGGTGTCTGAGAGCTGGTCTAAGACAGATCAGATTTCTAGCAGGGTGCATTTACTATTTCGCCCCTCACCTGAGTTGAGTCAGTTCAGCGCTTTTGTAAACTGCTTTTCCAGCACTTCGCACAGGCAGTTCACAAGGGGAAAAAGACTGAGGGGGGCTGGAAGAGGGACTGTCTGGGGACTGAGTTCATGTGCTGGGGGTGGGGGAGGTAGATAGCCCCAACATGCCTCTAAATGCTCTTCTCTGGGAGATGGGAGGGAAGATTTGCCCCTTAAGCAATGGGCAAGGTTTATTGTGGGATGTCACTTAATTCTGCCCTTGGTTTATTCCAAGTTATGCCTTTTTATAAAGCTTAGTTTAGGAGCCAAGGAAGGGGAGCAGAAGTCCAGCATACATTCCTCCTTGTACCTGCTTCACTCCAAAACAGGTCTGTGTCTTCTGCTCAGGACAACCAGGACTGCAGAATGAAAAGGCCGATTATGCGACACTTTCCACAGGCAATTCCTTTCTAGTTCTGCACATAAGCTGTAATGCCAGACTAGACAGTTTCCTGGAGCTACAGGTAAGTGCAAGACATCCCACATGGGATTCTAATGTACCTTTCTCCAAGATATTCAGCAAGAGGTACAATTTACACACAGCAATAACAGCCCAAAGTCACTGAATAAATTGCTGATTTTGAAATAGTGAATGACATGTTCACAACAATGCACACTGAACAACGTGTGAGAATAAAAGAACAGGTTTCATAGCTCTTTTTATCCTCTCATCATGTATATTTGTGTGGGAATCCTTGGTGCCAGAGAGCTAGCATGCCTAAAAGAATCTTGAAGAGTCTTTGACAAGCAGTTCCAGTTTATAAATAGAAAGTTTTGATGGCTTTTTTTTCCTTTTACCGTTTCCACAAAATATGGAATTTACATTTTCTACATTTTTACACTTATTTTCTACCTATCTTTGATTTCTTCCCTCTAGCAAAAGTAAAAGTCTAAAAAAGAGTAAAAGGTAAAAGACCTGGACTAAAACATAGCAAATGTTCAGGGTCCTATCCAGTAACAAATTTTTCAGAAACTGTTTTTACAGAAGGAACCTGAAGTTGTTTAAAAACAAAACAAAACACAACACAAAACACAACAACAACAACAAAACCCACACAGACACACACCTCACTGGGGAAAATCCACATGCAGAAAAAGAGTTCATGTTCTGCACAGTGAACTTTCTGAAAATGATTGATTCCCTCTGAAAAGTCCTTACTTTTAATCAAAATATTTAAGTACTGCTTTAATGAAGTCTTTGTGGAAATCTGACTGCACTTCTCTACTCTTAAGTTTTTATTAGCCAAGCACTGGTGGCTGCAACTGGCACTCAATACAGTTCCTATCTCCCCACTGCAGTCTTCCCCACTCAGCTACTGTTCTCCTTCTGCCTGGAAGACCAAGGTCCAGGATGCACAATGCCTCCATGTTGTTAGTGTTTGTTACCTGGCTGTTGTTTCAAGGAACAATTTTGAAGTGAGGAGATACAGTTGGCCAAGATCATCCTTCAGCAAAGCTTTCTTCCTAAATCTGAATGCCTCCAACTTCACCCTTCCTGAGCCTCAGCTACTTCTGTGCAAAATTTGACATTTTAAATTGCTGATGAATCCATCTTGAAGGTGAAATTCTGGACTATGCATTGAAGATGTCGAGTGCAGGCGCATATTCCTTCCTGTCAACCCTAGCACAAGAATGCTACATCAGCCAAGGGACAGGTCAGAGATTTAAAGGCAATACCACTCCCAACGTGCTTCTCTAAGACCTGACCTGGATTAGACTGTTCATTTAGGTGTCAATAAACCTCTGCTAAAAAGGATTCTGGGCCTGTCTGCACCAGCAGCAAAACAAGTGACCTCTGTTTTTTCTCCACATTTCATGCCACGATGGTTTTGAAGAGGTTTTGCCCTTCTCAAAGGAGGTCGACAAGCCCAGGGAAATTTCCAGCCTTTATGAGAAATTTCCAATAAACTGTCAAGAGACTAAAACATAGATTTTTTTTTTTTTTTTTTAAACAAAGTAGTGCAATAATTAGGAATCCTACTGAAAATAGTGAGCTCATACCCATTTGCTATGCAACTGCATCCCACTTCTCCTACAAGATTTTATTTCATCCTCAATATGGACTATTTAATAAACAAAATGTAATGCTAGGTTTTCTTCCAAGAGACTCAAGATAGTGCCTTTTTCAAGAACACTTTCTTGTGCTAACTAGAAATAAAAGAAAAAAAATTACAAAATAAAATGAGGGCCTGGACTAGATTTTTGTTCCAAGAGAAATGAAGAAAATATTGAGGCCTTAAAAAACTTCTCAAAAGACAGTTACCTCCACTGCCCTTGTATCCCCTGCCCTCACTTTTCACCTACACCCTCTGGTCACCCATACTCCAGGAATTAGGGAGCACACTAGCAAGACATTTATTGACCAGGATTTAATTGCAGGGCCTCCTGCTGGACATTATTGCCCTGCCAGATGATTGCATTTTGGGAGCTTCACACTCCAAACTAGGGGAAAAAACACACATCTCGCATCAAGGGACCTCCAAGCTTGTGTCTGGTCTGATCAGATGGAAAGAGCTGGATCTTGAATTTGCATCTCCCAGACCCCCACAAGTCTGTCGGCTGTCTACAGTCACAGCCAGCAGGGCTGATTTTACCCCACTGACCCCCGGTCCTGTACACAAAGCTGCTGTGCATGGGCAGATAACTGCTGGAAGTGGCAATCTTGCACTTCATGACCTAGCTATGCATTTCTTGGATGTTCTTGTCTGACTTGACTTAAAAATAGAAATTTATCTCCAGACTTTAGAAACAGCCTCCCCCTCCCTGCAAAAAAAAAATTCCCAAAGCCAACACTTTTGTTTTCCCCCTCATCCTTTAACATCCTCTTCTGTTGTTTTGTATTCATTGAATTACAATTCTATAATTTAAAGATTTTTAACTAGAAAAAACTCTTCTCAACTCCAGCATTTATTAATCTTCTGACCTTCAGAATTCATTATCAGTGATGGAAATCAGAATACAGGATTTGTTTTATCCATCTTGCTCCCTTGACACAAAGAAAACAACTGCAATCTCTGCCTTTTCTTTTTTTTAAACCAAAAATGAAGATGACAACATTATGTTCATAGCTGCATCATCCCCCAGTAGTCTCAATACGCCAAGGCCAATTTAGGATGAGGCATAAACTATCAGTACCAAGAGTCTGAAGGATTTAATTTCTCTCTCTCTCTACAACAATGCAGGAGAGGATATTTACAATAAGAACTCAGTGACTGACATACTTGAGCTGAAATATTCAGTTCTACTTCTCATAGAAGCTTTGTAGCTTAAAATAATCTGATCTACTGAGAGAACTATTCCCAAATTGTATATTCACTTCAAATATCAGATAACATAGACAAAGTGTAGACAGTTAATGTGAAGATGATACTGTCAAAGGAACTGCTTGACATGACAAAGATAAAGGGCAAATAACAGGGACACCAGTTTAAAAGTTTAAGATCAGAGCTGGTTCTGATTTTCATTCAGAAATCAACCTTATCATATATGAAGTTTCAAAAGGCTTCACTGACCATTTCTGCAAGTGTAACACTGGCTTCTGTAGCTCACCCTACAATACACACTTACATATGCAAGACAGCCCCCTACCAAAACTGCAGGGCCATCTGCTGCGTAGAAGCAGCCACAGAAGTCCAAATAAATCAGTGCACGTTCTCCAGCTGTGATTTACATCCTTTTTGTGTGACAGGGCTTCATTGCTTCAAGTCAGTCTCCTCTCAGCAGGTATTAGTCAGTCCTGTCTGACTGCTCATTCATCTTTGAATATAATGCATGTTCCCAAAAGCTTTCGTTTGCTAGGTACACTTTGCAAGCATCAACATTCAAAGCAGCAACCCTGATGTCTTCCTTTCAAAGGAAGCAAATGGCCCTGTTGGAGAAATCAGTCAATTCTAGTGAAACATCCAACCACCTATTTTTCATTTCTTTGAAACATACTTGACAGGTTGGTTTCGGTATCAGTGCAGTTCCCCAGACCTATTTTATCCCAGTTACAGACAATGGAAAATGTTCTTTGTCTCCCATTCTTGCCTGCTCCTACTGACCTGCTCCTTGAATGTCTCCCTACACAGAGGATGGGAAATTAATTTCCTAGATCTGTGATCTGTTCAAAGTGTGTGCAGTGGCAGATGTAGCCCTATCGCTAATGGGCCATGTGGTAAGTGGCTTTATCAAAGGAGTTAGTTTCCTAGTCATGTTCTGCTCTGCTTGAATATAGACATGAATACAAAAGATAGACCCTTTCCTGTCCCCTTCCAGCATAAATATGAACCTAAACAATTCGCATGAAACATTACATATCCTCCACCGAACTCCTTGTTTGAATTCCTAGAATGTGCTCTCTTCTCTTCCATTTATTACCTAGTAACCTATTCTGCTCAGGCACTGCCTTCATTTCATTTCTCCTAGAGCCAAGTAAATTTTTGGCACTTAAAACAATAATAAATATTTTCTGCTCATTTTGACATTTTCATAGTACACACAAATCAATTGTCTGGCATCCTCCAGCAGCAAAAATACCATGAGAAAAACAGAATTGACCTCAGGAGTGAATTTGCCTCACCAAGGAGGGATGAATGGACACCAATTTGTTTCAACGGTTCATAAAACACGGCTTAAGTTCCTGCCCATCAACAAGATAAAAATAGTCCTTCAGGAAGTAGTAGCTTCCTGAACAAGGCATCTGCTTTTGCTGAACATTTGTCTTCAGAGTAATTCTAGCACCAGCTGAGCAGTTAGAAACCCAAATAGTTCAATGTAAAAATAATTTGTGAGGCGCATGGCAGGTGCTTCCTAGAATCTACATGGATGTAACTCATACATGTTCTCAAGTGACCACGAATTTCATGACAACTTCTGGAATTAAGAGTAAGATATTTTACAAGTCTCAACATGAACTTTTTTTTCTTTTGGGGGGTTTTTTTGGTGCTTCCAATTGAGTAGAAGAGAAGCAACACATGACTTCAGCAACCCAGTACAAGGATGTCCATCTAGAAGAAAGCTGGTCATCTAGGTCAAATGGATACAAAGAACTAAAAAGACCTAGATATATAGCTTGTAGAAGTCAAATGAATAACACATATCATCCATACTGAGCTGTTGGAGCTATATCACACATCTTTCCATTGGGAATGGGAGAGACACTTTCCTGGGTGAGGCTTCCAGATGGTTTGCTCGCCTGCTGGATACAAATGAACCAGTTTATGATCAACCCTTCTTTGAGCTTCACAGGAATGCTTATGCTTCACAACATATGGTCCTTGAGCTAACTTGCCGTCGTGGTTTAATCCCAGCCAGCAACTAAGCACCACGCAACTGCTTGCTCACTCCTCCCCCCTCCCAGCGGGATGGGAAGGAGAATCAGGGAAAAAAAAGTAAAACTCATGGATTAAGAACAGTTTAATAACTAAAATTAAAAAATATAACAACACTAATAATACTACAAATAAAACAACAGTACTCATTGTAATGAAAAGGAATATAACAAAAAGAGAGAAATTACACCCAAGAAAAGACAAGTGATGCACAATGCAATTGCTCACCACCCGCTAACTGATGTCCAAGCAGTGATCTGCCCCTCCTGGCCAACTCCCCCCAGTTTATATACTCAGCATGATGTTCTATGGTATGGAATATCCCTTTGGCTAGTTTGGGTCAGCTGTCCTGGCTATGCTCCCTCCCAGTTTCTTGTACACCTGCACAGACTGATCACTACCCCTTAAGAGGCCAGTAAGATAGAAAAATCCTTAACTTAGGATAAGCACTACCTAGCAACAACTAAAACATCAATGTGTTATCAACATTATTCTCACACTAAATCCAAATCACACTGTACCAGTTACTAGGCAGAAAATTAACTCCATCCCAGCCAAAACTAGGACACTCGCTTAAGTTTTAAGTCTTCACATGAAGCTGGGTATGTTAAATTTATGACCAAGGATCATGATTTTCTTTCCCCTTTCTGTTTGCACACCATTCAGCACAAAGAGGAGTCTAGTCTCTGCAGAAAGATTCTTGGGCATCACAGAGCAGGTAACAAGTTGTGCAGACCTATGTCACCAGATCCAGTACAGGTTCAATATCACAGTTTTAAATCTCATCTTTCAGCAGTTCCACACTCTTTGCTGCTAACTCTGTCCCCACACACATTTCAAAACATCATTCTTAACTGTAACTCCCTGATGCTGAAGACAGTCAGCAGCTGGCAAAGACAGACGACAGACTAGAGCAGGAGATAAAAACAAACTCTGCTGTCCAAGAATAAGGAAGAATTATGAAGCAAACTGCCAATTCCTTTGATCATGACCAAAGGGTCCTTTGAGCCCATTTGCAAGACAGAATTAGAAGTGCCCATAAATGCTTTCTATGCTGCCTCGTTTTGAACCTTTCAAATACAATCTCTCCCTCAGTCACCCAGGGCACCTCAGAAACCTATTTAAGACATCACCACTGTTTTGGCAGTATTTGTTATTTCAAAGAGAATATTTATTCCATTTTACCTGGACAGACAACATCATAGTTAATACAGTGGGATGGCATGAAGGAATTAATACAAAAATGAGGGTAGCGGATTATCTACTCTCATAATTCTTTACTTCTCTCTGGAGGTGTAGAAATACAGATGTCTTCCTTTTGTGAGATTTCATTCACGACTGTTCCATTTAACTTGGTGTTCCTGTGATCATCTTAATTTCTATACAAAGAACATACCCCTGGCAAGATTCTGGTCTTTAACAACTGCATTGTAATTCTGATATCTACATCTATTACTCTTTATTTCCATTGTTTCCATCTCTTCAAAGGCAGAAAGAACCAGGGTGCCAAAGGATGAGATTTTCCACACATCTTTTCTAATGATATCAGTGGAGTCACTCAGCAGTGAGCAGAATTAGAGCCACGGTAATAAATTGCTCCTGGGGATGGGAGAGAACATGCAAGATGTCAGGTAATGATTGCTTGCCACCCTTAGGGCAGAGGTGATCTCAATTTTATGCATCCACAACGATCCTTAGTCAGTGAAGGGAAACTGCGCAGGGTGCAGTTCAGCATATGCTGCAGCAGGTCAGATGAGCTGCAAACTAACATACCTATTCCCTTCCATGGCAATTAAGAGATTCTAAGACTGTACAAAGGGAGATGCCCAAATGACACCTCAGACTTCTAAACCTGGGGGGATTTCTCTCCTATTTGTGTCCGGTGAAGAAGATGAAGACCTTACGTAAATCTGTCAGTTCTCAGACAGCAAGTCCAGCATGGCAGAACATATGGAAGCAAAGCACCATTGCCTAGATTTGGTTTCCTAACTCTAACCTTATTACAGTTAGAGATTTCTAATGTAAAAGGGAACCACCCACTCTGCACACAGAGCCATAGGTCATCTACACTCCCCAGGGGATGATGTGCCAAGGATTCAGGTCTTCAGAGAAGAGCCAGATACTAAGGTCTAACAGCACAACAAGCAAAGCACCAGTAGACAGCAGAAGGGCACAGCTGGTACAAGGATGCTAAGCATTGTCACTGTTCTCAAAAGATAAGTCTGTTCAGATTCTTTCCATGTTGTGGAGACCTTCCTGCCAAGCCCCCACTTGCTGGAAGTTATATCCAGGAAAGTTTGCCCAGAGACTGTACTATTCCAATACAGCCCCAGTGGGGAGGACAGAACAATCAATTTTCTACCTAATGGGTTTTAAAAGAATGGAAACATCTGTTAGCATGAGGATGACAGCTTGTTGGCAGCTTCCAACCAACTAAATCCACTATCACAGCAGGGTGTCAGGTCTGCCAAACAAACACACGACACAATACATGCAGAGAGCACAGTGGAAGCTGGCTATGGCATCTGTGGATATGAAATAACCCCGCGTTGGGCAAGCAAGTGTGGAGGAGTGTTGCACTCCAGTTCCCAGCTACCTACAACCATCACAAGCCTCTATGTCCTTGTGAAACTGTGAGGTTGGCTGTAGGACTAAGCCAGGCCCTGCCTCATCCTGAATTTTGTAGGAGTCTTAATGGGGACAACAGGTCAATTTCCTGTCCCAAAGAGAACTGTTAGGATCTAAGGCTAAGCTAGTCACAGAGGCCCTGTCTGCCAATGAAGTCAGTCGATGTCAGAGAAACAGGTATTCCTGAGGTGTCCTGGCTAGATAAGACACAGTGCTCCCCAAAGAGGCTATGTTTCTTCATTGCCTATAGGAGGGGCATCAGTCTCAGACATCCAATAATTAGATCACCAAAACCAGGTGAAGTATCAGGACGAAGTAGTGAGCTGATACAGGAAGCCATTAGCATGATGGTTACCTCACATCACTATTGCAGCTACACGTTTGCATGCCTCTGTAGCAGTCCCAACCCCCAGTTACTCAACAAAACCAGCAGAAATTATTCCTATTTGTAGGGCAATGCCAGAAAGAACTAAAGAACTAATTTCATGTTAGTAGCAAATATATGGTACTTATCTAAAGCTTTACATCATCTGAACAAACAGTGGGACATTCCCCTCTGTGTAATGAGGATTACAGGCCCAGTAAGCAACTTGTTCACTGTCGGACCAAAAGGTATCGCACAGTGAGGACCTGAGCCCAGCCTCTTGAACTACATTCTTCTGACCTCTTCCTCTCCCACTACTATAATCTGTTACTTTCAAATTCCTGCATAAATGAAATTAAACTCTGGCACTTTAAGGCCAGCATTTACCCAAGGAATCTCCTCTCTCAGTCTCTACAGCTTTTGCAGACACTCCGTATAAGAAGCACATGGAGTGCTGGAATTAAGAGGATGTAAAAATAATCCATACAGAACAGCACAGCAAGAAACATACTGAGAATCTATCAGTCTGAAATGCATCTGGATACCCTCAGCATGGATGGTAAAGAAAATGGAATTTAACAGAGCAATATTTAAAATTCAGTTTTCATCCAAAGAGCAAAGCACTTAACAAATTAATTGAGCTTAGCATCCATGTTGAGAGCTCAGCACTGTTATAATCATCACAGGAGAACATCTATTTTATGACTGGCTGAAAGAAGTACAACAAGACCTGCACAGACTAATCACTACCCCTGAAGAAGCCAGTAAGATAGAAAAATTGCAGCCCTTGCAATTTAGGTACAGCATAACTCTGGCCTTTTGCTTTTCACCCAAACATTGAACCCACACTCTCCAAGTTCTGTCCTCAAGAAACAATGCATCTTAGTCAGGTATGTGACACAGTCTCTGCTATTGCCTTATTTTTCCTGGCTGCTTATCAAAATATAATACCCTGGGCACCACAGACCTGTTAAAAGGATTTTTTTGTTGTTTCTGGCTACACCACCACTAGTTACACATCCCAACACCACAAGCTGTGAGAAGCTCAGTAGCTCTCCTCCCCCACAATCTACCTCTCTCTTCTTTTTTCCCCTCCCCACCAGATGCTGGCGGGAATGTGTGTGGTTAGATAAAAATCCATCTCCCCCCTATGTTGTTTGAACTAACATAACACCAACTAGATGGAACAAGAGAGTTCTGTTCCAATGAACAAGATTTATCGTCCCTTTAAGGAGATACTGACTTTGCCTTTGCTCAGTCAATAATTGTTTGCAGCCACCCACAACTCCCTTTACAACCTGTAATCCACCACTTACCTTCCTACCTCGAGTCCCAGAGGAGCTGAGCTGTTAATCATTTTTTCTGGACCCCAGAAAGAGTAAAATATCCTTCCCCCAAAAGAATCATCACAGAAGGGATAAGAGCACCAGGTTGTGAAAAACCCTGAAGTATATGACCACTTAGTGATACTTGGGTAAGTTTTCCCACTTCACTGTGCTAACTATTACGCTGTATGCCTCTAGCCATAGAACATTTTTTGATGTGTTCTGCAAAGCATTCAGTATACAAGGATAATTCCATACTAAACAGCACATTAAAGAAACATCAATATTCCAAAACAGCATGCTGAAAGTTGATAAATGCTACCAGTAAGGTCGCTGTGGCCGCCCTTTCCTCTCCAGCTACCTAATGATATATTTTCTGTATGTCTCATTCTCAGAAATGACTGAAACTGTTCAAAATAGCTCAGATGGAAGCAGGCAAGTACACAATTTTAACCCAAAAGTGTTTGGCAGAGTGATAACTGGAACTCCAATAAGTGTAAATCAAGTGTCATCATGTAGTACAAACTATCTCAAACATCCACCAATTCCATCTACAGTAGGTAATTACTGCAGGGGTCACTGACTCTCTGCTTGTAAACTGAAGCACCGACCATTTCAGCAATTTTCCTGTTGTGACACAGATGGCAAAGGGAGAGCATGGTAATCCCAATTCTCAGTCCTCCACAAACACACTAAGTCCACCATCCTTCTACACAGGTCTTGGAAAGGCAAGTTCCTAAAATGTGAAAGGGTTTCTGTGGAGCAACCAGAACAAGAGAGGGAAAAAATACCAGCTATTAGGAAAATTAGGCTCCATTTCCCAGAACAAAAGAACGATCTGACTGAGGGTCACTGGTGTACTCTGAAGCCACAGTACTCAAGTGTCACTTTCATAGCAAAGTAAAAGAACACAACAGTAAACAAAGAGTTAAGAGGGGAGTCCATATCAGATCAAATTTTCAAGCCCAAAGTGTTTTTCCTGTCTGCTTCCTCAAATTCCTGAAACCAGGTGGACCACAACACATTTTCTCTGTTTCACTCTGTACCGAGGATCTGAAGCTGTTTATTTTCCACATCACTGTTGAAAAAGCCAACTGCATAAAAGTGATAACAAGTGGTGTTTTCAGGATGTCTGGAGATGTTTATCATAAGCGCCATAAAGTCCGTTCTGGTTTGATAGAAGACAGCAGCTCATCTCTGAGCCACAATTTCAGGCAGTTGCAAAAGATTCAGAAAGAGTTATTCAGCAAACATGTAATCTCCCATGATAAGAAATACCAACTGTCTGGAGCAGGATTTCTGTTCAATCAGGTCTGTGTAAAGCTGAATTAAACCCTTGTCATGTAACTGCAGACCTGTCAGTTATATTCTTCCAGGTTAAGCTCGCAACATCCACTGAGAACACAGCCTTTGAACAGTAGTACTTTTACTGCAGTAGTTGCTTTTAGAATAACAGCAACAATAAGATGAACTGTTCTTCAAAATCCTTAAATTATATTGATTTACAGCACAGAATAATGAACTGCACCATGCTCTGCTTAGATAACTGTTTCACAAGCAATACTGATTTTCTACAATAAAGCTGCTTTATTTCCATAATTGTCCCTCTTGAGAAATTTTGTTAATTGTTCCTCCCTCTTCCCCTAGCTTTAATTCCAATTTTCCCTCTCCAGCCTAAGGGAACAAAAGCAAACCGTTTTCATCTAGAATTTGGAAAGCTGGTCAGCTTTCATTATGGCCTCAGTTACTTTTAATCAGCTGCCCCCAAAAAACAATTGAAAATAATTAACTGAGCTTCTCCTGGGCTTTCGGGTTCAATAGAAAGGTGATCAACTGAAGATAGCAAAAGGACAACACTCCCATCAAAGTCTGGACACTTTCCAACATCTGCGCCAACGATAGAACACAAAACTTCAAAATTCCTGTCCATAGCAGTTAAGAACCTATGCAAAAAGTCTTGCAAGATTTGTATGTGATTTACAAGTGTAGTTTCTGCTGCTGATTCCTCTGGCTTTGTCCTAGGTTATTACTTCCCTAACAATGTGTATAAAGTCAGTCAAGTGCACTTTCATAGAGACATAACCTAAATTTCACATCTCCCCAGCAATCATTTACCTGATAGTTGAGGACTGAGGTGTTTGAGATGAAATGTGAGGCCTACAGTGGCTATTCCAGATGGAACAAAGCACAGAAGATGTAAGAGAGAAGAGCTCCAGAAGCAGCAGAACAGTCACAGTTTCTAAGAGCGGCAGGGAAAAATACAGCATTGCAGTACTTAGCTTAAAGGCTTTGAAAGCTTCAGCTTCACCAGATGGGATGAGCTGATCTAACAGCTCCTAACAGCAGTCTCTGCTTCCCTTTCTCCCTTTGCTCCCAGACTTCTCATCATTCCCTTACCTCAAACCAGCTCCAAGCCTGGGGCAGTCCTTCCCTGAGCAGATTCATCTCACTAACCCAACAACAAGCCTGTTTTCAGCTGGCTGAATTGACCTACCAGAGCCCCTCCAGAACTAGCACAAAGGAAGGATGAATATCCCATTCAACAGTAATCAGTCATGAGCTCAGCCCGGATTCTCGTGAAACAGGCTTCTTCTGTGTAAGGTGCTGCAGAGACAGAAGGTGGTGATGGGGTAAGCAATGCACACTGAAAGGAAACCAAGAGACAGATCACCCATGGAAGCCATGAGGCTACTGTCCAACATTATCAATATTATTCCTCAAAATTTATTTTTGTGTATGGAGACCAGGGCTTAATCATCATGTCCATCTCTGTGCTGCAGATAAGAGATGGTTACAATAACCCTTTTGTTATTCAGAAGTAATGTTCTCTGGCTGCAAGATCTTTGTAGCTGTGGTGTGGGAAAGGCAGAGACCAGCAGGACTGCCATTACACAAGTGAGCTGATGGTGCTTGTAGCTAAAGGGTGGTGCTCTTTGTCTTGCTAACTAAGCATGTTCAGAGAGCCAGCTGTGAGGGGAATACCCGTAGAAAAATGAAGCAGCCCCATAGCATGTTTGTATGCTGTTATAATCTGAGTGGAACTGCTATAGCAAACCCCTATAAAATGGTCTTCACAAATGAGGAAATGTGGGCAAGGTAGGTGAGATCCCTCAGAATAATTTAGATTAGGACTAAAGTTTACCAAGGATCTTCCCATCACCCACCCATTACACAACCCTTGATCACCTAGTGTAAATTTGCTCACTGAATTCCTTTGCAGCAGAAACACACACTTAAAAGAATCCCCATTCCCTCTTACAGTTCTGCCTTCTTCACCATGAAATCCTTTATTACAGTGAAGAAAAATCACTCAGAAGGTCTTGGCTGTTGCAGTGCAGGAACAAGAAGGTCCAGAGGCAAAGGGGATACCAGGGTATCTTCACTGCACTGTCAGCCAGAACTGCCTCCCCACAGCAAAGCACTGTGATAGCTGGAGGGGAACAGCTCTGTTCCAGCTGCCTGTCACCTTCCCTCGAAGCAGGTTAAATGCATATACAAAAAAACCTATCTCAATAGACCGTGCGCCTGGCTTACCAGCAATTAAACTGCAGATCAAAAGAAACATAAATGTGGATGTTGCTTTGCTTATTAGTATCAGCTCTGTCTTTAATTGCCTGAAGGCCTTTCCAACAACGTTGACTTTAATTACTTTAATGAGAGAGAAAATGATCTGAGGAGTGTCAGCTCAATGGGGCAAGGTCCCGATGAAAATGCTAGGTCTAGGATCATTAGTTTAGCAGTTAATAGCACATTATCTTATGTTATTGGAGCTAAATGTAAACAGCTACTGAAGCCCAGCTGCTGTCAGGATCGAAGCTGGGGAAACAAATTAGAAGAAGCTTTGAAATAAGGTTGTATTGGTTCTGCTACCCACTTGCAACAGAGACTGCTCTTTGTTAAACCATTGTAGAAAAAAACATCCTTGTAGAGAGAAAAGAAAAGCAAATTTAATATGCTGTCGGCTTGTCTTCAACAAAAAACTAATGACAGTTATTTAAAATGAACTTTTTGAAGTGATGGAGTTTATCCAAAGCAAATTCAGATAAAGCAAATCAAGGCCACTTCAATTCTTAAGGGAAGCCCAAGATACTAAGCAAGAGACCATGCATCTGCTCAGTAGTGTTAGCAGTCCTGTGTGCCTCCTCTCAAGCCACGAGAAAGGCAAGATGGAGCAAATTAGCTTCATTTGCTGTGAAAAGGGATTAAATTGCATTGTATGACCTGGTATCTGCTGCAGGTGAAAACCGTTCACAGCTTCTACAACTCAGCTGACACACAATTAATTTTAAGCAGGGGTAATGTGATTATGATTCTGAGCCATGAGTATATGCTACAAGGATATAATATGGTTAAATTAATCCCATTTAATTTTTTAGTAGACTTGGTGGTGCCTGCACTTGTACAGCTATTCCTTGTGCTCCATTGTGGAGGATTAGAATCGCTGATTGTTTCATCTTGGAATTAGAAAGGGAATTGCATGAAAATAGATGAAACTAAAAACTTTACTTCCCAAGGAAAAATCCTTTCCTGAACTTTTCTCTGAAGGCATAATCCCATGCATAAACCAGGCACGGCAGGCATCAAAGATAACCGAAGGCATCCTTGGAGATTCCAGCTCATCAGACTGATTCCTATTTGAGGCTTCATTTTTTCTCTGTCTTAGGAATAATTTTGGTTTTTTTCTACAAGTCCTTTGAAAAACTTCACTGGTTTGTGGCTTGTGGAAGCAAGATGCATCTTTTAAATAACCCTAGAGTCCTCGTGGATTGCAGAAGCCCCCTTAGAGAGCAGCCCTAGAAGCACAACCAAGTGGCTCGTTATCGAGAACGAAGACTCTTCTGCAGGTAAGTGAATGCATTCAGCACTTCAGAGGCCAAGGCTATCACACTTTTTCCCCAAATAAGGAAGTTCAGTCTTGAAGGACTGAGGTGAAAAACTGAGCTCTGGGCCTAGTATTCCATGGTTTTCTTTTAACAGGGATTGTAATGGCTATTTAGCATACAGTGGAAAAAAGAACAAGTTGTCAAGGGGGAAGCTAAGTAGTGACCTGCTGACTGCAGAGAGGTAACTCTTTCAGTTCTTGCTTTGAAAATGGGTGGTAATTGGTTCTCTGGCCTGCTCCAATCTCTGGTGCAGGTTCACAGGGAAAACAATAGCACTTCAGGCTTAGCTGCCTCTTCCCTGTCTGGGACAATGGGGCTCCATAAATAGGCATCTGCCCCTTAAGATATAAGGCTGGTCCAGGTCTATCTGCTAATCCAAACAGCACCTTTTCTACAGTTCTACATGCTTTTACATTTACTAAAAGGAGCAGCAGTATTTAATATGTTTGGCAGGCATGATGAGGAGCAGTCCCGGGTGTGGAAGGTCTGACAGAAAACATGTGAATCTGAATACATGACAGAGTATGAGAGCAGAGTGCTGGCTGCGTTACCCCTGCGGGGCAATTATAAATGAGTTATACAGGCTGCCCCGATAGCTGTCATGCAGAAAGGTGTCTTGTCTTTCTCACGTGGGCACCACCAGCAGAGACCAAAGAAGCTGCTGCAGCCTGGACTAACAGGGCCAAGCCTTAAAGCTCACGCAATAGAGACTAATTCTTCTAGCACCAGATGGTGTAAGGTTTGTATTCCTGTTGCAGCGGAGCTGCGCCAGAGCCCAGAGCTGCCCATGCCTTGCTTCTACATGGTACTGTAGATGCTCTATGTGGCAGGTACAGCACTCCAGAAAAAGGGCACTTTGAAAATCTATTGGCTCTCTGAAATTACACTGTCAATATTATTTTGGGGTTTTGCCATTTCTATCCATCTATAAATCCAAGAGCCTGAATTATCACCAAGAAAACTACACCGGGTTTGCAAGGAGCTATAAAACCCTCTTCAAATGACATAGTGCAGCTTTGCTGATTGGAACAATGGCATGATTTTACAGCTGGATAGCTTAAGACATTCCAGGAAAGGAAGCAAGTGGCCATGCACCTCATTAGGAAGCCAGTAATTGGCTCATTCCAGTGACCTTAAATACCTGTTACCACCTCCACATATCAGTGAAATATGAGCCTTCTGTCCCAGCTATGTGCTGGGAAGTGTTCAATGAAGGACTGCTAGGCAGAAATGAGGGAAGGAAACTCTTCTGCAGATTGATCACTGAAATAAAAGTGGCTGTTGGAAGTTTGAGTGGTTTTGGAAGGGGGACAGTGCCAGAGGAGATGGATGAGCAGACAGAGTGCTGGTGACCAGGTCAAAGCATACTATAAAACCTTGTCCAGACCACTGATGCCTTCTCTAGTGCCTAATACCTTTGGCCATCATCAATCCTTGAGCACTTTCTTGCTGCTGTAAGAGGAAAAGTCAAAGCTGAGTGCTGGCTTTTACAGTCTTGAGACGTTTATACTGCAACTATGACCTGATCATGCGTGTGTGTGGGTGTGTGTAATTTGGGAAGTGCCTGTTGCCCACTGCAGGAAACATAAACGCTACTGTGACAAAGCACAGTTTACCTCTCAGAAATATGGTACTTTTTAGGTTAACTCTGACCCATTTGTACTGTAGCTCAGTTTTAAAGGCATAATACAAGAGATAAGAATTTACATGGTGGAAAAGCTGTATCTTTTTGTGGTATTTTGCCCACTAAGTTGTCTCTCAAGGCTGGCTCTGGTTCTCTGTTGTTATCGGTACTCTGCCTGATACTAGCATGTGTTTTACCTGAGCATCACAGGAAGCTCCATGTTTAGGCTAAAAGATGGAAACTAATCATATGCACTTCCAGCGATGTTAATGAGGAAATAACACATGGTTGTAAAAAGATACTCTGAGAAGGTCACACAGGTGCTTCTGGGGATTTCTGAGCTTAAGAGAATGGGAGAGGAAAGGAGGAACAGACTGCAGAGCTGAGCCCAAAGGATGCTTCTTTGCAGAGCCAGGGTAGCAGTACTGGAGAGCAGAGCCTGATGTAGGTTTTAACTGTGATTCCAGCCAACTTGAACCACCTTTAGTGGCTCTTCTCCATAATTCTTAGGGATGCTTTAGGATCCCTCTGTGCTGATTGTCACCACAGAGTGCTGTGTGCCACCTAATACTTTCCTCATCCAGGTGAAAGAAAGAAGACACAGAACATGTCACTACCTCTCCCACACCTAGCACTGCGAGTGGGAGGAGGAAGAGTGAAGCTAGGGAACATGCAGGCATAGCGTGGCCTGTAGCTTTTTGTACAAAAGCAATTTTATTTTACGAAGGAGCTCAGAGACTTTCCAGCCTGTCCCTTTAAAAGCATGTTTGCCAGCGGAAAGACAAACATATTGTTAACCAGAAACAACAGAAACTGAAACCCTGTGATCTGAAACATGACCCTGATTCAACAGCCAGGAAATCCTGGGAAACCTCCAGAGGCAGTATAAAATCCCTTTCCTTGGGGTGAAGGAGAAGGCAACACCCAACATATTTATGCAGACTCAGAAAGGATCAGCCATTTACAGAAAACAAGCAGAGTGTGTGCAATGACAGGAGTTAGGATCATCATTACTAGGGCACCCAATTTTTCTGCTTCAAGGCATAAGCTGATCAGCAGATGGCATCCAAAAGAGCTCTCCATTCCGGTGGCATACACAGCATAATTAGCTAGGGCATGGAAAGTCTCTGACATGAGTCTCACAGTCACAGAAGCCCTAGAGACAGCAAGCAACATTTTCTGATGCTGAAAACCTGACTCCAAGAGAAAACTGTACAAATGCAACCATGCTTGAATGTGGAGCAGCAAGGGGTTGGTGACCCAGCCATTTACTCCTGCCTATGTGGACTGGAAAAAACAATCAAATGATGAATGTGTTGGACTGATCCACTTAAAAGTAATCATCTGCTCTACCCATAGTAAAATGGGAGCTCATGAGCCGACAGCCCCGGGGAGAGCTGTACTAGGAATCTCAGATATGAGAAATCGTGGGGCTTATTGGTGGAAGCAAGACTATAGAGAAAAGTTAATTTTTGAGAGGCTGGAAGTGGGCAGTGTTGCCCACTTCAGTGGTAGTTGATTTTTTTCTTGGAAACCTTAGATAATAAAATTGAAAGGTATAAGAACTGTGTGTATTTTTCTTCTTCTTTAATTCAAGTCTGAATACAAATGCTGCTGTGCTTACTACTGGAACTGCTGTATATGCCAAGTAGCACTCTGCAGGATAGCGCAAGTATTCCAGATGCCTGAAAGGTGCTTTACAGCAGATATGTCACTGCCTCTTTTCTTTTAGATCACGGACAGAGAATAGCCCTTTGTAAAGTGTCTGGAGATCTGAAATGTTTTATGTCCAAGAATTGCTGAGGAGCCTCAGTTTATCTTGACTTCTGATCAAGTTCTCTGGGCTTCACAGACAGTCCTAGACTTTTCCCTCCCAAGCTACATCTCTAAACTCATCAGGATTTTCTATTTTGCAGGAAATGCCAGTCCTTTAAACCCTACTTTTATCTCAAACCCAAGGGAAAAGCAGCATTTTCTAATGAAGAAAAGGAATGGCTTGTTTTCTTCCACGTGGTGTCATCAAGCCCTTTCATACAGATGGTGCTGGTGCTTTCACGCACGTATTGCAGCACCGTTTTAATCTGAATGCACTACACAGATAGTATCATATCTGTTTTGTTGGGATCAAACAAAATACAGGATTATTCAACCACGATCACTATGGACATGTTCTCCTGAACAGCTTTTATTTCAACAATATGGCAGCTTCTAATGAAAAAATCTGCTATTGACAGTTTTCCTTCTGGCTCCTCTGTCATTATCTGTAGCTGTGCCAGCTCTGCGTTTGGATCAGCATTTGAGCTAATGAATGGGAAAAAGCCGTACCAACTTAACCTCTCTGCAGTCCCACTATCTTGGTTCACTCTTACATCCACCATTATGGTTTCCCCTACCATTTATCATCTACATTTAGTAGAGTCCTGATTGGCATGCCAAGGCTGTACATGCCCAGGCTCCTGCGGTGTGCTTGAGGGCAAGCAGAACATCCTTGACAAAAGTTATTCCCTTGTATTTATGCCTTAGGCATTGTCTGATTCCAGCAATAACTGCAGGTTCTGCCATTTTATTACTTAAGAACTTTTGCTGCACTTAATTCGGGACATGAACCATGGGGATTTCTCATCTCAGGAGTTTAATTACCTCTTTGATTGAAGTAAATGTTATATCAAGTGGGTAGAGGGAGGTCATGGTTGGAATGATCTCCTCATATACAGATTAGAAGCACAGCCTACTATATCTACCATTGGCTTCTAATGAGGAATTTCAGATTCACCAGCTTCAAAGTAATCTCAAAAATACAGATGAACAGTGCTAGCAGAAGAGATTCTACTTCTTTGTTGCTCTGAATTTTGCCACCATGCCCCTTTTTTTCTCTCCTTTTTTAGCTGTTTGAAATTGTCTGTATTCCTGATGCTCTGGAAATTCTGCATCAGAGACTTTGGGAGCTGCAGCTGGACGATGAAAGTGATTAAACAAGCCAAAGGAGTTGGTTTCTCTCTGCTTGGGTTTGGATGAGGCAAACCAACTTGGCACAGCTTCATAGAGGAAGGGTTATTAACAGATTCACAGGGGAGGATAAACATCTTGTTGACATTATTTATTTAATGTCTCACCTTCCCAGCCCTGCCACATTCCTTGTAACACCAAATCCAGCCTTACCTGAGCAAAGGGTGAGTGGAAAGAAAATACACTAAGAAATGTTGCAACAAAATAAAGGGAAGAAATGCAGCTTCACAAGTTCATCGAATCTGAAAAGTTTCAATGCAAATCTCCAGTAGTCTTGGTGGATCAGGCCAAGGGCTGGAGTCTGGGAAACCAGGCCTTAGTCCACTACTTTGTATGTCCAAAGCTGAAGTGTTAGAAGATGTAGCTTATCAGCCCTGGGGACAGACATCCTGGAAGATAACCGTCTCGAGCTTCAACAAAGTGCAAATTCATACAGAGCACTGTACCTGCTTCCAAAGTTTCCTTCAAGAACATACATCTTAAAAAATCGGGGAGGAAGGTTGTTCAGCAACAAAACTTGCCCCTTGGTTCTCATCTTTAAACTTCTTGAACCAGGTCCTTCGGAACTATAAACCTATTGCAGAAAATTCAACCCCTGAGTGCCTGAGGCTAGGAATCTAATAACTGAGGGCACTTAAAAAGTGCCTAAAAGTAGGAATTTAATAACTGAAGTCTGGTTTTGATCATAACTCTGGCGTATGGGTACCTTGAAGATCACATTGTTCAATAAGAGACATCCTGGAGGATGGTGTATATCTTTTTCAGAAGTTTCCTCAAGTATTTAATGAACCAGAATTCCCCTCCACAAATAACCAAATTTCCTTCTGTTCCCACTCTGACACATTGCAACAGACTTTCACCTGCAATGCATCAGTGCTTCTCAAGAGTAAAAACCTAATTCCACTGACCTTTTAGGAAGAATTCAGCTCTTCCAAGTGGATGTTTTGTCCTACAACCAGCCCCTCCTTTGTGATTGCCCTTCTCCTGCCAGGATAATTTTCTGAGCAGAAAAACACAACTGAACAAAAGCACTTCAGCCCGGCCTTTTAATGTCCTCCACAGAGAATGCGGAGTCTCCTTTCAGCTTTAAAGCCACTGCAAATCTCCATGCCAGTGAGTATGCCCTTTCCCTTCTCTGTATTACTCAGTCTGTGTGGACAGGGCCAGAGACATCCTGCCCGCCCCAAGAGGGCAAACAGGGGAGACATATCCTGCATGAAGACAAGTTATTGCAAAGCAGGTTGTGATGATGTCAGAGCTCCAACCCCAGCAGAAAGCAGGCCTGAATTCTCCCAGATTGCTCTTTCTCCCCCATCAGCCTGCTCTCCCTCGAAACACAACTCCCCAGCAGTCTTCCTCAAGGAGGATGTCAGCTAGGGCTTAACACATCTGCTTACCTCCATGCCACATTTGCTTGAAATAGGACCAGTTGCCACCAGAGGCATAGACAGATATTAGACTCTATGGGCTGTCGTCTTATATGCTGTTCTGGGTTCAGCTGAGGTAGGTTAAGAGCTTACCAGCCTCTGACATCAGCTGGCATAACTGATCATATAGTTGCTGTCTAACCTGGTTCTGTCAAAATGGGTTTAAAAAATTAAACAAACAAAAACTTACTATTAGCAATGTTCTAAGCTAATCCAGATCATTTTGATAGAACTGGGCTAGTGAACAATTCTAGCTGTCAGATCAGAGGAGGTGCTAACCTCTGGTAAGTGACACAGCAGTGAACAGGTGGAGAAGGGCAGAGATCTGTAACTTCTCACTCAGCAGCTCTGAAGAGCACACAGAAGGACTAGGCTGCTCATACAGCCTGCTTCCAAACCCTGGGCTGCCCAGTTTGCTGCAAAGCATATTCCACAGACAGGTTCAAACCGAGACTGCATCTAAATTAAGTGTAGAACAGGACAGATGGGTCTGATGGAATCAGTACAGGTCATACACTTGCTTTGTCCCCTCAAGCCAGTGCTGAAGTATCCTCAGCCAGCCAGGAATCATGGCTGTTACAGAGATCTGCCCTGGTTGGTCCAGCAGCAAGTACAAAGGAATGCATGTGTGGTTGTGACAAGGCAATGAACCATGCCACAAACACTATTCTAACATAGGGTTTGTAAGATATTATCAGGGTGACAGCAGCATCCTGGTTATGATTCACCCTTGGCCCACGGGGCTGAATAATTCAATATTTCAATGATACCGCACTAGAGTTCAAGGAGATGACCATATACTGCCTAGGACTGAAACAGTGGACTCACAGCTCCCCAGCCCTGCTGTGGGGCCTGTATCGAGGTGATGTTCCTTGAGAAACCCAGCCTTTCTCACCACCATGACTAATAAAGAATTTGGCTATAATGAGAGGATATCCTTGACCCAATTAACAATCTAGGTAGGAGAACATCTGTAGGGAATATTTCCCTATTTGCAGATGGGGCACTGAAGCACAGCGACTTTAAGGAGCAGAGTTCTGGCTGTGCATTAATCAGAAGTGGGGACAGATTTTTTTTTAAGTGACAAGTTCCCAGCAGCTAAGCTTACATCAGCTGTAGACAGATTTCCAGTCAGTTACTGACTAGCATGTCAGTGCAATATCCATATATCCTCAAGTGACTTCTAACTAACTGCAACCTCCATTCAGACCGGCTGTTGAACAATCTCCTGTTAGCCATGTGTGGTCATCAGTACACAGCAGTGACCTTGCTGTGATATTGCTAGGACTTGGATAAATTCCTTTTGGCTCTGACTTGAGAGTGGTTGTGCCAGTGCAGACACTAACCTCACAAACAGTGGTAGCTGAACACAAGGAATATCCGTGCTCCACAAGATGACTCCTTCAGCATTCTCCTTCGATCCCTCCATAGACCCCATTTTAGTCCAGTGCTAGTCTCACTAGGAGTTACAGGTTTTTAAGTGGATGGTTTGCTGTGAAGCTGAGCTCCGTGGAGAGCAGAAGATCTCTGCCTGGGGATAGCAGACATGTACCCAAAGTTCCGTACCTTAATAGCTACTTCAGCATTTTCAGAGAGAGTGGACTGGGGGCCTTTACTCAAGATCCTTCACAGATTTTTTACACGCAAACAGGCCTCCCTTGTTTTGTTTATACCTTGCAAACACAGACATGTCCAGCAAAAATTGGCCTTCTTGACTTGAGTAACTAATTTGATGTCATAGGCAATTGTCAGACACCATGGTACCATCTGGCACATTCACATGACTATAATTTGCAAGACACTGTGCATTACCTCCCTGTTTAAAATAATCCTTTCCTCTGAACAAAGACTGCCTTTAACATATGCCCGGCACATCTAAAGGAAAGGAGAAATATGTAATGACTATTTACCATTATCCACAGCAATACAGCATTCATTCATGCTTCCCTCCCCTAGCAAAATCTTTCCTTCCCTAATACTAAAGTGGTACATATTGAAGTAGAATGGCAGACCCGCTGGGATTCCAGATGACTTTGCACTGGTCTCATTAGCATAGGCTCTCAGATTGATCAGTATATTCATTATATAGCAATGTCACTACAAGGTCTTATTTGGGAACACGTGCCATGCTGTTTCACCTGGAGTGAGAGCATAGCACCAGTATCAGCTTTTATGGCAATTGCAGAATGAACTGGCACCATATGCCACTGATTCAGATAACCAAGTTAGTGGCATGCCAATTTCCAAGTGGGGTGTTGAGGGGCTTGGCACTTTGGAGAGTTTTGGTAGTTACTCAAATCAGGAACAGTTCTTTCTAGGAGGCAATGAGATGCTGGAAATGTCCTTCATATGAGATGCCATGCAGGTCCTGTCAGCTTGGGATTATTTAAAGGTAACTTAATTTACAGGAAGTTAAATCCTTGCCCTGCTGTCTTCACAAAATCTCAGCTTCCTTCCTCAGTTCCTGTTTTATGGCATACCCTATTCTTCACTTTCTATCCAAAAATGTTGCTGTGACATACCTCTACTGCATTTTACTTTAGAGCTGTGTGAAGAAGGGAGTTGATTGTATGGTACTCCTGCCCAGGTTGCAGTTTTGAGAAAAAAGAAAAGCATATCCCCTTGGGCATGCTGCAAAGCCTCTGGAAACACACATGGCCTGTGAGCCAAGCTGTGAGTCGGGTATGCCAGCAACCCAATTCATCGAAAATTATCCCAGGCTGGATCTGGACAGTACCAGCTATTGGCTGCGAGATGGCAGGTATAGCCATGGAGTGGCTGCGTCACAACAGGGTTTTGGGAGTTGCTCCCACTGGCAAACCAGACCTGCAATTCTGATCTTGCATTTAAGTTGAAAACATTCCTCATACACATGGTGATGGGAGGCCAAGATGACTTACCAGAGCAAGGTTCCAAGGGCAGCAGTCCTCAGCACGACAGCCAGAGAGACTGCCCTATATTCCACAAAGCCACCACAGCACCACCTAAGTGGACAGAAATAGCCAAATGTGGCTTTGCCCAAACACATTGCTACTAACAGTGTTAAAATAATAAGTTGTTATTTTGTGTGGTGTGATCAACATGCTGGAGGGAGGGATGCCATCCAGAGGGACCTTGACAGGCTTGAGAGGTGGGCCTGTGCGAACCTCATGAAGTTCAACAAGGCCAAGTGCAAGGTCCTGGACGTGGGTCGGGGCAATCCCAAGGACAAATACAGGCTGGGGGATGAGTGGCTTGAAAGCAGCCCTGAGGAGAAGGACTTGGGGGTGTTGGTTGACGAGAAGCTCAGCATGACCTCGCAATGTGCGCTTGCAGCCCAGAAAGCCAACCGCACCCTGGGCTGCATCAAAAGAAGCATGACCAGCAGGTCGAGGGAGGTTATTCTCCCCCTCTACTCTGCTCTTGTGAGACCCCACCTGCAGTACTGTGTCCAGCTCTGGGGCCCCCGACAGAGGAAGGACATGGACCCGTTGGAGCAAGTCCAGAGGAGGGCCATGAAGATGATCAGAAGGCTGGAGCAACTCTCCTATGAAGATAGGTTGAAAGAGTTGGGGTTGTTCAGCCTGAAGAAGAGGAGGCTCCTGGGAGACCTTATAGCAGCCTTCCAGTACTTAAAGGGGGCCTGCAAGAAAGCTGGAGAGGGACTTTTTTTACAAGGGCAGGTAGTAATAGGGGTAATGGCTTTACACTGAAAGATTTAGGTTAGATGTAAGGAAGTTCTTCACTGTGAGGGTGGTGAGGCACTGGAACAGGCTGCCCAGAGAGGCTGTGGATGCCCCCATCCCTGGAAGTGTTCAAGGCCAGGTTAGACGGGGCTTTGAGCAACCTGGTCTAGTGGAAGGTGTCCCTGCCCATGGCAGGGAGGTTGGAACTGGATGATCTTTAAGGTCCCTTCCAACCCAAATCATTCTATGATTCTATGACCATTTAACTTTCTGGTGCACCAGAAATTGAGGTGTGTGTGACAAGAGACATTTCAGGGATGTTCACTGATGGCTATGGAGTGGGACCTGGTGCAGTGGAGTTAAGTCAAAATCTTGATGTTGGCACATCATGGATTTCTCATCTACAGGGGACTGCTCACTCTGCAACCAACACAGCACCACTCACTGATGGCTACAACCCCAATGGCTGCCATGCAATTTGGACTCATTGGCTCCTGTAGCTCATTAACCAATCCACAATGTTGGCTCTCAAGCAGCCCAAACAGTGATCCCTGCCTGTGATTATCTGAGCACACCCTCTGGCTGCCCAGGCCGTCTTTCTCCTGATCTTGAAAAACCAGCACTGCACTGGCAGTTTTGGGCCTGCCCCTGGCTCAAACACCAATACACAACATATTTCCAACTGTACCCAAAGTGATCACTGAGCAGAAATCTGACAACTGTAGCAGGGTCAGGAGGTGCTCCCTGGTGCCTTTGTTTTGGCCTTTCCTCCATAGACATTAGGTGACAAAGATGTCATTTATTAGCATTGTAATAGTGAGCTCTCATAGCAGTGTTGCAGCTGTGATGATCTTAGGATGTTAGTGAGACGTTTTCAGGGAGAGGTAATACTTTTTATTTGAACAACTGATGGATTTGGGGGGGGATAAGACAAACTTTCAGGTGCACAAACATTCAAAGATTTGTTTGTTTTCTTCTAGCTGTATCAGTAGAACTAATAGAAAATATTACCTCTCCTACAAACTTCAAGGGCTGCATGCCTGAAAGCCAGTCAGTCTTTTCTCTGTATCTATCAGTTACTGTCACTGCAAACCTCACCTCTTACAGCTTTGACTTGAACTTTCCCTCCAGACCTCTCAAAGACCATGGTGAAACATCATTATTTTCATTTAGCAAGCAGGGAAACATATGCCCAGAGCAGTGATGTAACTTGCCTCAAGGGCAAGAGTACACTGTGAATCCCAGGGCATACCCTATCCACTGCAATATGCTGTTGCGGCCTGGACTTGGGGACTGAAATTGCTTCTCTGCTCCCTGTCATGGCTGTGGGGTTGTCCCACGAGTGTGCATGTTCTGACCATCTCTGGGCACTACTGCAGTCCATCGCAGGGCTGAAAGAGGGCTGCATTACTGTTCACAATACCCAGAGTGCAGCAGTTTCTCACACATAGACTACAAATATGCCCCCATTTTGTAACTGCTGACATCTATAACACTCAAGTAATTTCCAGACTTGTCTCCCCACTTTATACCATTTCACAGTTCTGTGAGATAGTTTCCAGTGATGTTAGTACTTCCCATGTTTTTGACTCAACCACTACACATGCATACCTATAATGTTTGAATTTAAAATCCTAAAGTGGACTTTGAGTATCAGTGCATGAAAATGTCTACACTCAAAGCTGACTATCTAGAACACAGTTCACAGCAAACATGTTAGCTCTGATAGGAAACAGAAAATATCTCTCAGCAGATAGTATTTACCTGCCTTACAGGAGCAGCCAAATGGTAGAAAACATTTATTTGTGAATAATTTATTTTAAAAGTGATGGAAAAGCTTTGTTCCAGGTCTTCTTCTCTTATTACCCAAACAGTTCCTGAGTGATTCAATGTGGATTCTTGCCATTTCATGACCTCCTCCTCTTCAGATGTGCAAAGAGATGATGTAGTACAGACACAGGCAATATTGAGCTATCTACAAAGGTTTTTTTATCAGCTAATCCACTCATAAAAAATGCAGTCACCTCCAGGAAGTGTGAAGTTCTCCTTTATTTCATCCTCCCTCCTTGCAGTTCCTCTGGGACCATGCATTTTTATAGAGAAGCTATTTTAAAATTGGTTTTGGTAACAATGTTTCTAATAACATGACAAGGTCTTCATCTCTTTCAACTTACAAAAACCAGCCCTAAGCAAAAATGCTACTGAGGTGCGGGGAAGGGGGGAGTTCTTGGTGAACTAGCATGAGTCTCACAGGGACTTCTTCTATGACCAGACTGCTACAATTTATCACCACGCTCCCCTCTGCCTGTAGGTCCATATCTCACACTCCAGTATCAAGGCTTCTCTCTTTTATTCAAGGAGGACACATGCCAGACACAACTCATACTGCTGAGATATGATTCACCAACCTGCTAGGTCAAAGCCTGCAAGGTCCCTGAGCAGTGAACAGCCATGGAACAGCATTCCACTAAGAGCAGTAAGAAAGTGGCAGGCTGGGTGCAAGGAAAACAAGTAAAAGCAAGTGGATTCCTTAAGCCAAGTACTGTGTCTGTCGAGGCTGTTATATCTATGAAAAATAGGTCAAACAGTGGTCATGTGAGATCACTGGCACTTGCACAAAGACACAATACTGGGTCCATAAGAATCTTATCTGGAAATGAAAGATCCACTGAATCAAGATGAAAGCCAGAAAAATTGTAAGGTGAAGGAAGACCCAGATATTAATGACAAACTGGAAAGAGGAAGTGATCAAGGGAAGTGGTGCCTTCCAGTTTTTGTGATGCCTCCAGCTAAGGAGGAGCAGACTTCCCGGCTGAGATGTTTTAGCCCAATACCCATTCCCTGAGGAGCCAGGTGGATTTCTACAGTTTCCATTTTGCAGGAACCAGGGTGGGAGGGATGATGGAGGATGGTGTGCTCCATCATAGCCTTCAAGCCTCTTCTAACTACCACACCTCAGTGACTTCTCTAAAAAATCTTAAATGGCTTCTTCATAAAACAGAAGGTCAAGGACTTAAAGTATAATTAACTGTGACCTTTCACAGCCAAACAAATTCCCCAGCCAAATGAAAAGGAAAACTTCCAGCACCTCCTGGATCCTAGAAGCTTTCTAGGTTTACAGCCTTATCCCTAGGAATAAGTCACAGTGCAATTTTTTTCTGCATGTGTATTCCTGCAAATAGCAAATACAGTTGTTTGCAATACGACAAAAATCCACCATCTTTAACCAATTTCTAGAAAAGATGGTTTAGTAGGCAGCGTTCAGACAGAATGACCAAAGCCACAGTGACAAAGGCTGGTACCTCCAGCTGCTACAACATTCAGATCACAAATCTAAATCCAGGAAAATCAGAAACTAAGGAAAGTGCAAATTGGTCTTATCCCTCCTGCCAAGCCTCACTTAGCTGCTTCTAAGGCAAGTACAAAGGAAGAATTGCATAAGGTTTCAAAGCAATCTAACACATACAAAAGGGATCTTCTTTAGATGTGAATGGTAGAGGTGAAACAGAATTGCAGCCAGTTGGAAAATAGTGCCTACACCCCTCCTGGCCCATTTCTGTCTCCATTCTGTCACTAGAAGATTTCTGATCTTATAATGAAACTAAGAAAACTTGTAAACTTGAAAGCTTCTAGGTATTAAGAAGTAAAACTGTAACTTTTCTGCTAAAATGATTCAGTTGGGAATTTCTGCCAAAAAATAATACAATACAAGGAGAAAGAGAGAGAAGGCACTGTGTTTTTAAACATTCAGCTTGTTCTAATCTAAGTCCCTGCAGACTGTTCTGAAAACCTCAATCCAGGTTGTTTCAAATTCCACCTTGTAAACACACAATTTATTGAAGCTTTATTAAATACAATCTAGTATTCCTGCTCAGATCTGCAAACCTTTTACAAGTTGCAAATGATCTTTTATTGATTTTTCTCTTTACACAGTTGTTATTACTTACTTTTTTTTTTTTTTTTCAGGAAAGCCTTTACCCGGGAGCTAAAGCTCTGCTGGAGAGAAGGTTCATTTCACTGCAGTTTGGATGAAAATAACTCCAGCAGTAACTGCTTAATTGTTTTGAATTATTATTGTTAATTGGAATTGTGTCTTTGATTTGCTGAAAGGCAATGATCAACGATTTAACTTGCACTGCAGCTAATTAGTAGCATTTATGATTACTGTGAGCTTCAAGTGGCACTAACCGTTTGCAAACAGATTCTCGAGTGATTATTTTGCCAAACACAACGGAAGGAGACAATGGCAAAGCTGCCATTGGGGGAAAGCAGAAGGACATCCAATCGATGGAGAATGATACTCATAGAGTGGCTGAGCTCTACAGACAGAAAAATCATCACAACCAGGAGTATGTGAGCTGCTGATTGCATAGGAAAGGAGGAGGAATTGTGAGCTGTAGTGCAGGTATGGAGGTAAAGTTTAGCCCTTTATATGCACCATGCTGTTATGTTTGGGAGTGGAGATATTTTTCTTCATTGCAATACTGATGTTTAAATTTCTGTGCATTTGAACTGGAACATTCCCATAATCTGAGTGAAAGGGTTTGGCTCCATTTTGAGGAGACCTAGCATTGCTGGAAGTGGAGATGTAGTGTCTAGGAGGTTTGAAATCCAGACAGAAACAGGATGGAACAAGGCCAGCTCTACCCTGCAAGGAAATCAGCACAAGAATCAGTAGGAAGAAAAAAGACGTCTATCCTTTTTTTAAGATCCTGTATTTCCTCTCCACTAACAGCAGCTGCTGCCTCCATGTCTGCTTTTAAAATACCTGATCAAGAATTCTCAATGCCTGCTCCTGTCATATACAGCATGAGTCAGCTGTGCATCCAGAGCCACGGCAGGGCCCTGGGGTTGCGCTCAGCACTGGAAAACTTTTACAATTCATGAGTGATTCCAGGGTGCTTCTATTAATGCTCCAGCTCCTGGGGTCACACAAAGCAAATGAAAATTGAGCTTTGAAAAATAGATGTAAAAATGACTGGAAGTAGGTGTCTCAGTTCCTCATCACTGACTTGAAGAATGCGTGTCACATGTCTCAGAGCTATTGTTTCAGGCTGTCTGCAGATTCAGGAAGAGAGCTCTGCATTGCTTCCAGTCAGGTCACAAACTAGGGTGGGAGAAGAGAGCAAACACTTGAACTGAAGATTTACTATCTTTTATGAATGTTTAATTAAGTTTTTGGAATTGAGACAGAAGAGGACAAATCCTCATTCTGATGAGTTAGCTGAGAAGGGAGGGGACATCTTTTCTTCTTTTGTACTGAAGCGGTCTGAATTTCATCTCCATGTGCTCCAGATTAGCCAAGAGTGGGGAGCAAAGTTACTGCTGGGTTCTTCAGGTGCTGAAGTATCCACAGGCAACCCCTCTGGTTGCAGCAGAGCTCTGTGCTTCCCAAGTGCTGCACCAGGCCCGTGGGAAGGGGCAGCTTCCACCACAGGGCCAGTTCACAAAAGGTGGTAAACCAGAAGGACCTCTGGGTGGATTAGCACCGTAGTTTTTTTCACACCCTTGCTTTTGCCTTCAATACAGGGATACAAAAGACTGGCTTTTATCACAACTAGGATTCAACATCCTTTAAAGTACTAAAACAAAAGTCAAATAAAAAGAAGCACAACAAATACTAACTCCTAAATCATTACCAGGCAGGATGGGGAGTACAAAGTAGAGCCACTGTGCTCAGCCCTTCATTGACATTTCAGTGGAAACTCTTGTTCAGGGAAGACAAGTTGCCTTTGGAGCCTGATTTTTCATCTGTCGTGAGGACACTGGTTTTTTTCCATATGAGCTGGCAATATCTCAGCTTCATTCTACCCTGAAGTTGTTGGCCTTCTTTCCCAATTAGAGAAAGGGAACAATTTTTGGTGGGTGGGAAGGAGGAAAGGAGACTGAGGGAGCACTGGAAAGCTAAAAGAAAAAAAAGATACTGAAAGCTGTTGCCAGGTTAAAAACATCATCTTGCCAGGATGCTTGACCATTTTTTCAGTAAATCCCAAAGATTTAAAAGAAGCAGGGATAAAGTAGTCCAAATGACTAAGGCATATTAAACATATAAAATAGTTACTTTCAAGGTTAAAAAGGCAAGTCTGAGAAAAAGTTTGTCCCCAAGATAAGAATGCTAACATTTCTCCATCCTTTTCTTCTGCCAGGTTAAGTAGGTTCAGGGTACAAGAAGGGTGAAGGGCCAGACAGGCTTTGCTTTATTAAATTGTTTTCTTAAATCTAGTGAGAAAAGATAATGATTTGGCCTTGAACCTTATGCTTAATCAAAATTGGAACTGTGGCAATTTGAACATGATTCACTTTTGACCTAGTTTCAGCTGGGATAGAGTTAACTGTCTTCCTAGTAGCTGGTACAGTGCTATGTTTTGAGTTCAGTATGTGAAGAATGTTGATAACACTGTTTTCAGTTGTTGCTAAGTAGTGTTTAGACTAATGTCAAGGATTTTTCAGCTTCTCATGCCCAGCCAGTGAGAAAGCTGGAGGGGCACAAGAAGCTGGCACAGGACACAGCCAGGGCACCTGACACAAACTGGCCAACGGTGTATTCCATACCATGTGACGTCCCATCCAGTATAGGACTGGGGAGTGGGGCGGGGAATCGCCGCTGGGGGACTGGCTGGGTGTCGTTTGGCGGGTGGTGAGCAATTGCACTGCGCATCATTTGTACATTCCAATCCTTTCATTATTGCTGTTGTCATTTTATTAGTGTTATCATTATCATTATTAGTTTCTCCTTTTCTGTTCTATTAAACCATTCTTATCTCAACCCACAGGTTTTGCTTCTTTTTTCCCGATTTTCTCCCCCATCCCACTGGGTGGGGGGGAAGTGAGTGAGTGGCTGCGTGGTGCTTAGTTGCTGGCTGGAGTTAAACCACGACAACTTTAAAAGACAACAAGCTGCTCTGAAGCAAAGGCAAGCTGCATTAATTGGACCCTGCCCATTTTCAGTCCAATCTGACAGTCAGCTCTTCACAAGTTTCCTATTTTCTGTGATTCCTTGAGTCCAGTCAGTCAGTGCAGGCATAGCAGGAATGAACAGCCAAAGCACTGGGTGTTACATGACACACATGTACAATACACAGCTGTAACTGCGAGTGTGCTGTAGGTGTGGGACTCGGGATTTCTTTGTCTAATGCTACACTGCAGCTCTGCAGCCTTTTCTGTAGGCTGTACCCAACTCAACAGAGAACCGCAAATCTGTGTAATATTGTGCTTAGAGAGAGTAAGAAAAGCCACAGAGCTGTCTTCAGTGCGTGAGTTCTAACTACAATTACGCAGAGACTTCAGTGGACTGATGTTCAGTAAGAGAAACTTGATAAATCTCTTTGTATTGCAGTAACATCACCACTTCCCTAGCATTCCTCAGAACAGCACTGTGCTAGGCACTGCACATACAGCTCCCAGTCCAGTCCCCCCCAGAAGACAAGCCGCCTGAACTGCACTGATTTTAAAACACCAGAAAGTAATTTTCTCTGCAATATAAGTTGTTTTATAATTCACTAGCTAGCACTGCTGTGTTTAAGCTGCACCTCAAGATGATTGTAAAAGAAGGAAGCCACACAGAAAAAGGCCAAATGTGTCACAAGGAATGTCCTCAGGGTTGTATTATTTGGAACAGAAGTTGCCTGGCTCTTATCACTGAAGAATCTCTTATGGGAAAGAAAACATAATCACCACAGTATTGAATTTCACTGTAAGATTTATGATCTAATTTAAAAGTATAGGGATTTATTTGTTAATTGTAATAAACAGCAAGTTCATTACACTCCAGCTTCCAAAGAAATAGCATATAGAAGAGAGAGGATAAAATATTAGTTTCATTCACTTGCAGGGTGGAAGTTAAGCAGAGAGATGCCAAGAACTGAGAATAAAAAACACTACTACCCTCTGCCAGTAAATTGTCTTTCAATACAAACAAAACACAGATGAAAAGAGGCTTTTCCTTTGAAAGAAATACTCTAGTGTCCTAGAGAACACTTTCATCTTGAAGCACCATGCAATGGAGGTAGTTATCGTTCTCTCCTTTGTACAAAGAGACACAAACAAGGTGAATTAGGCTAAAATCAAGATCCTCTGGCATTTTGCACAGAGTTTGAGATACCAGATTATAATGGTCAGGCTGGAAAACTGAGCAGAGTGTCCCATCCAGAGGACAGCATTTTACCTGGCCCACTTCATCTTCTACCATAGCATCCTATCTCCCAAAGTCTCTGAACTTATCCACAGAATCAATCCTACATGCTGCCATTTTGCCAGTTTAGGAGGAGGGGTTTGTCATGGCTCTATGCGATTGATGTTAGAACCTCAAAACAGAAGAGAAGCCTACAGCATAGACAGCACTGAGCCACACCTTTACCTGAATTTACCAAGGAGCTACTGAAGTTGCCAGTGGGGAAGGACTAGATCTAGGCTTGTATTGGGTTTGCCTGGCAAGGTGTTGGTAGCAGGGGGGCTACAGGGGTGGCTTCTGTGAGAAGCTGCTAGAAGCTTCTCTTATGTCTGACAGAGCCAATGCCAGCTGGCTCCAAGATGGACCTGCTGCTGGCCAAGGCCAAGCCCATCAGCGATGGTGGTAGTGCCTCTGGGAGAACAGATTTAAGAAGGTGAAAAAGTTGCTGCACAACAGAAACTGCAGCCGGAGAGAGGAGTGAGAACATGTGGCATGTGAGAACAATGTGTGATGAACTGACCCCAACCCCATTCCCCATCTCCCTGTGCTGCTGGGAGGCTGGAGGGGGGAGGGAGAGAAAATTGGGACTAGAGTTGAACCTGGGAAGAAGGGAGGTGTGGGGGAAAAGTGTTTCAAGATTTAGTTTTTATTTTCTCATTATCCTACTCTGATTTGATTGCTAATAAATTACAGTAATTTCCCCAAGCCAAGTCTGTTTTGCCTGTGACAGCAATTGGTGAGTGATCTCTCCCTGACCTTATCTTGACAGACAAGACTTCTGTTATATTTTCTCTCCCCTGTTCAGCTGAGGAGGGGAGTGATAGAGCGGCTTTGGGGGGTACCTGGTGTCCAGCCAGGGTCAAGCCACCACAAGGCCTGAGCATTGCAAGCAAATTTTTGTGTGTAAATAAGACCAAACTTTTGTATGGAAACAGATACATATTTCCCTACGTGCTATTCCTCTGAAAAACATGACTTTCAGATGAATAGCACCCTGAGAAGCCTTCCCAGTTAAGTTGCTTAGCCACTTTGGTGTTGCAGCACACTATTGCCTTTCTCAGCATTCAAACCGTTTTTAATATATTTACATATATGAACTTCAGCTCTTCCTTGCAATGCAGAGTTAGCCTTGATGATTAAATACTTTTATTTACCTGCTTTTATTCATACACTTTTTGATGTTGCCTGTTAACAGCATGTTTTCCTCTGACCATGTATATTCATTAGAGAATGGCATTGGCCTCTTACTTCAGTCTGAATGCAAAGATTTATGAGCTGGTTCATTCAAGAGCTCGCTTGCTTCAGCATCTGGATGCTTGGCAATGATTCATTATTAAGGGGACCTGCAATTTGTCATGGGCTTTTGTTGTTGACTTGTGCAATTTGCTGATTATATCTGCAAATCACAATTTAAAGTTTAATCTGATCAAGAGGATGGGCTCCATATGACATGCTCTGGTGAAAATCAAGGAAGCCTTTGAAGTAATTCAGTGAACAAAAAAAAAAGAAAAGATATCAATCAAACGCTAAAAAAATGAAACCTCTCTTAAAAGTTGAAATACTGCTTATCAGAATTAATTCAGTTCCCTTAGGAAACAGCAGAACATTGTGCCTGGAACATAGGTAGTCCGAATTACTGCTGGGTTGAAGATTGAGGGTGTTGTTATTTTTTTCCCTCTGGAGTTCTTGCAGGGAAATTATCATTTGAATTTTCCCGCTGGGAAATAATATCCCGCTTGAAATGTCAAATTGGAAAGCACAGAGAAAGAACACAGCTTTCCCCCATATTTTTCTGGCCTTCTTTACAGTTTTTTGGCTGTCCAGAACACAGCATTGAATGGTAACAAGTGGTTCCTTAACTTGTTTTCAGTCCACAAGTTTTGGCTGGGTTTCCACTGGGCAAAACCTGGAGAAGTATTAGTGAGAGAAAGTAGTGTACATTTGACAGACTTGGATGCTTTTCAGTTCTTCAGACAGATGTGGACTTGCCTGCAGTGCTTGGGGCCCCTTGTCTCCCCATTCCCTCTTCTTTCTGTCTCCCAGTCTGCCACAGAATAGGCACCATTCCCAGGACCATGAACTGTATCAGTTGTATGGCATAACAACAAGCAATGGGATAAGTGATGAGGGTAGAAGCCTTCTCTTTCTCTGCAGCAAGGGAGGATTCATTTCTCCCTCCCTTCGTTAGTCACATCGAGTTTGCATCTGCCCTAAGCTGGAAAACAGTCAACAGTCATTGCAAGTGTTGTTTCTCACACTTTCACCACTCAATACCAGTCAGGTCCTGCAGTTTAGGAAGTGAAAGTATTGTTTCTAAAAAGGAAAGCAACATCCTACATCTCCTTCGAAAATAAGTTTACCCCAATTTTCATGAGAAATTAAGATGAAAAATGTTTTCTTTCTTTAGCAGATACAATTGCTGTCCTTCTTCCCAGTATTTTTATTTGATTCCAAAATTTTGTAAAACTTCCAAATATTTTTATTCTATTTTCAGTAAAACTCTTATTTTTTAATTAGCACAAATTCACTGTAAAAGAAACAGGCTCTCACTACTGAATATGGAGGGCAGATCCACCATCTGGACAACAGACCCTGTATCCACAGAAAACAGAAGCAAAATAATCTGGTACCATCATTCTTCAAAGTATCATCATTTTTGTTTTGCAACTTTACAGCTTTCTTAGGGAGATTTCTGACTAGACAGAGGGAGGTTTCATGTTGAAAATTCAGGTACTGTTCAACTCTGCACAGGGTTTTTAATGGGCATCCATAGGAGGACCATGGACTACACACTGAAGTGAGAGCTTCGCTTTAAAAGACAGTTTGGTTTTGCAGAGATGTGCACAATGATGCTTAGGGCTCACTGAGCCAGACCCTTGCTTGTCTATAGGAAACTGCTTTGAAGTGTGCTTCACTTAATTGTATCGCAAGTCCAGAGAAGTAAGGTCAGGCAATACTTCGAATGGGGTTTAAATGCATTAAACCTCTGCCTCTGTGGGACTCGTTTTCCAGCACATTTTCTACCTTTACTCAAAGCATTTTCAGCTCTTTGAAACTATATTAAGTAGAATCAAGTCAGATGTGGCTGTGATTGGGAAGACAATTCTAGCTGCCACAGAACGTGCTTACAAGAGTGTGGAAATAGATATTCTTTTATCTGAATCATAGCTGGATCAATGCTATGAGATGGAGCTAGAAGGTGCTGTGCTGTTACAGATGCTGTAGCTCAGACAAGACGTAAAAGCAAGGTCTGCTTTGTTTTCATTTGTTATGGCCTGTGGCAGCACCTGTATGAACTCTGGTATTAAACCTGCCCAAACTCTGTCATGGCTAATCAGATTATGTTTATTAATCTGTCTATCACTACAGAGGAAAGACAGGATGTAACAATAATAAATGCAAAGTTAGGAGGTTACAGAGGCTGCTGGACTGAGACTCATCCTATGGTTCTAGCTGTCTCTAGCTGAGTATCACAGCCATAAAGCACTGTTTCCTTGAATCCTCAACCATATTAGGTGGGGAAGAACATACTGAATAAGATAGCCATCATTTTAATTGAAAATATTGATGATTAAGTGAAAGTACCTGAGAAGGTACTTCCACACCATTATCAAGTCACCTCTTTTAACACAAATCCCAGGTAAACAGTTCTGATTCACAACTGAAAAGAGTAAATCAGAAAAATTGTTTCATTAAGAAAGAAAAAATACAGAAATATTTACAGAGAAAAGTTTTTGACTTCCGCTTTTGGATCAAAAGTGTCTTAAATAAAGTCTGTGGGAAAAAATCTGGAGATTTGCTTTAGTGAAGTTGGAAAGAAGAAAACTAAGTCCACCAAAAACAAATTGGAAAACTATTAATATTCTATAAAGCACTTCTCCAGGCCATAAAGTCAATTAAAATTGTGTTGGCAAATCCTGCTTCAACCCAGCTACTCACATGGCCCTTCTGTGACATCCTTTCTCTGATGCAGGAGTGCTGATCACACAAAGAAAATGACCTGAGACTGTCCAGAGTTCATGGTGGGTGAGCAGCAGTTGGCCAAAGCACAGTCTATATAATTTTGCACAACCTTCAAAATATTAACCTGCTCCAGAGATCTACTTAACTTGCTCTGTATCCATGATTGCTTTACCCGCAAATGGAGTTTGTGAGAAGTTTGCCAAATGGGTTAAGAGGCCACTTCATATTTCACTGTGCCTCCCATATGCAAGACTCGCTGTCCCTTCTGCTGAACAGCTGTTTCATAACCTTTAAGAGTTCATTGCACCACAAGACTGCTTAAGTCAGCCTCACTTCTCTAGCTGTCTAGTAATCTACAGAAAGATTAGCACAGAGCTATATGGAGACAATCTAACAGCAAAGGAGACAAGTTCACAAGTACCTGAAGGTTGTGTACAAAGGGCAGGAGCTGGCCCTCCAGGACAGGATATTTTCAGGTGGCTGAGGAGGATGAAACCACTCACAATGTCAAAAGAAAAAGCTTAGAGGAACTCTACACGAGGACTGTCCCTACCTCCAAGGTAACAGGCAGAGGGAAGAGCCAGTCAAGAGGAGAATTCCCTCTAGAAAGGGTGTTATGATGGAGAAAATCCTTAAAGAATCAAAGCTTGCATGCAGGAGAGGGAAAGGCATTACATGCTTGAGTAGGCTTTTTCCCAGCACTAGGGTGGAGTATATAAAAATGACTGAGGACCTTAGATAGCTTCTGGGACCTTTATGCATGTACGTCTTAGACAAGTGGTATATTGTATTTCTACAGAAGGGTTAACAAATCACAAAACTACTTATGATTAATGATTATTACTGGAGCTGATGGGGACTCTACAACCGTGGCAGGTGCTTTATTCCTGCCTCAGAGGGCCTACAACTTAATTTTGGGGGAAAAAAGACTAGTAGTGTGCAGGGAAGGAGAAAGGTGCAGCAGCCTTGCATCCTTTATGAGTGCTCTACTTGAAAAAAGTGAGAGTGCTGGTGGGTAACAAAGTCCTTTGAAATGAAACACTTCTCATTCAGTTAGGACATCATAATTCCTGCCATATGTAGCAAGTCCTAGTTCTGTCTTCATTTTCCTCAGTGTAAGCCAGAAACGTTTGTTGAAATGGTGAAGATGACACAAGTATAAAACTAGTTCATATATGGAAGCACAGCACAGGATTCACTGGGGCTGTCGGCATTACTGCCACACAAGGGAAAGAGCTGTAACTGCAGCTAAACCCCCTTCTACCGGGTAGCACGTGGGAAATGAGTGCAGACATTTGTCAGAATTTTTTTAGAATTTGTACCTGATTAAGAACAGCCCAGAGCAGCTGTGGTAACAGCTGTCTAAAGCCAAACGTACTGCTCCAAGTGGACAGGCCACCCTGCTTTGAAAACCACACCTGAACACAGTATTTGCAACCTATAGGATCAGAGACTGTCTAAAATACAGATCAGAATTAGACCCCAATTTGGGGAACTATTTCTCCCCTCCTACATTGCAATAAAAGCAACCATTCTCTGGATACATACTGTCAGGTCATTCAAATCTCTTTTGGGAGGAACCCTCTGCTCTTGTAGAGGCAGAGATGTTTACTCTTTCCTCTCTTCTCAGACTTCAAGAAAGCCTCAGAGCAAGTATTTTTTTTTTTTAAGAACTGATCACTATCAGACTTCAGGTCAGAGCTGATGGTTAGATACTTTCAAGACTTTCTTGGGAAACCAGGTGGAAAATGTCACTAAGCATAACATAATCTGTACTACAAATGCAGGAGCTGACCTAGCAGAGGAGAAAGGTAGTTCAATGAGACATACCTGGAAGCAGAATGTAACTCAGATTTTTCATTTGGCCACTGAGCAGAGGGGAGCCAAGGTCAGTAATCCCTCAAATCAGAATTTCATTATCAGACTAAAGCCCTCTGCTGTGATTATGAACTGATGTGAAAGTCTGAATATCTGAATTCAGGATCAAAGGACTTAGTTTCCAGACAAGATTTTCTGCCACTCTGAGTCATAGAGAAAACAGGACACTTCCCTTGTTTAATTCTGGGCAATGAGATGGGCTGTGCATTGCTTGCTTTGAAATTACTCACCCCATCTGTTTGCTGCTTTATCTGTAAATTGTGTTTGCCTAGTTTCCAGCCTTTCCCATTCTCTCAGCCCTTGCTTTGAGTATACAGCTCCTCATGGTTTCCAGCTGGTAACAACAGCCCTGAAGACAGCAGCGGGCAAAGGTCAAGCCTGTCCTGAAAATCTACCAAGGACAAGTTAATGCATAAAGAAACAATAAAACCCTTCTTTTCTATCCTGTGATTTTCTTAGAAATAAGAGACTTATTGAAGCCAGAGGGGCTTCAAAGGAGTCATTCAGCAAGAAAATTCCACGAGAAATCACTGCCTTGGGACTACCTACTTTTTCTATCACGAAAAACCCCCAAAAACATTTGAGAATATCCACAATTCACTCAGCATTAGGAGGCAGGCAGAACCAGTGGATACAAAAACTTTGGAAAGAGCCACATCCTTATTGCCAGGGTGAATATTTACTGACAAATAGAATTAATTTTCTTAAGCCCATCAGCATCCAAACAAAGGCACAATCTACATGGAACCAAGAGGTCTCATTAGCTAGAGGCTTCAGATCTTTCAGCTGAGATTTTTTGTTTTCAAAGAGAAATAGTCAAAAAATAAATTAACGTATCCTCTCCTCCTCCCCCCATATACATCATTGTATTATACTTGTAGACTTTGTGGATTTTGCTCTGCAGAAATGGAAACCAACAGATCTCTGTAGATAGTGAAGGATGGCAAAGTTCGTGTATTTCAAAAAAACGTGCTTTGATCTGAGCACTAATTGGTTGCTTGACTCTCTGGACATTTTGTAAAGATTGCTAGCAGTTCTCTAGGTAATTACACCAAGCTTGGTCCATGAGCTTAATTGCACTGTCCAAATTCACGTGTTCAAGTGCTTACGGACCCTCTGTTCCTTCTCCACTTGCACTACTCAAGGTATCTCTCATCTCTTCTTTCCTGTCAACTGTGTCCACCCAGCACGCTGCTCCTCACTTCTTTGCACTTGAGGCAACCAGCAGTTATTTCTCCTGAGGCTCTTGACTGGACAGGGCAGTTCTGCTGCTCTCAGAACTGGTGCCCAGCAGCTACTGAGACACATATTGGCAGGAAAAGTCCCCTTCAGCCCCTGGGTGCTGGGGTACCACAGGCTCCCTCTATGCATAAGGCTGGCACTTCACACAGTCTCGTCACCAACCTCAAAGCTGTCATGTTACAGGAAAACTGCAAACATGATCTTAAAAAAAGGAAATTATGATGTAACTTCCATAGCAGATGCTAATCCCTCCTCAGATCTGCCAGCAGCAACTCTTTGTAGCTGATTTTCTTTAATTTCAACCTTTTTTTTGTAATTTAAAAAGAAACACACAAAATCACCCATCATTCAGAAGTTTCACTGGGTTTCCTTTTAAAATTTAATCCTTTCTCTTGCCTCTACTCTGTCACTCCTTTCCCTTTCCCCACCTTTATGGAGCACCACACTAGCAAATCTTGAAAAGTCTAATGATATTTTTCTGGGTTAAGTTGTCTGGTCACTTCTTGTATTTCAGCCAGCTCAGACAAGAAAGCAGACAAACCATTTTTCATTCCCTATATACAGTCTGTTTCGCCATAGCATCCTCAGTTTCTTAACAGCTTTATTTCACCTGGCTTTCACAGAAGCAAATGAGTCTTTACATATTTTATGTGCGTAATTCTTGAGAATCATACAATCACTAAATTTTCAAGTCTTAATGCTTTGATTAGCAAAACTGAGCAAATACCAAATAGTAAGGCATCATTTTATCCAAGGGGTCTTGAACCTTTCAATGTTTACTTTTTGATTTTGGTTTGACTTTTTTTTTAATTTTCAGAAAAACAAAACCTTCTGTTCATGTGTAAATTAATTGGCAGGACTCCTTTCAACATTCTCCAACGCTTCATGTAGCTCTCAGCTGGTAATGTATGTTCTACATCCTTTGGACTTCTATACTTCCTTTCATCTGAAAATCTCAAAGTGCTTTGCAAAGGACTAATTAATAAGTTTCAGCATAGTTCTCAGTGAGGCAGGTAAACTTGACAAGTAAAAGTCCTAACATTCTTGCAAGAATCAATACAGATAAATTCCCTAGACATCTTGGGCAATCGTGAGACCCACAACAGTTTTCATGCTCTTTGGTTTAACGTAGTATGTTTGACCTTGCTCTGTGGAACGCAGCGCGAGGGCAGCCTGTCTCAACACACAGGTCTTTGCAGCTATTTTAGTCTCTGTTTGAAATATCTGCATTAAACTATGTATTGAGTGATTCCCAAGGAGCCAGACACTCTAACTGAACAAACACACCAAACAGATGATTCTCTCAAGCCAAACAAAAAAATTCCAGCTATATGAAAAATGTGAAGATTGACCCCATGGGTCTTTTCCCTACCACACATTATTTTACCTCATGTGATACTGGATGTAGAAAACTCAAAATATGGAAAGAAAAAAATTCAACATGCTTTGTTCAAATACTATTGACATTTGACCAGTAAGGTGGGATTCATCAAACAGGGTTGCCTGCAACGTGACTCACTGAATGAAGACATCTACTTTATGAGAACAAAAGTCTTACTCTGAGCTGCACTGACTACAAAAGCATTGGCTAGTAACTCAAAAACTCCCTTAGCACATGTCAAATTAGAGTAAAGCTATTTATTATTCAAAATCTCAATACAAACACCATTGTTTCAAGTGTCAGGAAGAAGATGAACAGGCACTAGCAAGCAAACATCTGATACCTGTGTATTAAAAGTGCATATCCAAGAGACTTCTCTCCCTCCCCGTTATCCTGCTGACAGCTGCTTGGACATTTATCTAACCCTATAGTTACCATTCCAGTTCTGATACAAGTTCACATCCTTGTGTGACATTCCCAGAGGAGGATCTAAGCTTAAGGGAATCAACTTGGTTTTATACCTAGCCTTTTCCTTGTGGAAGTGTTCCACAGAAGTAAAGTTGGCCTTGATCAAAGCACATGGGCCCATTCTACAACCAAGATACAAAGGCTACACCTCCCATCATAGGGATGTATCTTCCCTATTTCACAACCCAAAGACGTGAGATGGGTGCCTTTTATAAAACCCTACACTTGGCATAGGTTCCCTTTTACATGACCCTGTGCCCAGCCCATCTTCATTTTCCAAAAGGCAAACTGGTCAATTTATTTAAGTACACATCTGGACATGTGTTTGCACATAATACAGACAGTGGAAGAATCTGGACAAGTAGTCTCAGAAGCCTGAACAACTTGAGTGTAGACAGATGCTCTAGGATGATTATTGCTCTAAAAGAGGAGGCCCCAGCTTACAGCTGCTGAAACCCATTAGCAGGTGTACTACAGTGAGTGTGTGCCTTCTGGCAACAAATGGCCCTTCATCAGAGATGAAGCAGAGCACAATGACCTCCTGGTACTCTTTCACCAGCGAGACTTCCAGTCAGCATCCCAATACTATAACCATCATCCTCAGCTCCAAGTGAGTTAGCTCTATGTCCTGACCCAGCATTCCACCCTGGTTTTGGCTTACCAGCCTCCCTCATCCCCTTCACACCTCCAGAGTCTTGTCAGAATGAAACCTCACTTCCACTGTGCCCTTTGCACTGGTTGCAGTTTATGTGTTCTCACTGAAATCAGTTCATCAGAGCCCTCACTAGTTTAAGCCAAATGGGGAGTGACAGCTCTGAGTCTGTTGAGGGAGCAGGGTTGTCATCTCTGAGCAGTTTGGCTTGCTGACAATGCTGTGGGCTAGAAGACGCTCCTGTCACTTTGAATTACCATCACCCATGCTCCACGGATGCAGAAGCTATTCACAAGAGATGACCCTTAAAGCCCTGCTGAGGCAGGAGACGCTTCTCCAGTTGTTGAATGCATAAAGTCACTTTTGAGAAGTGACATGGCAAAGTGCAAAACAGCTTCACACATGCATGCCCAGTCCCCCGTACACACCCTCCTGTGTCCTCAGACATGAAGAGGAACTGCAGCTATTCATGCTCTGACTGAAGAGCAGATCCTTCCCCTGAAGGTTAGTTATAATTCACATTGATGTCTCCATCCTGGAGGGACTGCAAATGAGGAATACATGCTATACCCATCATTTTAAGAATAGCTGTTGTGTTTATAGCTTGATCCAATGCTCTTACATATGGCTTGACATTCACACTAGTGGTGGATGGAGGTCTGCGTAATCCATTCCTGAGTGTCTCTGACCACAGCTAGATAAAAACCAGTGTTTGTTTCCTGGGACCCCACAGCCAGAATGGCAGAACTGAGGTTTTGAAAGTAAACCTCCTGAAAAGGTGGGATTCCTATCCTGAAATTTAAAGCTTTCCACATTTACTTTAATCCCAGCACAGGAGAGGTTCTGTGCAAATATGCTAAATTATGCTTGGCTTGCTTTCTCCTATACAGAGAATGCAGACACTATATGATAAACACAAAACATGTTCCCCTGATTTCCCAAAGAAGTTGATGAATGTCAACATCGTGCCACGAAACGCAGAGCTGGTGTTTCTCTTACAGAAAATTGCTCCAATGGAATACTTTTAGCACATCTTTTTAAATACCTCTGGTTCTGCTAGGTAACCTGAGAAAAGTGAGCTTTGCTGTCTCTGGACCTGCAATGTCTCCCCTGAACGAGCAGTTCTATCGAAACCAAGACAACTCCTACTATAAGCAGAATCCCCTGAATGAGCTGGAGGCTGGCAGGACTAGGCTTTGTGTTTTTCACACATGTCCTGGTTTCAAGTGGGATAGAGTTAATTTTCCTTCTAGTAGCTGGTATAGTGTTATGCTTTGGGTTCAGTATGAGAATAATGTTGATAACGCACTGATGTTTTCAGTTGTTGCTAAGTAATCTTTACACTAAGTCAAGGATTTTTCAGCTTCTCATGCCCAGCCAGCAAGAAGGCTGGAGGGGCACAAGAAGCTGGGAGGGGACACAGCCAGGACAGCTGACCCAAACTGGCCAAACGGATATTCCATACCATGTGATGTCATGTCTAGTATATAAACTGGGGGGAGCTGGCCTGGGGGGGGTGGATCACTGCTTGGGAACTGACAGGGCATCAGTCAGCGAGTAGTGATCAATTGCATTGTGCACCACTTGGTTTGTATATTCCAATTCTATTATTATTATTATTATCATTATCATTATTATTATTTTCTTCCTTTCTGTCCTATTAAACTGTTCTTATTTCAACCCACAAGTTTTACTTTTTTCCTCCCAATTCTTTCCCCCATCCTACTGGGTGGGGGGGAAGTGAGCAAGCGGCTGCACGGTGCTTAGTTGCTGATGGGGTTAAACCACAACAACACAACAAAAAGGAATTAAGCTTTTTCTCATTAATATCTGTACGAGTCCGATAACTAAATCTCATTCTGGGCTTTGGATCTGAAGCTGTGCTTTGGAACCACGGATGATTTTTGCTGAGATGTGCTAGAAGATGGCACCAGGTATCCCTGCCCACAGCAGGGGGATTGGAAACAAAAGATCTTTTAAGGTCCCTTCCAACTCAAACCATTCTATGATCTATGAAATTGGAAGCAAAAAGGTTCAGGAAGCACCTGAACATTTATTACTTCAGAGGACTAAAACCTTTATAGGATGTACCAAGACCTGAAAATTTATATTTTAATTTTGTCACCTCCTTAATTATACATCCACAGAAGGTTAGAAGAATTATTGGATTTGGAAGTGCCTGTTTCCACTGATTCTGAAAACAGCATCATTCTGAGGCAGATGCCTTGCTGCTGGCATCTAAAGTAAGATGAGCTGAATCCCTTCCCCACATTTAAATTCCAGCACAAAACCATTTCACAAGCCAAGGAAGAATGTAAGCCTGATTCCCTATGGATGGGAGTCCTACAAGTGGAGCCTTTCAGCAACCACAGAGCATACACCTTCAAGCAAGCTTTTTCTCCTTAAGAACCCTCTTATGACTAATAAATGAATTCATGTCATTGCCATCTTCTCAGTGGATACACTTACGGGATCTCTTGCCTTTGTCTAGCTTCTGATTTTCACAAAATTCATAGGACCTTTATTATCTTCGAGACCTCTAATTCCTCGCTAAATTCACTTGAACTTGACTGATAGGTTCCAAAACACACAAATGGAAAGAAACAGATGTGCACAGGCAGCCCAAACATATCAGCCTCATTTTCTTAGAAAACTAGGCTAGAGAATCTGAAAAGAGTCTTATGAAGTTCAGAATTCCTATTTCACCAGAAATTAACATTTGACAACTCATTTTCAAGATACAATACTTCATTAAACAGAAATTCTGCAAGATATCAGCTTTCTAAAAATATTCCCTAGTTTCATAAAAGAAATTATGTTCCAGTTTATATTAGTTTTATTATTTCCCCATTATTTCACACAACACACTGCTCCCACTGGCATAGATAATATGACATCATATAAGAGTTAATGTAGTCTGGTTTTTAGGTTTTTTTCACATCATTAAGTGCTGCTGCTATTCAGCACTGATTGAAATGTCTCATCTCTTTCTAGATGAAAATGTCTGCAGCTTGGTGTAATCAAACAGTTTGACACTTTACAGTATAAACAGGAGATATTTGGACGTAGAAAAGATGAGATTTTCAATCAGTGCTAAGTAACTGCTGCACTTATCTGAAGTATTACACACTTTTTAAATAGTTTTATTGCATATTCATTAATAGTCGCGTCTGTTAAGGTCTATTATTGACAAACAATGAAATACAAAATAATATAAACAGGAAAAATGCACAATAGAAATGCTGGAAAAGTGAAGCTGCCAGAACATGCTTATATGAGCCTATACATTTATTAAATACTTTCTTATAGGAATTTTTCATTCAAATCAAAATAGGCTTTTACATTGGGAAAAAGCATTCAGCTAGCTACAGATGCGTGAAACATGATACTGTGCTCTGAACTGGGCAACTGTTTCAGAGAAACTGGTCAGCTATTTGACCTCGTTTCTTCCTTACTTGTGGGAAACCTCCAAACGTGTCCGGAGCTTGGGCTCCACTGACTATAGAAGAAGCTGACAGAAACAAAAGATCAAGGAGATAATTAAAGCAGACGTCTACAACAGGAATGTCCCCCAGAGCCTGTAACCATCAGCATAACACCTCTAATTCAGTGCTAGTTCATTAGTCAATACCTGTTCAGTTACTAAAGAAACTACCCATGTGTTAGGTTCATTTGTGCCCAATGAACGTAAGGAGCCTTACAAGGAAACCTGCAAAGAATCTGAAGAAATACGAGCTCTGTAAATAAATACAGGTTCACCTGGCCCATTCTTCCAGTTCCTGAAGCTGTCACAGCAAGCACTGATGCAACAATCCTTCTGTTGGCAGAAGACTAGTGCAGCACCAGACAACCAGACATCCCTTCAACATCTATCCCTTTGCAGCTCTCCTTAACACTTTCCTCAAACACCCATCACCTTCTATATTTCAGGGATCTTAAAGTCAGCACTGTTACCAGAGGTGAAATATCAGCTCCTGTTCATTTACTTCCCACACACACTGAAGAAAATCCTTTCCTGAAACCACATCTGTCAACGTGCTGTGTCCTGAACTCATAATAGCCAGATCCCTAGAGTCACAAAACACTGGCCAGGAAGAAGGGAATTTTGTTCAGGGAGGGAGGGATTTCTGAAGGGAGATAGAGGCAATTACAAAGACACCTTAATCACTTGCAGCATGGAGAGCAGTCAACACAAAGGCGGCTCTAGGCCACTTGCAAAGGCAAGAGGAGGTCTTGCAAGGGAACTGTTGGTCACCCAAAAGGGACAGTAGCATCTTGGCATACACACAAGGGTGAGAAGAACCAGGTATGCATAGAAGAAGCCTTCATACAGGGTTGAGGAACATGTAGGCAGTGGTCCTGTATCACTCAGACAGATGAGGCTGTGCATATGGGGGAGTTCCTGGGTCAAACAATTGGGGAAGAGCAAGGTGCAGGTCTGGTGCTTGATGGGAAAGGAAAGACTTGTTCTGGAAAATCACAGCTGGCTGGGAAGAATCAGAATGATTGGGCAAACCTAACAAGCACCAAACACAGCTGAGCAACCTGCAGATCTCCTGCCCTGTGCAGAGTCACTATGGAAACCAGTAGGCTAGGCCTGCCGACAAGATGAATATTCACGGGGCGAAATCCCTCCAGGCTTCCCCTACATGCCTAAGCACACCAGTCATATCTGCACATTGTCAAGCACACTTCACCTAAGAAGCAGGGATATACGGGTGAAGGATGAGACATGAAGTGTGCCTATGAATGCTCTACAGACTGCTCTTTCAGACAGGCATAGATTATAGACAGATCTTACTTATGTTGCCTCCTGTAGTCAGAGAGCAGCTCGTCCTGGGCCCTTCTTGCAAGGAAAACCAGCATTGCAGGACTGTTATTTCGGATGTGACCAGCAATCACCATGCTGCTATCAGGTCCTCTCTCCCTGTGACACTACCCTACAGGTCTTCTGCAAACACAGCCCTTCATACATCTCGAGGAAGAAGAAGCACCTTCATCTTTACATGCTTCAACACAGCATACCAACTTAATGCAGTAAATAGAGGAGAAAAATTACTGGCAATTTTTACAACAGAAAAGCACTGCTCCCATATGAAAAAAAAAGCAAAACTTTTCAGTACTTCAGAAATAAATAAAAAAAGAAAAATTAGGTCAAATGAAAAGTTTAGATTTTGTATGGTTTGTTCTTTTACAAACTTGCAAATTTTTCCTCCATTTTAGCATCACTTTAAACAAGGATTAACAAAGATTAAACTCAAAAGTTTTGGAATCAAAATGCAAGTTAAAATATCAAAACATTTGTATTAAAGATTTTACTGTTCAGTATTTCAGTTTACAAGTGCACATTCACTCCTCCCCTCTGAACGTATTTCAAGTGAAAAGCAAAAAGCTGTCCCATAAAAGAGTAAGCTTACATTAATGAAAAGAGATTGCCATTTATCACTGTTAGCAAAATCAGCATCTTTGCCTGAAGTGATTCACATTCATGAGTTAGCAGTTTCTGGCTGAAGTTTCCAATCCGCTTTATGCACAGTTTGTGACATCGAGCCTTGCTGCAGTTGAGACAGGGTGCACAGAACTTAGGAAGGCTGTGATGCAATGAGTCTCTCTTTGAATTGCTTTTCAAAGGCTGAAGAGCAACACATACTCTGCCTGTGGAGTTACCAGTAGTCTCTTTAAATGTATCTCACAGTGAGAGAGTACATTATCCATGATGAATACGGAATAGGCAGGAGCACTCGCTAGAAGAGAGGCTTCTTTGGGGATACAAAGTTCACCATTCATTTGCTTTGCCAATAATGCACCTACTGTGTATATAATTGGAGTAAGAGGGTTAATGTATTTTCTGACTGGTGTATTAGGCATTTCATAAAAGTAAGTGCAAGCTGAACTCCAACAATGGCAGGTTCAAGATGGCACAGAGTGTTTAACAAAAAACCTGCTTATTGTGGAAAATGTGTTGATACAGAGTGAAACCCTCATCAATGATGAGGTAATCTAGTTAGAAGAGCTGCTCCCTGACTCTCGTAACAAGCCAAAGACTTACGGATTCTCTCTGTTGAGTTTGTGGGAATATCTTTGGTTGAATTCAACAATATACAGGTTGACATCATTCAAAACATCATTCTAAAGGAAAAGGGGCAGAGTTTATGGCTGAGAATACTGCCATAGGTGAGAGAAGAGTTCATTTAGAGCTAGAAAAAATAAAAAGTCAAAACCTCAGACACTGAAGATTAGTTTGAATCCCAGAACTGGGGTTTAACACTGTTTTGTGTGTATACATATATCTACAGACTGAAATAGACATTTCAAGCTTGTCTGCTTTAAGTGTCATGGTCTGAATGAGTCCAGCAGTGATTTGTATTATCTTCCTGAAAGAGTTATTGCTTATAGGAGACTGTTCAAAAGCCAGGTGCCCCAATTTTTGCAAATTGGACATTTTCTTCTCGCTGGACTAAAGTCCCTAAATGCACAGACTGCATGATAAACTCCAAAGGAAGCTTCATAGAAAACACAGTTTGCCTACATAACCAGCCAATCTCAATAGGAGAGAAATAACAATTCAAACTACAAATCTCATAGGTAACAGCTGGCAGGGAAACACATTCCAAGTTCTGTCAAAGCAAGTCATAGACTTCAGGGCAAAAAGGGATCACAATGAACATGAGATCTGATTTTCTGCATAATACAAGTCATTGGCTTTGCCTGAATTATTTTGTATTTCAACTGGAAAATATCTTTCTGGGGAAAAAATGTGATTTTTTTTTTTACTTAAATACTGCTAGTGGTTAAGAATCCAACACTGCCCTTAGTGAATTGTTCCAAAGCTTGATTAACCTCTGTTAAACATTTATGTTTTACTTGTAGTCTAAATTTGTCTGATTTAACTTCCACATGCTTGGTCTCCTTATAACTTTGCCTGGCAGGCTGAGGAGTCCATCAAAGTTACATGCCCCATACACTTGAATTTAACTTAAACGTTTGAAGTATCTGAGTCTTATAGCCCTGGCTCCTTTTCCTCCTTGGTTTGCATGAATGAGAATTGATTTACAATGCTTTTAACATTTCATTTCGCAAGAGATGTTTTGTTCTGGAGTTTGTTGTTTTGGGTTTTGGGGGGGGGGGGGGTTGGGATTGGGGGTGGGGTGGGAGGGGAGAATGTCCCCCACCCTTTAATAGACTCAGAGTCTAACTTTGGGAGACATTTAGAACAGTCCCTTTGTAATCAACACTCCCTTTCAAAAGATCACATTTCTCTACTGCAAACATTCACAGGCTCCCAGGAGGAGACAAAGAAATGGTGAACATGAACTGTTCTTACAAGTAATTTTCTTGAAGTGACAATGCAACAGACGTTTCACTAACATCAACTAGTCCCATGCCATGATGCTAAGCCAGGCATGACTGTAGTCCCCTGCACCTCAGTTACTGAATACTCAAGCAAAATGCAGGGCTCCATAAAGCAGAGTCCTCCATACCCAAATATATTCATTTGTTTAATTCTCCACAACTGGCCTGCTCTAGCTGGTGAGCAGAGGGCTACGTCCAACCTAGGCATACTGTCCATTTTGTGCTTGCATCACTTAACACCTCTTAAAGATTTTTTTCACTTTTGGTTTTAAGGTTCCCTTCCATCATGGTGATACTCTCACATCCTAAAGTTGCTCCTTCTGCTTCTAGGCTGTTAAGGAGTACCTGCATCCCTTATCCAGCTGGAAAGCAGTGCAACCACATCCATGTGCAACTGGTCTTAGAGAACAGATTAATTAGCTTGTGATACCCCTTAAGAGCCTGACCAGTGCTGAGCAGTACCCCAGTGAGGACAATCTGGCTGTGCCAAGCAAGGAAGTTTCCATATTCCTCTGATTCCACCTAAGGTTTTATCATTACCCAAGAATCCCATGACGACTATACAAACAACAGAAGCTGCAAACATCAGATAACTGAGCTTTGATTAAGCTGCAGTTTTAACAGAAATACTACAAAGGACTAAAGCTATCTGAAGAGATCAATAAATACAAATCATTCTTTTCTCGGGCAGGTGTCGCATCAGGAAGGAAAGTGGCACAAATAGGTTTGTTCTTAAAGTTACCAAGGTGCTGAGTCTTCCTGCAATGGGAGAAAAAGCCCAATCCCCTGTCTTTGTTTCTCAGGAAGGACAATATAAATACACACAGCAAATAATTCCCTATATTCAATTACGTCAGGAGCAATAAAGGCAGTGCTCTAAAACCAAGCTATCTCCATCATATAAACTCCCAGAAGGTAGTTAATCTCTCCTCTTAATTAAAGGGCACTAGTAAAGCAAAATAATGACCCTACTTAAGATTGCATAAAGCTTAGTCTGATCTCAGAAAGCTGAAGTCAGTATTAAGTAATGCCATCAAAAACATTTTTGAAACTTCAATCAATTTTCACTGCTCTGCATCACAAAGTAATTATAAACCAGTGCATCACTTTGGGAAAAAATAAAATAAAATAAAGCTATATCACACTAGTATAAAAAAAAGTAAAATAATCTGTGCTCTTATAAATTATTTGAGTGGTCTTTATAAGACACCCAAGCATGGTTTAGGCTCATGACTCAAGTTCTGCTCCAAAGGTTTGAGTAAGAGCACAACTAAACACAACCAGTGCAAAATTTCCCATGGCCATTTCTCTTTGATTGTATGCACTGACAAGTTTCTCAAAGGCTGCTCCAACACAAACCTGCATGCAGCTGTGTGACAAGTGTGCATATGTATGCATGTCTGTGCATGTGTGTGTATATATATATATACATGTTTATATAGATAGATATCTATATTTATACACACACAGGGCTAAAGGCAGCATGGCCATATATAAATTGACCAGAAGGATATCAGCACTTTTGCTTGTGTCTTATCACCAGAGTCAGATGGGCCACCTGGAGTGTATTCCAGCACTGATAATTTAATGTTTTAACTGCTATAGAGGTAGTTCATTTCTTCCAGCTTGGCCACTAGTGGAGGAAGAGCTGACTCTCCAGGGCATGATAGCTATATAGCTATGTATCAGCTCATGTAACACAGATGAGAAGTTGAAATGTTGATCATTTTCATCAGCTGAAAAGCCAAGAAAATACTGATTTGGTTCAGTCTAAATATTTAATTTTAATAATTTAGAAATGTTCCGTTTCATATTCAACTATTTTTCATGTAGCAAAAAATTAAATTCTAACACTAGCTTCAAAAAGGAAAAATCAGGCCTGGCCAGTAAAAAACATCCACATTTTAACAATTTCAAACTCCCCTCTCCATCTTTTTTTTCCTGTGTTGAGAGGGAAGTTAATCAGACTACTAGACTAACTAACTATTTGGTTAGACTGAAACCATATTGGTTTCAATGAATTCACTTTATTAAGTGGAAGTTGGCACACCAAACTATTACCAGCCACATCCAGTAATGTTCTCTTTTTCTAAACTCTTTGAATCCACATATAAAATCTACCAGAAAGGCATGTTTTATGATCAAGAACAGGATTCTCTCTTTTCAGCCAAGCTTTGTCTCTTATTTTTAAATTATATCTTAAAGTCATAAATTATAATTTATTTTAGACCTTGGTCAAAATTCTCCAAAAGAACTCTAAAAATTAAAAACACAAAATAAGGAGTCTTACAAAAAAAGAAAAGAAGGAAGACAACAAGAGGAAAGAAATCATAAAGGAAGTTGAGACATTCACTTTGAAACGTAATAAAGTTATAGTTCATAAAATGTTAACATATTGCCCATCAGCTACTTCTGTGAACAATTAGTTGTGATTAAGAGGTATGTATTATTAAGTGATCTGTAGGAGGTTCGTGCAGAAATTTTTTCTGCTACACAGAAGCTTCATCCCTGAATTTCAGAAGGATGCTTTGAAAATGCATCCTCCTAAATGTCTCAGAGTCTGCTTCTGATTTAACAAGAACCTAATTGCCTGATTATTGATTATCTCTTTGAAGTACAGTAATCATGATATTGCAGCAAATTTGCCATCTGCCTGTCTTGTTAACAACCCATCTATTTTCACCACAAGCTGTCTTACCAAATGAAAACACATATGGTTTCATTGCAGTGCATGTCCTTAAAAGGGTTGCAAACACAGATGGCTTTGGAGAGGAACACAATGGGGCGACAGATCGAGTTTGCCACTCCTCTGGAACTGTTGTGATCATCTGCCTCATATCAGTGGGTCTCTGTCCTCCTCTTGTGGTGCCTGGGATGCCTATGGAGGTTGCTAAACTTCCAGGATCTGCCACCAAGAATAAGGCTTCGTGGCTCCAACCATAATTCTCATAGATCACATATAAATACCCAGAGACCCCTTTTGAGCCAAGCAATTGACTTAGAAGGATTAGGCAGAATTCAGGCCTATCACCTATTTCAGTTCTATGAAAGTGAATTTCTTTTGGTACGCTGATTAAACTCAGAAGTGCAATGATTTCCCTAGGATCAGTCTTTGGCATGGGAGCCACCGCCTTAGTTTGTCAAGAATTATTTCAATAGAAAGGGCATATTTCCAGTAAACCTTATTCCTGCATCCCAGCAGCTCCTCCAATTTAAAAGACTTTTATACCAATACAGTTGTCTTCATGCTGAGGCTCAGATTTCTCTCCATTAAGGTTAGAAGCCTATAATGTAGCCATCCATGTCAGAGTCCAATAATTCCTGGACACAACTTACCTCATTCTGAGGAAGATATCAAAAATAAGGTCAGTTCTCAGTGTCTAGATTTCAAAAATAGGTCTGGAAAAATACCCTAGATAACTGACCCAGGTATTCCCAGCCCTAGGAAGACAAATTCCACCACCAGTGCTTTTGCTGCTTCTACTACCAAAGCAATATACCTTGCACATGTAGAAATTAGAGAGAAGCAACAGGCTGATGAAAAGCAACTAATAATTAGCAGAGTAATCATAGCAGGCCGTGTGAGGAAAGAACTTCCTGGCTATGCTCCATATGACCCTGAATGGTAAGGATCCTAGAACACAATCAAGGTAAAATGAGAAGAGAAAGCAGAAGTGATCCATGTGCAAAGCAGAAGGAAATGGAAATACTCACAACCAGCAGAGTGGTTTCCCAACACTGACAGCAGAGCTGGGGCTGTGTATGCTGTTTTGGGCTCACCACCAGTCTCCTCAAGACAGCATTTTGGGAGGGGTGGGAGAGTTGTAATCTTCACCTAAAACATTTCTCCTCCTATTAGCAAAGAATTACCTTATGCCTCCATTTTCATTCTAGGTCCACTACAAAGCTTACTGAGGAGGGATCTGTTCAAGACATTGTTTTTTCACTTACTCTGTGCTCCCTGCAGCTTTCCCCTTTTCCAAGAAGAACATCTTTGGAAGGATTAGTTCCACCATTGGCTTATTGTTCAAAGCTAGGTGGTTCCAAAATGTGTGTAAGAGGGAGATTAGCTTGCTCCGGGACTGAGCACTCTACTGGGAGATTCAAGTAGCTGCCCCCGACCTTATGTGATGCACAGGAGCGAACAAAAGATGCCAAAATGAGGATTTTGTTTTTATTAGTTTTATCCAAATGTCAAATAAAACCTGGCAAACTTAACAGCTCCAAAATGCAAGCTGCCAGGAAAGCAGTACGTAAAAGCAGAAACTGGTGGTCAGTGAGATTAGCAGGGCTTGTTACAGCTACCTGCAGAGCATGAGCTAAATGACTGTACATAAGGAATTTCTCTATAACCAGAACATCACTTTAGGAAGAAAGATTACCTAAAGTTGAGAACCATGCCTATAATGGCAGTGTTTTCCAAAGCAGGCATCAAACCTGTATGCAACAAGATGATGTATTTGGGATGCTGTTTTCATGGAAGTCCTAAAGATCCACAGCTGAACACCAGGCTATACCCCTCCTAGATAAAATTTCTACCCTGAGTACATTGTTCACTAGCCAGATTAAATCAGCCCCACTACATCTCAGTTCATTTTTTCCTTATCTGCAAATTCAATGAAAAAAAAGCACCCTTGAATGTACCTTCATTCATGCAAGAGCTCTGGCTGGATTCTTGCTCTACCAGTAGCAACAGGAATTTGGTGCTTATGACAATAACATTGCTGTTGGCCACATCAGGAGAGATTAGAAACCTTCCCAGAATATGTACTTTTTACATCACATTTTGGAAACATCTGACTCTTTCCATTGACCATATGGGAAAAAGGGATACACTATTTCAGCTCTTTGGGTACAACTAATCTGGCAGAGACCTCAGGCACTTGGGATCCTAAGTCATTTATCAAAGGTCACACAGAAACTTTTCACAGACGCACACTGCAGCCAAATCACCAAGCCCATCAGTGCTTCAACCTCAAGACACTGTTGTCCTTTCAACAAACCTCCTTCCAGCCCCTTAGTTATCCAGCTTGCCCATCTGGTACTTTCTACCAGTACTTATGGTTATAAGGGTAAATGAATTTGTCAGGCTTCAAAAGGACTTTCATTGCCTGAATAGATTTGCCAAAACAGCTGTGCTGTTTGGAAAACTCTCATAAAGGTTTAACATAATTGCCTCTTTGAATAACAATTTCTCAAGCCCCAAACTGAATCTCCAATGTGATAGCCTAGATGTAGGCATAAATTGGGAAAGCGCAATCCCCCAACATCAGTGCTTGCAAACTATACACAGGAGAAATACTTACACCAGAAGAGCTCCATACCCAGGACTGTTCCCTCACTCCCCCCTCCTCCACCTTTTCACTCACTCTACACACTGTACACTAACCAGTAATCCGGCTGCCCTCCTCCATCAACTTCAAGCCCTTACACGAATAGCCAATGGCTGGATGAATATACGTTACAGCCTGCAGCTTTAACTGGTCCTGAGGCGCCTTCTGCAGCTGGTAGCCTTCACAGCTAGGTTTCCTGCTATTTATATGAAATGATGCACTCTGGATCAGACTTAAAACACCAACATATCGCGCTGTTTAGCCTTCAGAGAGATGTGTCAAGTAATTGCTGCCCTCTTAAATCACTGCTGAGCACTTTAAACATACAGGAGATTAGCTTACACATTTGAGACATGGGTTTTAGAAAATGTTGTGGAAAATGTCCATAATACAATTTGCCTTGTTAAACAGAGTTCTTCAGGCAAGAGAATGCAAAGACCCTGAATCTTGGCAGAGACAGCACAGAGAATGTTGTCCCAGTGCTCCCAAGTGAGTTACTCCAGCCTTCAAGCCTGCGAACAACTCCGTGGGGGAGGAAGCCTGTTTTTCTGCAGAGCTCTGTGTATCCAGGGCATATCTCCAATGCAGACTGCAGTGGGGATACCCAAGCAAGCTTTCCATTTGTTTGCTCTAATTTTGTACCAGTTGTGGCATGCAATGGCTTTTTCTGGAGTCTTCTATGTGTTCACATTCAGTCTGGATGCTGTGCATTATCAAAGCTCCAGCCTGGGGCTTGCTCCTTCTTGCTATAGCTAGCCTGCTCCCATTCCTTGAGGCTTTTAATATAAAACTGTCCCCCATACATTTCTGCAACACCAAGTTTCCAGAATGATTGCACAGCCCACTTGAAACAGAGAAACCAATATATTTTGACCTTCGAACACTCTCTGATCTACACATCTTGTCTCAGGTTCCCTACAATTTCTGGCCACCATGCCATGATTGATAAATTAAGCATATTAGAAAATAAGTCTGACCAAAGTTCATTACATCTTCTCAGTAGCTCTGGGGGAGAGCTGTAGTGAAAGATGCCATGCCAGCATACTTCAAACATTGGCATCTCCTTCCGAAATGGCCCCTTCATCTGCTATTAGCCAGCTGCTTCTCTGCATAGCTGGCAGCAGGGTTACAGATTTGTTTCTACTCAGAAATATCAGATACTTGCTGGAGGGTTTCAGCATTTAAACAGATCAGGCACTTGTAACAAGTATTGTTAACTGTCTGTCCATCGTGAAGCTATAAGGGGAAAGAGAATCACATTTTTTGAGAGAGATTGTTTGGCATAAGGGAGGTGATGCTGAGCAAAGACAAATGTCCTTTTGATTATGTCAATTAGCTGGACAATCCTCTTTTAAGGGTGACAGGAGCACCTCACAGGAGTCAGGCAAAGGAAACTTTCCATCCATAGGTGTTTTACAACGGCTGAGGAAGAATTTACTGGTCTTTGAGAGGCCTTTTACAACTCTAAGGCCAGACTCAGCCTGGAGTTGCACTTTCATTCAACAACAAAAAACCAAAAAGGCTTAGAGAGAAAAGCCCAATAGAGGGATTTCACAAGAGCAAACTTTACGTGCTCTCCGCGAGGGCAGAGCGGGCACCAACATTGACGCTAGGCTGACGAGACCCGTGACCGGGCTTGCAGTTTCTCGAGCGCTGAGGCAGCAGGGCCGGGCGCGGGGACCGGCCTGGTCCCGGCACGGCTGGCTCTGGACACGGCTCCCACTCGCTGAGGCGGCTCTCCTCAGCGGCCGCCACAGAACGGAGCGGCGGGAACAGGAGGAGCGGGAAAGCTCCAACGGCTGGCCAGCGGCCGTTAGGCGGGGCGGTTCAAATAGGCGCGCGGCGATGGGCGGGGCCCGTTCTGGCGGTCTCTCAGCGCACGCGGCAGCTCGGGGCTCTGCCCTCAGTTCGCCTGAGGGCTGGGACGCTGCTGAGGAGGGTGAAGCAGACACCGGCAGATAGGCAGGTTAGCTGCTGTCACAGAGGCGGGGGGCTAGGCTTTCTGCTCGTGACCGAGTGGGGCTGCACGGAGATTGTTCCCTGTCACCACCTTTTCAAGTTTAAAGTGGGTGACAGCACGCTGCGGGAAGCGGATCAGTGCGCCGGAGGGCAGGGTTGTTATTCAGAGGGACCTGGGCAGGCTGGAGAAACAGCCTTATGAAGTTCAACAACAGCAAGTGCAAGATCTTGTATCAGGGGAGGAATAACCCTGTGCAGCTGTACAGGCTGGGGGCTGACCAGGAAGCAGCTCTTCAGGAAAGGATCAGGGGTCTTGGGGAACAAAAGAAAAAGTAGGAAAAAAAACTTTAAAAAAACCCTTAAGCTGTAAACACATCAGTATGAGAAGTGCTCATGGGAGAGGTGATTCCTTCAGACTCTAGATTGTCTCTGAAAGGAGCTGGCGCGGTCGCTGCCAGACTTAGGTGAGACATGAATGAAGTGGCTGCTGAGCTCTGCACTAGTGGGAGTGCCTGGAAAAACTCCATGAACACAGTAGCTCTGGCTGAAACCACAGTTGTTACACATCTGATAAGGGTAACAACATTTCAGACGCACTATTCATGTTGAAGAGCTGTGATTATTTATGTTTCCAAGCATGGTGCTATTCGTCTGTATAAAAGATTCCATATAGTAAGAGCGTAGTTGCATGTAAGAAGTGTAATTACAGAACTGCTGAATCATTATTCCTGTCCTTTACATGGCTGCAGGATGAAGTCAGTATTATCACAGGTTGCAGGTTAATTGTCAGCATCCCTGCACTAAGAGTCATTATAGAGGAACTGCTGGGACATCTAATTGCTTAAGCAATTAATTACTGGGCAAAAATGGAGAGATATATGTTCCCGTGGGTGACTCCCTGCAAGCATTAAAAGTTATGGCAACTAACTGCAAAATGAACCATAAATGTGAGCAGTCACCATCAGTTACTACACGCAGATACTGAGCAGGGAGTTCACAGGAGACTTTGCAGAGAACTAGCAGGAATTGCAGTGTGGAGAAAGTCTCTTCTAGGGCCTCCTCAAGGAGGACAGACTAATGTTTGCTACTCTACCTCCTGTAGCTTCAATAGGAAGGACTGAAGCTAGTGGCATGAACTCTGATATTCACAGGGAACACAAAGGAGACCTGCCTAAGACTCTGCAAGCAGTGTTGGCTACTACTGGGAATGCTGCCTCCATGTATTCCCCAACACCAACATCATCCAGAAACCAAAAATAGCCTTGGCCCTTTTCATTTAGTCTTAAGTGGTTACAGCTCCAATGAGTCACTCCACAGCCTGGAAATGCCAAGTTATGGGGCTGCGTACTCACGCCCTCTGACATGCGTGTGCTGCTTTGGATCGACACCACTCCTGTGGGTGGATTTGCAGAGGGTGAAATTCATAATGAGCTTGCTGCCTTGTGCTGCTCCAGCAGCTGCAGAGGAAACCAGAGGCCAAATTCTCCATGGCCTCCAAGCATGCTGTGCTAAAGCTGGATAATCCACTCATGAGGAACATGCTGCACAGCTGTAAATAGTGGTAAATGCTCAAAGATCAGAACAGCCCTGGGAAGTAGATAATGGCTAGCGTACAACAGAGATCCTCTCTGGCATAACTACACCATCAGACTGTCCTTGCGTAGACTCAGTGTATGGCTGTTGCCAGCTTCATTATACAGTGCCCCCAAGTGCCATGAGTTGAGCTGACAAAAGTGGTCTGTTGCCAGTATAGCGCCATCCATGCTGGGAGTTTTGCTGGCATCGGCAGGTTGATATTTTTTTTATTTTTTTTTTAAATGTTTCTTAGCTAATGTAGTTGCACCAGCCAAATTTGGCTGCAAATATCAGTTCCTTGAATTCAGAATCACATCTAAAGTATCTAATCCTCTCTCCCCTGCAAACACTGCTCTCAGAGATTCATCCATACTTCATGCTCTTCCATTTATCAGCAGCACTCCATCGGGGAACCAGGCATAAACACCACAGAAGGAAACTGCGCATTTCAGAGCCACTAGGCTTCCATTTCAGAAACAGAAATTGGGCATGGTCATTCCTCATTTATTCCCAAATGCAGTGATCTACCATTCACAAGCTAATATTAAACTAAACGAATATACTGGTGACAGTTATCCTAGCAGTCACCGGTAACATCAAGGAAACTTGGCTCTTAGTGAAAAATGGTACCGTATATGCCTGTTGTGAAGGAGGAGCTGAACACTAGATCCAGGCACATCTGGGTCAGACCCAAGTGCTATTCCCCCACCCTTAGGACTTGCTGAGAGTCGATGTAAAGAGCTGCAAAGAAGTCACTTGTAGTACCAAAAAAAAAAAAAAGGATATTTTCAGTTCTTTTAAAGCCTCAAGAACAGTTGCATTCGCTAAATACCTTTTTCTGGCACCTTAGCTATTTGCTGTTTAAACAAAGGCAGAAAAACTCTTGTAACCTGACTCAGCTCAATCAATTGGTTTGTGTTTCTTGGCAAACTGAAAATAAATACTGAACAACACACTTTTTAAAGCTTCTTTTCTGGTCATCGCTCTTCTATGTGCTGTGCAAAAACAAAACAAAACAAAAAAAAACCAAAAAAAAAGAAGAGACAGCACACAGGAGAAAGAACCCAGGTGTTGTATTTTATCTTAGTGAAAAGGGAAAAGAGGGGACAGCTTGTGAATGCAATTAAATCAGCTAGCAAAAAGCTGAAAATCAGCATGTGTGAAAAGAATTTGAAACAGTGAGTGTGGTTCTATATTTAGTGGAAAGTTTCCTTTTTCCTTTGCAGCTTTTGCATAAAGCCCAAAGGCATAAAGAGAATAGATCTGTCTATAGCAATCTGTAGCCTGAAGTGTCAGAAGTCTAAGTAAATATGTAATGCCACCAAAGGAGGCTTTTACAAGATGAATGCCCCAAAGCCTCTGAATTCAAATAAATGAAATCTTTGTAGTGCACAATACCACATCTGTACAACTCAGGGTAACGTTGCCTAAAATAAATCTGTGTATATGACTCACTAACTCCCTCCTACTTACACTAATGGCTTACCCATGCACACACTGCAGGAGCCCCATCTCCATAGATAATCAGATATTCCAGGAGCACGCAGCATAAACTCAGATTCAGAAGCCGACACTTGCTTTAATCCTGGGTCATTTCTTTTGCTGGTTGAGGACACAGGCCCAAAACCGCTGTAACATTCTTAGTAGATGGTTATTGTAAGAATTTTCTTATGTACAGCTTTGTGTTAAATCATTTTCTGAGGAAACTGTGCCCTAAGGTTCTCTTGTCTATTTCAGGCAATGTATCAGATTAGCTTATTACCTGGTCAAAAATAATTGGCACACAGGTTAATGATATTTTTTGTAAACAGGAATTTATGAGAGAAAGAGGAAATCAGATTACAAAACTGTTCCTGGCATTGTTACTAAAAGACCGTCAAACACAGGCCATGCCATGCTTGTTTGATCAGGCAACTGTTACTCAAGGTCCTGGAGCTCACTGTTTCATGTATCCTTTCAGCCTTGCAGCAGAGCAATGCTGTGACCCCCACTTCATGGGAAGACAGGCAATCATAAGGAAACCTGCTATTATGGTGGTAATGATCTGGCTTGATTTTGGCTATCTAAAAGCTAGGAGTCTAGTTTAGTCTAAGCTGGGCAGATGTGCTTCTTGGGAGAGAAAGATCGAGAGGTCATTTCATCACACCCTAAATGTCTAACATAAGTGAGATATGAGAGATAGGAAAAGACGGAGAGGTTACGTAGTGCCTTCCTGTACCAGGATATTCTAAGCACTCTGAGCCTACAAGAAGGTGGGCCCATGGCCATATACAGACTGCCCTTGGATAGCCAGACCTAAGGTCCCTTCCTGGATCCCTATCTGCTAGAGTCTGCTTTGAGATTTGCTGTAAAAGTGACTGAGGACCTGTCACTCTGTAAGGTGCAACGTGGTGCCAATGCAGCACCCCATGAAAATGTGTCATGGGGATTTATACAGTAATCAGACCCAAATTCAAAGCCTACCCTGTGACTGACCTTCAGTGCGCCCTCAAACATGAAGGCAGTAAGGGATGGCAGCAAATTCAGTTGATAGGTATGGGTTTGCAGCTGTGGACATGGGGCAAATGATTTTGTGGGCATCTTTTCAGGAACTCTGCCTGAGCTGTGTTTGAACGAGGTACCCTAAAGGGACTGGCCTGGTCACAGTAATACTGCTGAAAACCATTTAGATCCCACCCTGAAAAAAAGGTCTTTGAGCATGTGTATCTCTGGGAACGGACTGGCATTTTTCCTTTCACTACACAGCTTTAAACGGCTCTGGCGTGCCCTGAAAGTTTGCTATGTAGCCGGTCTCACACCTCTGATCTGGCAGGACTCAGGGAAGCTGTGAGCACCATCGGTGACTGCCAGACATTGCAGGGCATCATTTAAAATGCAATTAACAGGCTCTGCAGCTCTCTATAGAGGAAAGAGAAAATGCTGCATTTAATTCTGCAGACCTGGTGAGCGAAGAAGTTGTGAGTAAAAGTGCGTGCTGGTAGAAAAACTTCTTTCAGCTAAACTTCCTGCAGTTGGAGGAAGAGGGAGAATAACAAAACAGAATTTTATGAAATCCTGTTCTTTCAATGAGAAATTCATAGGTAAGCTTTCTTTGGATACAGTGGGAGTGATCCTTTGGGCAGGAAACAGAAAGCATTTCTGGAAAAGGAGAGCGTGGAAGCATGGTAGGATCAGTGTGACAAGGCACAAGCCCCTCTTCCAGAGCAAAAATAAAAAAGGCAAGGCTTTATTGCCTTGTTTTGCTATTGCAAACCTTAGCTATTCCACTCATTAGAACATGACTCCCATTACCCAGCTCTGTCAGGCTTGTCCTTTCTTTTGTTGGAGGAATAGGGAGAGAAAGCTAAAACAACTGTACACTGGACAACACTAGCCAGGCAAACTGCAGCATCAGTCTCCCAACCCAACTGCTTCAGCAGCTGCAAGGATGACATTAGCAATGGGCTCCATTCAGTCCTTTTACTGCATCATTACTTGTTTATTCACACGCAACTCCAAGAAGACCCCAGTGCAATAAGGACCATTAAAGAAAAGAAGATTTGGGAAGAAAGCTCCTTCCCTACTTCTCATCAGCTCCCACTTCAGTCCAAGTTTTCTCCTTTGAATTCTTGAAATCAGACCCAAGTTTGTAGCATGGATATTTGCCTGGTCACACAGTCCCAAATTATTATAGTGACAAGATAGAATTAATTGCATGGGGGACTTTCAAATGAACTTCTAAGAAGGAGTTTATAGCACAGTTTTAACCAGCAGTTCTCATCCTCCTGAGACTATCTGAATGCTGTGTACTTCTTCAAAAAGATAAAGGTCCCTTGTCCCTCCTATGTTTTTAGAAAGTGTGGCTGTCATTTGATCTGAAAGAGCCCCTGTATTGAGCAGTGTGGGCATAAGCAGGCTGCTGCCACTTGAAAAACAGCTTGAGAAACACCACAGGAATTGAAAAAGCGGAAGAGGAAAGGGGACTTGAGCAGAGAAAATGGGATGGAGGAAGCAAAAAGAATCCAGAGGGGAAAGAGGAAAAGTGATGGATGCCCATGGCTTTTGGAGAAGTGCTGAAGGATCTGAATTCCAGCACCTTGTCCCAGGAAACAGAGAGGCTGCTTCAAGTGACATAACCCCCAACTCCCAGAGGCTTTGGGTTGACTTCTCGCAGCTGGAGTGACTGGAAGGCTGACCCACAGCAACCCCAGGGCTGTCATAGGGCAGCCTGGGCTGACAGATTCAGCAGCTTCGTGAGCAGAGAGGGAGCCAGGTAGCCCAGCAAGTAGATTAGGAAAACAAGCAGGAGCTCATCTCTTCAATTCTGACTCCCTTGCTGGAAGGGGAACGTGTTTGCTCATACCTGCCAGCAGAGCTGCTCTGGTGCCATCTCTGCCTGCCTGCAGAAAATGTGTATTGTTTTGTAGAAGCTGAAAAAGACCTTAATGCAACATCACCCTGCATTCATGCAGAGTAAGTCTGGTACCTAGCTCTGTTCATCTTCCATGCTCTGATTTTGGGTTATCTGTCATTTCCAGACCAGCAACTTAAAACATCCCTTCTTGCAGGAACCCTACTTGCAAATCTAAGGGATTAAATATCACCAGTGAGAGAAAAAGGAATTTAGAGCTACATCTGCTGCATTTCTCGTGCTTGCCAGTGAGCAGGGCTGCCTAGCCGGAGTCTGCATCTGTACCCTCCCAAAAGCAAACAATTCTCCCAAGAGCAACTTTGTCAGAAAGCTCCAGTTTTTAGAGTCATGTGGCCATGGAAAACTCAAGGATGCACTGTTAAAATAAAAAAATAACCTAATAACAGTATTTTGCTGCAAAATTAATCTAAAAGTTAAAATATTTGTATACAGGGTGAAAGTCAAATCAAAAACTATATGAATGATGTGAAATAATTTTACTCTTTAAAGAGAACACTTGGATACTGTGAAGTCAAAGATAAAATTTGGAATAATTTGTACTGATTTTTCCTTTAACAAATGGTTATGAAAAAACTAATGTGTTCTCATGAAATGATTTGATTTAAATGAATCTGTATTTGCTAAGAGAAAGACATTCTGTCAGTGTGCTTTCCAGGCACCTCTGACAACAATAATTAATGCAGTGTTGAAGAGAGGGATCTTATGACTAAGCCATACTGAGGGCTCATCTTTCGTGTATAGAATAAATAGTATAAACATATAGAATAAAGAGGTACAGCGTCTTTACATTGCTTCAACTTCTGTTGTGCTTCCAAACTCTCAGAAAGAGAGTACATGACCAGGCTGTGACCATCATAAAATGACAGTCTCTATTTTCTACTTCTACAATTATTTCATTGCAGCCCATCCACAGGGACAGGTAGCAACAGTGGCAAATTTTAACCTACTGCAAAAATCACAGCAGTGACAATTCTGTCCTGCTGCCACCCAAAACATTGCTTGAAAATCCAGGGCCAGATCTCCAAGCTCAACACCGAGCCATTCAACCTGTAATCAAACCCTCACAGTGCTAGATCCTCACAGGAGCAACTGATGATGCCCAAAAGGGCTGAACTGTACGTTTAAGAATACTTCTGCTACAGCCCTGGTAACAGTAATAAAGTGGTATAGACTGGAGCCCATTTTCAAAGTGCTACAAGTTTTATGCATGGTGAATGATACAGATAAAATCAAGCATGACCAGATATATATAACTGTAATTGTTGCCCAGACATGTAAGAAGTATTAGAAATAATAGTGTTGGTCATTTTAACTGAGGAATAGCGTGAACGGTCATGATATAAAAAGTCACTTACTTTCTCTGCAAGGAAGATTTGTCAGGCCAACAAGAGACTTGTAGCATAAACATGGTCCTTGTACAACCGCATAAAGCCAATGGAGATTTCTCTTCCCGCCTCTTATAACTACCTGTGCACCACAGCAGACCACCTCTCGATGCCCCTCCCTGTTCCCTATGATTCATAGGATTTCTTCCAGCAATGCTTTCCTGAATTTATGCTCCAAATGCACTTGCATTTTCTGGCTGGGCATGAAAGAGTGTGGCCAAGTCAACAGCTTGTGGCCCAAAGGTTTCAAACACTAATGGACATGGTCCTGCTCTGTTTTCGTTCTTTTTCACTTAGGAAATCCCAGCCCCACAAGCCCTGCCCTCCTGAGAGATCAAATCTTCTTATTACACACCAAAGAACAGCTTGGGGAGGGAAGGATAGCGTCACTGAAGCTCGGAGGGTTGGTATAAAAACCACGGAGCTGAGGGGACTGGATTTTCAGTTACAAATTACCATTTTATTGGGCTCAGGGAAGAACACAAAACCACATTTGACTATTCTCTTCATCTGTGAGAGAGAAAGAATTGTATTATCAGCAGTGCAGGGAACTGGGCTGTCGTTAAATCCACTTGAAATGTTCTGAAATACAGGAGCGTGAGTGACTCTTTCAGGGAACATGGGGCTGCTTTGTCGTGGGGAATGGAGTGGGAATTCACGTCATTGCACAGAGCGTGCCAATCTTTCCACTGAATTTAAACACACTGGACTCCTACATCTTTGCCTAGCTTTGACATCTGGATCCATTAGGAATTTGCAATTCTAATTTGAATCAGCCACACTAATTGTGCTTTTTTTTAATTGGCTGCACTATTGATTTTACAAAATACGTGATGCTCTTCCACCTGTGTTCAAGGCTCCTGCTGGGAGCTGTTAATGAAAAAAAAACCTCAATTAGCAAGAATTCCCTCTGAAATCCTTGAAAATCCAATATTGCTGATTAGTTTGTTAAAAAAAATCTTATTAAGAAATGCTTGGTGACTTCCCTAATAATATCAAGAAGCAGATCCTCATGCTGGGCTTCCTAGAAGACTAATCTCTCCCTCTCCTTTTTCCTTCCCTGCCTCCAGCAAGGTTCAGAATTTGCAGCATGCAGGAATTAATTTCCCAGCCCCTCCCTAGTAAACCATGGAGGAGGAGAACTATGCTTCCTTTTTTAGTCCCATGCGGGAAACGTAGCTGTGTAAAGAAATTAATGATGTTAATCCAGATTCAAGGAAAGTGGTGGAAAGTAACAGAAAAAAGTCCCTTTCACCCCTTTAGTGCTTCATCAGGCAAATTAGCTGTATCCCTTGCTTATCCCTTTCCTACTTCAGTCTTGAATTTGGATTAGCTTAGTCGAGTATCTCCTCCTGACAAATGGAGAAGGTGTGTTCTTCCTGCATCTTCTCTTGCCCACCACCTTAACACAAGAGGTGGCAGAACCCAGAGGTAATAAGGCAGTTTGTGTTTGGAACACAAGCTAGTGTTCACTCAAAGCTTAATGATCTCTCTCCCACAGGCTTAAGTCTGGCTTCCTTTGCTTTAACCTGTGCCCATGGTATCAGGTAACAAGCAAACTAATACAATGCAGAATTAAGGCAATATATGCATCTGCACACAGTTTAGCCTATTCCTTTATTTTCAGATAATAATTGCAATTTCTGTGAGCCAGACACACTTTTAACTTTCTTAGAAAAAGGACTTTTTCTCCCTTTGTATTTACTTTGGCTGTTTCAGCATTAAAGAGGCATTCTTGGAGAAACAGAGGGATCACAAGTGGGGCCTTTCCCTTTGACTGCATATAACTGCAACCAGAGGTCTGCAAGAGAGGTTTGGCTTCACGGTGGTGCTCTCTACAGCTCCCTAATGTGGTTTGAACAAGTCTGTGTTGGTGCACCTGGCAAGACAGTGGAGATAACAGCTCTATTTCCAGAAGCATTGCTAGGTGAAGGAGAACTCAAGCAAGCAAGCACAAACAGTCCTTCCCTTTTCCCCCATCTTAGTTAACATATCAACAGCTCACAGACATTCCTGTCTGTCATGCTGAAGACACATTCAAATCCCAAGAGATCTGAAGCAGTGCTTCCTATCAGAAAGGCTATGCATTAGCCTAAGTGTATTCCTCATTTCCTCAGCCAAAGAGCTTGGCTGAAACATTTCCACAAAGTTTCTCCAGAACTACATTTTTAACAAACAATAAGCCGCCCAGAGTTTTGGGAAGGACTCCTTGACCAGCTCTAAAGTTTACAAAATATCATGCCTGTTCCAGTTGTGAGTCGTTTTGTTAATTTTATTTTAAACACGATATAGGCATGGTAAAAATGAAAATGGTAAGTCAACAGCTGGTTGGGAAGCAGTGAGACTGAACACAAAGGAGCATTCCCTGCCGTGGGGGAACCCAGGAACTCTGGAAATGAGTGTGGGAACTTTCATCTTTTCTTAACCGTAAAGCCTACCTGTAAAGACGTTGCTCCCCCCACCAGTTAGTGGAAGGACGACACTGCCACAGGCAGTTCAGAGCAGGACCCCACTTTTGGTCTTTCTCTTCTCATGTTACATCTCTTGAAAAAGTACCAGCTCTGGCAAAAATTGTCCATATGGTGGAGTAACTGCTCTGCAGAGGGAAGGTAGGAGCAGCCACAGTGAGGAGATTATTTCCCTTCCTCAGACTTTCCTTTCCTTGCTCCTTCTGAGCCTCTGGACTGTAGCTAGGGCTATCCAGCATTCTCGTTCAGCACATGCTAATTTTGACATTTCCATAATGTCTGCTTGCCATCACCAACTCTTAATTTAACCTCACTGCAGAAATGCCTCCTGCATTTCAACCAGACAGGCTGGAGTTTAATTACACAGTCAGGCAGCTGGACTGTGTTGCAGTATATCCAGCCAGTCTCTGGTTTCATGTGTATAATTGCTGAAATACTTCATTTTCCACCCTCCCCAATCTACATGTCATTTAGCAACCACAATCACTTGAAAATATTTTGCTAGCAAAACAAACTGCTGCTGAGTTCAAGCAGGGCTTTTTCTCCCCCCTTGGATTTCTGTATCAGCCTGTTGACGTGGAGAGGATGCTGCAGGAGTCATTGAGTTAATGGGGCCCAGAATCCTGTTTTTTCCTCATACCCAGCTGATGCCATGCCTCAGCACCAAGCACTGTTAGTCTCTCACATCTCTTACTCTTTGACACAGCACAGCACAATTGTGAATTCCTCCTTTTGAGATGAGTGGGCACTTGTGCTGCTACAGTCTTTTTTTAAATGCTGCAAAGACACCTCTGCCTCTAGAGAGCTTCACCTGTCGTTGAAGCCCTGGCTCTGGATGCCCCAAAGATGCAAGAAACTGCAGAAGTGGGCAGCCCCAGGGGGGCAGGCTGCTAAACAACCAGAGAGACAGGTAAGCACAAACCACACAAGTGCTGCCAGAACTCAGGGTTACAGAAGGACTTCAGCCAAATCAAACCCTTCCATGTGATGCATTTTCCCTTTGCCACAGTGGGAAGTCCTAAAACTCCAATGCTGTTCTAGGGAAAAAAAAATAAATCTTACTAGCTTTACCCAGTGACACTTTAGCAGAACAAACACCTAGCTCTTACTGACAGGCAGTAGGAGTCTAGCTCCAGCCTTGAACCTTTGCAAATACCACCCCCCCAGACACCTACTTACATCTTCTGGTGGACTAAATCCATTCATCATTCTGGCTCCCACTTCATAGCTGATCTGTCTAAACAACAGTCCAGAACATTAAGAAAAATAACCTCAGTACTGAACCAAACATTGCGGGGTTCAGTGCCTGTCTCACAAGATCAACTTCCCTTGCAATAGGGGTGGAAGTTCTGAAGGGAAGTGATGGGCTAAACTGGCAGCAGGATCATATTTCTCTTAATTAATGCATCAAAACCCAGACTGAGGACACATTAAGTACTTAGCAAGGTTCTTAGGACCTGACCTTATCCATGTGCAGGAATTGTATCACTCACCTGTGAACCAAAGTGCCTGCTGGCACAGGGCATGGAGAGAGCATATCGCATATCAAAAGGATGCTGGAAAGTGATAGGCCAAGGAAATAGTGAAATATACTGTATCCAAACACAAATCATCAACTGTGTCCAATTGACACAGTGAGTGGAAGTAATTAGTCTTAAACTCACCCTGTACATCCCATCCCAGATCAACTGTGTGTGACTAAGTGCAGCCATCTACAACCATCAGGAGGCTATAACAAAGTGAAGACAAGGAATAGGCCTATCTATTGTAAATAGGAGATTTCTGTATTATTATTCAAATCAGCCTCAATCAGCTACTGCCATTCCTTTGATCTACTCTGCTAAACAACAGCTAATGTCGTTAAGGCACCTTCAGACTCCTTAGGATCCACAGCTAAAAGTATTAATACCTCAGAGTGGCAGCTGGAATCAAACTGCTTAGGCAAAGAGGGAGGGAAAAAAGACAGTAAATGGAAAAATGCAATTCTCCAAGCAAGCTGTACGGTTGAAATACCTGACTTCCCACTGCTCTGCCAGGCAGCAGAGAGGAACTGAAAAGGGAATTAAGCTGTCTCCTGTCATAATCTTAACTTGTGCTTTTGCATATTAAACTGGAATGACTATGTCTCTACTTTAACATTTTACTGTGTTTAACCCCAAAATTTGACTCATTCCCTCTCACTGCCGGGGATGAGAATGCCCCTTAGCGATGCATTTCTTAGGGCTTTACTTATTATAAAGATGTCTGTATTTCCAGGAGACTCCTGTGAACCTGCAACTACCTCCAAAGAGAGCCTCAGAAATTTTTTAAGGACAGCAAGACTTTTGCCAAGTTGTATGGGAAGTCATACTGCTCTGTGGACCCATAGGCATTTTCCCATGGCAAAGGAATTCCTTTAATTAATTCTTGTTTAAAATAGAGCACTAATTTTCAGAGCCAGTATCAGCCAGTCCCTCTTGACCTTACAGCCTGTTACTGTATGAAGTCGTGAAATCAAGATTAAATGTCTTTCTGAAAGCTCTGTGGCCTATAAGAGGAGAGCAATGGAATGGCATTTGCTGACCTGTCTTATTCAGCATTCCTCTAATGTTCATTTCTAGCTTTAAAATATGTAATTCTCTAAAACTGACTCACTCCATGTTCCACAGTTAGGAAGTTCATAAAGAAAAATGGCTTTGCCCTAAGCGCTCTGCACCTTTATCTACTGAGATGTCTGCTTTTACCTGCATGTTTGTAGGAGTGTTCAGTAAAATCCCTGAAGACCTCAGTGGAGGAAACCTCTTCTAGAGAGAAATAATAGTGCTTGTAATTGTTCTGCAGAATCCTGGAAAACATCTTGTTTCCATTTTCCTTTGCTAGTATTAAATTTTAATGCAGGAGTGTCCATTGATATTCATTATTCATCTGCCCTTGAATTTTTAACCAACATGTGCTCGAGATTATTTCAGAAATTCTGTATTTATAGAGAGCTGGGAGTGAACATCTATTCAGCTAGGCTGATAACTGCTGTCACACTTCAGTATCCATTTTCAGCAAAAATAGGTGGCTGATAACCATAATCGGAAAAATTGTTAAATTTCACAAATGAAAGGATGCCAGGAGTCATCTGCTCAGTAAGAGTGAAATTCATCTCTTGTGGGGATCTGTCTCAAGATCTGTGTGATCTCCAACACCCCTAGCGTGAAGACTTTGTGATACATAGGCTTTGTGTTGGCTCTCAGCATGATGATGAATTTCACTTTCTAAGAAGAGCCAAGTTACATGATTCATTACAGAGATTTTTTTTCTCAAATGTAGCTTATTTCTTCATTATTTTCCTCAGGAATAATCCAAGTGCAAACTGCACCTCTCTTTAAAAGCATTTGGAATTCAGCTTTATTTTCTCTTTCCTTTTTTCCCTCTATAAATAGTTTGAAAATCAGTACTCACATTTCAGTTGTGTTGACTTGATGTCTCTAGCACTCTTCACTTTTTAAATAAGAATCATGATGTTTAGAGTGCGCGGGTTTTTTTCAGCCACAGCTCTTGGAATCATGTAACTGTGTGAGAATCTCAGTTTGCACTTAGAACGGTATTTGTAGCTTTGTATTGCAAAGGAAGTAGGAAAATATCACACAAATGTGCTGAGAAGGACTGACAACTGGAAAGCAAATAGAAGAACTTTTTACATTTATTCTCCAAAGAAAATCTGCACAACTTTCCCCCTCCCCCCACCTTTTTCTATTTTATTTATAGTTTTTGTGGGAGAAGGAAATAGAAAATACATCTCTCCTTCTGAAGGCACCTAAGATATGTGGGATTAATTTTCTGCTGGAGCTGCCTGTTGCCTTTCCCTGACTGCAGAAAGGTTAAAGGATGGAATTCAACCTACACAGCCTTGGGGGACCAGCCCAGATGCAGAAGCCTTTCTGTAGTCACTGGAGAGCTAGTAAATGGGGTTTGGGTGTTCTGCGTTTCACCAAATGTAGATGTTGACTTTGGTGATACAAATCTGCTCCCCATTGTAGTCAGTAGAACATGAATGAACACGAAGTGGCCCAGGGACATCTGTGCTGGGGCAGATTGGTAGACTGGGTTACCTACTTTAATTGACTGAGTGGGTAAAACTCCGAGCTTGCAGGTGACAATTTGATCTCTAGGACAGCAGAGCCATGGTAGAGATTAGAAGGAAGCCGACGGGTAAAATTGAGTCTGCTTTCTTACCTCAGGCAAAAACACCGCATAAGATGATTTCTGATACTTCAACTTCTGATACTTCAGCACACTTTCCCATCCTATATCTGCAGTTTAAGGAGTAGATTTTAGACTGGGGCACAAGCCACCAGGTTACCCTGGTTACAAACAACATTGTGTTCCTTGAGTCCATCCAGCTTTAGTTCTTCCTAGAGACCTTTCTGAGAGCTGTGACCACTGTGAAGATGCAGGAAAGCAGAACACCTTGCCCCAAACAAGGAACTGAGTGAATTCTTCACTTAGAGAGGTTTGCCATAGCAGTCTGGCACATTAAATTGTGTGCAGAGAAAATGGCAGAGAAGAACAGTGCAAAGATGCAGTTACCACCTGAAAGGCAACAGAATTTATGAGACACAGACAAAAAAAAAAAAGAATGGGCAATTTGAACAAATACTTGCAAAGCTTTTATTTCAGAATTCATAGCATTATGGCTGTTTTCTTCTGAAAATTCTGCCATCTTCTCTTTGATAAAACCATTTGGTTGCTGCTATGGGTTAATGAATAATATAAACACAAAGAAGTGGGCATGAGTTTCTTGGGTTGCTCTGTGAAGTCTACAGGCCAAGAATCTACTGTGGGGTAAAGAGGAAACAGTCACCTTTGTGATTCAAAGTGGAGACGTCTGTTTAGTTTCAAGTATTCCCGGGAGCCATCTGGCGAATAAGAGCAGATAAAATTAATTACCCTAAACTCAGATGCCAAAAGTCTGCTATGGCTAGGATTTAGACAGCACTACAGGCAATCTGAATCTCAATCCCCATTTAGAGAGATACCCTATTTAAAAGGGAATTGTGTTTGCCTGTGAAATAGATAGCAACAATGCAAACTAGAGATCTTAATAGACAAAACAATGCAAGTGCATCTCTCCAGACACTGGTCTTGTTGTTATTCACCCAAAAAGCCTGGCCAGTCTGAAACACTCACTCCATGTGCAGATCCTGGCATAGCTTGGACTCAGGGCACTTGTAGAAAGGCACTGATTTGCAGAGACTCTGAAAGCCAGGCTGTTTGCAAAAGTTTTTATGTATTGATCGGTCCTTGTCAACACATACAGTGTGTCGGGCTCAAGGATCAAAGAAAGCGCTCTCCCTGAGTTGGAAATTCTCTGCAGCAGTGAGGAGGGTTCTGCTCAAGGATGGACACACGATGCGTTCATAGAGCTTGGTGGCTGGGCACCATCGCCTGTGTGTTCACTAAATGGCAGGGCACTGTGTCTCTCCTACAAGCTTGATGATTTCAGCCCTGACATGGCTGCAGTCAAGTGGGAGAGAAAGGAGAGGAGTAAACATGATCAATAACCACTTCATAACAACTCCGTTGCACTTCATTACCCCCTCATCAGGCATTGCTCTCATCTCCCCAAGTACACTCAATCTCCCTCCATCTCTGAGGGCATTCTCAGCCAGGCCAGTGATTTCCACTCACACCTAATGCCGTGCCACACACCATCATTTTATGACTCCTGAAGTGGTTTTGAGACAGCATTGCTGCCGAAAAAAGCTGCCCAGACCTCTCCATCCACCTGGGTGTTTGTTCGCAGCCTGTCCCTGCCCTGTGCTGGGGCACACATGGACACGGGGTAGACAGAGTCTGGGAATGTGTGGCTGGAACCAAGGGCACAGACTTACCTTTCCCACGGTGGTGTTGGACACTGTCAGTGCCATGGCCAATGCTCACTGTAACCCTGGCTCCACAGGGCAGTGACTCACAAGCACTGCAGATCTCCCCAGGCTGATATTGGGGGTTACTACCACAGCAGCCTGAGACTCCTCCTTATTCTGGCTCATTTTCTACTAGGGCATAGCACATAAGACAACAGGCTGGAGAAACAGAGTCTGTAACTATGATCCCAACTCTAATCATCAGAGCCTATGGGCTCTTTTCCTTGCAGGGAAAGCCCATTGCAGCCAGCAGACACTGAGCATCTCAATCCCATCTCCACCACAGCTTCCTCCTCTTTCCAGAAACAACGGCAGTATTGGGGTTGGTCTATGTAGCACCTTGCCCACCAGGTACCATATTCATAACTGGTCTTTCTCAGTGTGGTATAAACAACCGTGACCCCCAGGCTCTCCACTGTCACCCCCTCAGCCTCTCTCCTTCCAGATCCTATTTTCCAGCGACTTCAGACTAATTCCAGCATGTACTGATTTCATCTTCCTGCTGTCCTGGACTTCCAGTCCCCTTTTGACTCCAGCAGGAGTTACAGAGCTTAGGTGTATGCAGTGAGTGTGGGTGACCTTCCCACACATTCCTAGTTTTTTAATATATTGCTTCTCCCAAGAAATATCAGGCAGGATTCTGTTGTAATGAACTCAGAGGTGACCCTTTCTCAAGGCCCAAATACTCAGGCATCGATCCAAAAGAAGAATTTATCTAAGTAAGTCATACTAAAAATCAATGACAATTATGCATTTAAATGCTTTGCAGAATTGGTCTTCTGTGTGTGACAACTATTGAGAAATATTTGGTTTTTTAATGAAAATCTAAATTTTCCATAACTATGGCAATAAAAAGATGGATTCCAGCTAAAGTTTTCAGTTTTCTGTTTTCATTATCATTATTTTCTTCATGTCAGAAACAGAAACAAAGTTCTGATTAAGGAGAGCCTTTTCCAGAAAAAGTTACAGATATTTAAGCTGTGTGGAGAATGGAAGACCAATTCACAAAGGATTGTGAATCTGGGAAGAGACTGTATCATTTCTGACCAAAATGAAACTGGTATTAAAAATGTGATCTGAAAGAATATTGAGTATACATGTTGCATATATTCATTAGCATAAGTGGTATATATTTTAGATCAACACTTCATTCTGAGAATTTTTTATTTTTATTGTTTTGTACAATAGTACAAGGCACTTGGTTTGCACTGAACTTTAATCCACAAATGCCTGACTATTTCACAAGATAAATGTGATCCAGCAGAAGTTCATTTTGTGTTGGCCTTCACAGAGTATTTTCTAACACTGCCTAAACACAGTATTCTATGTTTCTTGATGGAAAAATACGGTACAGGTCTTGCTGAAAGAAAAGAAATAATGTGAAGTAGACATATAGCATGAAAAATCTTTGCTGAAATGTAGAATCAAACACATTCCCAAGAAGCTGAAGGCTGGGTACTATAATGAAGAGCATTAGGAAATATCAATATCATTGCCAGAAGAGCACACAAGAGAGAGAGAGCATCAGTTAACATGGAACAAATTTGTTCCAGAGACTGTTACAGAAGTTTAGTAACAATCAATCTTATTTCGATGAGTCTCTTGAATTTACTAGTATAGATACAGCCTTATTTTCTCAGATAGTAGCTTTTATTGCCCCTTGAAACATCACTCTAAAATGGCTCCTTCTATTCACCTTGAAATAATAGTGGTTTATAAATTCATTTGGAAAGCACAATGATTCCCATTTCCCTGACTTTTGGACTTGCATGTTAAAGACGACAGAATGTCTTCCCAGGCCCTAGGGAACATCCACATGTTCAACAGCAACATGGGACCACAGTGACACAGGAGAACCAAAGTAAGAAGATAGTGTTTTCCAACAGCTCACAGCTCCTTCAAACATGAAGTGTTTTTCCTTGGACCAGCAAAATCGACTTTCTTGATGCCTGAATTATGTTAGAAGTGACAATGAAGCGTTAAGATCCTTTTTGAAAGGTGTTTGAGATGTTCAGAACCAGTCAGAAAAATGGACACTAGGAAGATTTATATCTTGAATTCCTGCTGATCTTTGAAGCATTTTGACATCTCCACAGCTGATAAGCATTTAAAACTGGTCTTTAGGAAAATCTGTAAAAAAATCATTTACTTATGCCTCTTATATGTACTCATGTGTAATAGTACTCTGTTCCTAATCGAGTTGTTCTTTGAAACAGTCCAAACAAACATCAACTCATCCTTAATACATTATTTCCTGAGCTTGGCTAAATAAGCAGAAGATAAATCTACTGGTAATGCAATTAAGTCATAATTATACAGAAATACATATGCAATTACTTTCCCATCCTCATTAAAGTTGAATGAATGCTTAGGGGTTTAACTACCTTTTAACTACAGAGCAAAAGAAAGTTAATTAGATAGTAGCAAAATTTTACGTTTTAACTTTTCCTAGTAGAAGCGTGACAATAACTGCCTTTGAAAAAAGTTGCTGTAGTTCTTGGAGAGGAAAATACAGCTAAACATTTTGCGCAAAGAAATTAAGAATGCAAGCAAAGTGTATTAATAAAAATTCAATTATTATACACTTGTTGCATGTGCAATTTTCAACTAATTGCATTGCGGCAAGATTTCTCTCTTGGATAGGCACTACATTTCCACCAGAGAAAACAGCTCGAGATAGTATCTAATGAAGCTTCGTTAAAACAGTGCGACAAAGGAGATTAAGTCTTGTTAAGGACGTGCCAAATAAGGAGTTTCTGAGTGTCTTGTGAGAAAGGTCCCTGAAGAACAGTAGTGTGTATACATGGAATTAAGTGCTCACTGAGTTACATTCACCCGTGCAGACACAGGGCACTCGCACAAGTGCCACTAACATGGCTTTGACCAACTCACTTGTCCAGAAGCATGGAAGGCGTCCTGCTGCCAGGCATGTGGGAACAAGGATAAATTCTAGTAATGCCCCCAAATTACACCCTACAGTTAGGGTGTTCTCTTGATCCACAGTTATAAGTTTGTAGGTTTGGGGTCTCCATCCCCTGCATACAGGTGGTGGATGATCAGGATGGTACATTGTGCTCCCAGTAAGAATTTTACAGGAATTAAATTAAATCCTCTTAAATCCCATGTTAGAACAGCATGAGCTAAAGGGCCTGCAGCAGGGAAGTTGGGGCTTCTCAACTCATTGCTGTTCTTTGGACGGTCAATCTGCTGAGCTAAACCCAAGGAAGGTTAGCTCCAGTGATCCCCAGTCCGAAGGCCCTTGATGATAGGAAACGCTGGACTCGGTGTGAGAGACACCTCTCACTTTGCAGGAGAGCCAATTAAATACCTGGTAAAGACTGGCACGATGGACAGGGAGAGGAAGAAGAGACTAATTTGAAGCCCCTGACAAGGCTGGCCACTACAGGAGTCTTCCCCAGAGGGACCACTGTAATTAACATATCTTAGAGACATGGTTTGTCATGGACTTGTCTTTCCTTCAGGCAGAAAAATGCAGTACTTTATTATTCTTTCTCCCCTCCCCAGCTGGTTAGTTGGCTGATGAAATTACATGATCAATATGTCACACAGACTACTCAAAAGTCTGGCTAGACAAAATCAGTTAGCATGCAATTACCTTTGGTGTATTAGGGATAACGCACTTCAGCAGGCCTTGCCTATGTTTTTAAAAAAGGCTAACAGTACAGTGTCACCTTTGCTTTCTGCCAGTTCCCATCCTGTGCGGTGGTGAGGACCCACCTCCCCTGTAAGCCCACCTGAGATGCAGAGAGCAGGCACTTCTCTGCTGCTCTTTCGCTTGCAAACTGTTTGCTCCCTGGGTGTGCAGTCTCAGCACTGCTAGAGTAGCAGCTTTCAGTCCACTTGACTTGCTTTCTGAGAAATGTATTGCACATCCTTTGACACCTAAGGAACAGCAATAGATTTGTAATGGTGCAACTGGGATAAGTATCTGGCCCTTAGGTCTTGTTCTTTCTCTTCTCCACTGTCAAGTTCTCAGTCATCACCCCAGTCATCCAAGGTGCAGGTCTGCAGTTGCCTGCACCATCAGTGTGTTCATTTTGCCATGTTCTTTACCAGGAGAAGAGAACTTCCGAGTAAATCCAGAGAGGCAAGAAAAAAATCACAGCTCTTTTGGAGACATTCTGCTGAAAGAAGCAGCAAGCAACTGGGAGTTCCCTCTGTTAAATGTATACCCTCTGTGCCTTGATCTGGTGACCGTGTCTGCACACAGGCGTGAGCAGCAAGCTGTCAAGCTGTTTTACTGGGATGACAGATGAGTCAGCCAAGCAGAGATGTACATTCCCTTATGGCATGTGAAGTGTGAGTTTTTCCAGAGCAAAGAAGCCAGCAACCTCCTTTCTTCCCTCCTGCACCCCTGTCACTATCCATGGCTAAAAGACATCAGGCAACCTGTCCCAGCGAGCCTGGCATCAGTAAACAGCCTGCTGAGCAATTCCAGGTTGGAGCAGGATGTAGCTGTGATGGTGACAGAGGGCAGATAGGCTCACAAGGGTACAACATCCTTATCTCCAGTCCTCCTCACCTCCAGTATCTTGGGCTTATCCTCAGAGGAAAGAAGATCATTGGCCAAGAACACCAATGGCTTTTGGTGACACTGAAAAGAAGCCCAGATGTATCCGTGTTGCTCTGTACGGTCTAAGTCTTCATTTAAGAAATATAGAGGAAAAGCAGGGAAACGCATTGTGTTACCACAGGGGTAAGGACAGTCAGCAGCTTACTGTGAGTCCATCTGTCCTCATGGGGCCTCCAAGGCCATGATATATGAGCTATTCCCTGGTCACAACTGCAGAAAAAGAGTAAAACATTAGCTTTGGCAGCCAGGTTACCATGATGATTGGCATTCCTGGGAGAAAGACCTTCACAGATAGATAGCAATAAGTCAGACAGACAGACAGATTGTCAGCTCGGGGTGTCCAGCTAGACACACAAGTACAGTCTTTCTCTCAGAGTCTGTCTCACTTCTAGCATGTTGCAGCCACAAACTCATGATCAAAGCAAGTTTCCATCCCAGAGATGGCTGCCAACCAGGAAGAAAGTTCAGCACTATAATGACAGTCTGAATGTTGGCCTTGAGAAAAATGCACTTTACCAGCTGTTCGTTCCCATCACTGGGAATTTATGGCTGAGGAATCATTCAAGGCAAAGCTTCCCAAAGCGTTTCAGGGAGGTGATGATCATGGCGAGGCCACAATTTTGGTACCATGGCTGTAATGGTAGGGACAAAAAAATGGAGTAGGTGTGTGAGTGTATTAAGACAGTGGACTAAGAAATATCTGGTGTATATGAAGCTTTTTTATCACCAGATAGAGTGGGATTTAAGTGGAAGCACAAGAATGGATATGGCTGTAAAAGCACCAGGGCCTGCCCATGTAGATCTGGATGATCTCAAGAGTCAGGTAGATATTAATCTTTTTTGTTCTGTTGGTTTTTCTCTATTTTTTCACTTTTTGCCCTTAAACACCTCAACTCTCAGAACAAAAGGTAACTAAAAGACACTTGCCTAACACATTTTTGAGTCTCCTAGTGATCCTTCAGGTGGAGTGCCTTCCTACTCCACCTGGCAGCACAAAGGATAAATAGGAAAGGCCAATCTAACATCTTTACACTGGCATTATTTCATGCATTCCTTTATTTTGTTTTCTCCCGAAGCTCACAATTTCAGCCTTTCAGGCTTTTGTCATTTCTACTGCCTGCCTTCAGCCAGGGTGACTTGACCTTGAACCAGAAGAGTCTGGCAGAGTGAAATTAGTCTTCTGTTGGAGACAAAGAGCTAAACTGATTTGAGGAAAGGTAGATGACAGAAGCTAGTTCAGGAGATGTTTCTCTTGATTTTCTATGGAAGTAGCTTAGATGTTATGATGGGTAGTGGTAAAAGTCCTCAATGACAGATATTTTCACGTGCATCTTTCATTAGTCCCTTGTATTACTGAAAGCCGCAATATTGCTATACTTTTATTAAAGCAAGTGAAAGCAAACCGAAGGAATAAATATCTTACTCTAACTCTTATCCACTCTCTGATCCACCAGGAAATAGTTATTGCCTTTCAGAAGGTTTCCTGAGACCAGCTGCCATCAGTTCAGAGGCTAAGAGCAAAGCAGCTGCTGGGCCACAGATAGATCATAGTCACATACGGTGTTAAACCATCAGCCTTGCTACAAACTGAATTTAATATATTGTCAAAAGCCACTTCCTACTTGCCCTCCTACTTCTCACATGCAAGTAGACATTTATCAGCGGTCACTGGTAGCTGTGAGCTTCAGTGGCCCATGCTAAAATGGCTCACACTGCTAAATGGCTTGTTTTATTCTAATAAAATAGCCATTTTCTGGGCTGCTGGAAGGGTTTTGTCAACACCAACCTGCTCCCAGCAGTTTGTATTCCTACCACCACTTACTGGTGGCACTTACTGGTACCACTGTCTGGGCACGTACAACTAAGCATTTACCAGCAGTTATTCAGCATGGATACCATGTACTTCTCTTTTCAGATGTAATGCACCACGGCAGTACAGGATTGGTGCACCAGTCCAAAGAAGACCACAAGTTTAAGTCAGGAATAAGGTGCAGAGTATCAATTCTAGAAGGAAACACAAACAATTGAACTAATATGGAAAGTGTTCTGTGTGGTAGTGTCAAAAAGATCTTTTTAATGCAAGTCCTTTGACATTTTCCACTTTTATCCTTCACCCAAGTACAAACAAGGGAGAAAATATTGGTGCTTCCTGTGGCAGGAAAATTCCAGTTCTCAATCTGCTGCTTTTGCTGCCTTTTACTCATGCTCTGCGAGACGCCTGGGTTGCTGCTTTCCCTTGCAGATCGAAGAAGGAATGGGATGCTTTGATCTTTCACATTCTAATGGATTAATTTGTTGCCTTCATCTGCACTGCAATGAATAATTTGAATTACAATTAGCAAATCTCTGTGCAGAGTCAGCACCTGGCAAAGAACAATACTAGGAAAATAAAGGACCTTCTAGGTAAGACATGATGAAAATATTATAAAGAGAAGAAGCACCTGGGCACTTGGCACGCTTCTCAAGGGGTGCGGTGAAGGCATCATCACCACAAGGAGCTGTGACAGGCAAGCTAACATGCTAGTGTGATTGAGGTCAGAGCTATAAATCCTGTATGTCATAATTCATGACTGATACACATTTCTACTTAAAAGTCAGTCATTTGTCCGTCTCCCTACTCATTTGGAGTATAGTCACTTCTAAGTGCCTATTAACATGAGCAATGCTATGAATCTTGTTCCATTTCGGGGACAACTGGAGGAGGATGACTAGGATTTCACAAGGCTGCCTGCTGTCAAATGTTCACTAGGGTCATGGCTTCTCTCGCTGCACAGCCCATGTAGCAGCTCTGGCAGCTGACTGTAAAACCAATTATCATTTATTTTTCCCTCCAGCAGCCTGGAGCTGTGAGGAACAGAGCTAGCCCAGTGAGTGATCCTGGCCTTGAATAAACAAGCAGAAGGAATGACAGTGAGACATGCTTTGCAGCCACAAGGCCCCCCTTTCTTCCCTCTGCTGTTAATCCAAAGCCTTTCCCTGGGGATTCTCCAAGGGATCCTTCTATGCAACGATGTCTGCAGAAACATACCACAATCACTACCAGTTTGGATACTGTCACTAAGAAAGCTGGGCCAAGAATATGCCCAGGCACAGAACTACTACCAGATGGGACGCTCCGAGACCAGACTGGTACTTAAACTTGCCAGAAGGCCATAGAGCCTGGGGGAGGAGGAGTCGTAGTCCCCTTCACGTGTTTATCATCTGTGTGGGTCAGGGGTATATAAAGAGGTCACAACTGAGGCAACTGCAGGATCTCTTTTCCTGGAAATGCTGTACTCCAGAGTTTTCCTTTCTTAATACACTGTATCTAAATCAGATTGTAATAGCTAAATTTAATTTAAGATAATGTTTTCAAACAAGTGGATAATGAGTTAACAGTGACCATAATGTTCTTTTCCTGTGCCACTCCCCATATGAAACTGTGATAAGATTCCCAAAAAAGCAACCTCCACAAGCACCCTACATAAATTTCTCATTCAGAGCCGCTCTTGAACCTGTGAATGAACTCTCAAAGGACTACGCAAGTCCCCAACGCAAGCAGATTCTCCAGCACAGGGTTGAATCAGAAACTCTTTTTTTTTCTCCTTAAAAAGGTCTGGTTTCAGCCTTAAATTCTGGGTCTGTTGCACAACAAAGAATTCACTGAATCAGACAAAGAAAATTAATTCTGTCATTATTTGGGGACAGAATTTCACACATTTTCATGCATAAGCATTCAAAAAAGGTAACTGCAAGTGTTAAATTCAATTCAGTGTCCTGCAAGACATGTGTATGTATGACTGCCTAATTATAATTAGAAACACAGAGTTTAAAAAAAAAAAAAATCTTTTCATTATAAGAATGTCATTGTCTTTGTTAATTGCCATGAAGTTGCAGATCTTTTTCTTAGCTCTGGCCTCAATGCTTGTCTTTGATTTAAAATAGAGGCATTGTACTCCAGAAGCCTTGTTTAAATGATGTGGAGTTTGTACAGCATTTTTAATACTTTTCACAGTGACTACACATGAAAAAAATATAGATGTCAAGGTTATCAAGCGTGCAGAATAATAGCATTACTGAGAGTTTTCTGTACTGTGATGCTGTGTCTGGTGAGAGGTGTAGTTTGGAGGCCAAATTCCCCATTTTCCTGTAGGGATGGGGCACCAAGCATTTCCTTTAATAAGCAAACTTGACTGCAGTCCAGGACACTAAAGATGGATTCAACTCATGTGGCCTTTGGTCAAGAAAATGAGCACACACATCTGAGTGCTGGTATCAAAGCAAAGCTATCAAAGCTGTATAGGCTATACCATAAGGACCTCATCAGAACCCAAATAAGCTCTTATCCATCCTTAATGGCTTTGTGAGATGCTTCAAATGTGCATCTAGGGATTCTAATAATCTAAATCCTATTTATTTAGCTTAGTACTTCACCATAAAATAGGACAGAAGGCACCTAGAAATAAATTCAACCCAAATTGGAAAAAAAGAAAATTCTCTATGCAGAAAAGGAGAGTAGACCTGGTGTGTCCTGCCACTGCCATGCAGAAAACCTTCAATTTAAAGCAGCATTTAACACAAAACTATGCCAAAGGCAACCTGAAGATGTTCTGTCATATCTCATTTATGCTCAGATGCCACAATAAAAAGGAAGAATTCCCTGTCAGCACAGCGGTCCTTCTCTTTCAAAGGCTAAACAAAAATCACCGAGGAAGTGCAGTCATTGATGAAGGCTATATGTGAAATATCCTTCTTTCTGGCCCTGTGGAAAATGCCTCTCTTCAGACAGCAGAAAAACAGTAACAGAAATTGTCAGGTTTTGCTACAGATATCAGTGACTTTTGTGCTGCAGGAAATGGCTAGCTTGCTAATTTGCTCTCAGTTAGCAGGTTGGGGGGAGACTGGCTCATGAGTACTGACAAATTAAACTCAACATATGGTTGCAGCTCCCCACTGTATGCTCGCCCCACTCTCAGGCATTGCTGGAGCAGCAGTGGTGCACAGGGAGCTACTCCTGGACCTCTACTTTATAGCTCATAATATTAAACCATAAATACAAGGAGAGACTGTGAACTACTGGACTTCAGCAACACTTTGAGGAGGAATCATCACCTCGAGAAGGAATGAGCCATTCTCCAAGGTCCAGCTGCCATTTCCCTCCCAAAATACCACATATAACTATTTTCTTCTTACCAGCAAGGAAAGCTGTGGTATTCTTGTCTCTAAATATTTCAGTGGAAAGGAAGTACTGCGTAGCTTCTGTCCAATTCATTTCCATCAGACCACCAGCCAGGATTTGGCTGAAAGATTGAACACGGTGAATATGGGACAATGCAAATGCTAAGCTGAGCTAAACTCCGCTGTGTTTGAATAGCGGGGGCACCTGCTATGACTGTGAGATGGAACAATTATGTTAGTCCGCTCGAAAATATTTTGTATTGAAAATTATTCAAATGTTGTTGTGTTATCCATCAGGAACAAATCTGTGCCAACAATGTAGATTTCTCCTACGTCCCAAATCTTGCTGTTTGATGCATTGCGAAAACATGTGTACGCGCATTAAGCTGCCAAGAGTACTTGTTGTAAATGAGCAAGCAGAGTTAGTGTTTCATCAGCGTGTTTGTTGGCTGTCAGGGGAAAAGTCCTTTGAAAGGCTTTGGGAACAGAGATTTGGAGAACCTGCTGACATTTTTAGGATGTGAGAGGAGAGATTACTGAAGACAAGGCCTGAATAAACAGTCTGGATTTATGCTCAGATATATTTTTCTATGAAAACTCAACCATATCTTTTCTTGTCACTGCACTGATTAATTAGCCTGCTTTTTTTAAGTCAAAACTGATACCCTTTCAAAACAGTTTTGCTGATAATTTGGACCCTTCATTCCTTTGCAACAGTTAAGAACTGATGACAAGGATTATGAGAGCTATCCCAAAGCAACCTCTTCTATGTTAGCTTTACGAGAGGAGACAGTTTGGAGATTTTAAGGCAGCAAAGGATGGTTTGGCTCATTCTACATAATCTTAAAAAAATTTTCTGGCACTGACATCCCTTAGAATTTTTTGCTGGAAATGCTGGTAGGGAAAATTCATCTTAGCCCTGAATGTAAATTCAATAACTATGAATCAGAATCTGGAAATTTGTCCCTTAAACTGTCTCCTCAGATACTTGATCTCTGCTTGTGAGCAGGAATGGACCAAATGGGTTTGAGTAGTCTTCTCCTCTGGGCTTAGTTGTACATGAGTACTTCCAACACCCTCAGTTCCTGTCTCGATTCCTTACTTCTAATGGTGTCAAAATAAGGTTTGCATGATGTCATGGCTAAAAAGGACATTCAAAAATCCCACTAGACTGCAATCAAAACATCCTGATTACAGTCAGATTTATTCTGCATTAATTATAATATGGTGCGAACTAACTTCCTGCTCACTGCTTTAGTCCTTTTAAAAAAATAATCATCATAACATCCAGCTATAACAATGCAAGAATCATAAAGCACTTCAAGGGTCATTTCAGAGTCTGCCAGGCAGGCAGAATGACCACCATTGTTTTAATACGTACATTGTGTATCTGAAGAACAGATCTGAAAATCCCCTGAAATTAAAGGGGAAAAAATCTTTTTCAATATGATTAAATGACCAAAATGTCTACATCAGAGTTGGAGCTAACAACATTAATAATGACTTGAAATCCTAGCACAACTGTCTAGCCATAAATAGCCATTCTGCCTGCCACACTTTTTTAACAATGTGGTAATGAGCACTAGCAAGTTATTAAAATGCTATAATAGGGAAAATATAAAATACTTTGCATTTGCTCTGTCTTGTGAGCCTGTGAGGTTCCCAACTGCATACCCTGGTTCTCTAAGTGGCCAGTTATCTCACAGGGTCTTGGTAAACGATTGTGGTGATCTGCCTTCCCTCCTTCTCCCCTGCTATCTCCCTCGCTACCCATGTCTCCCCTTCTCACCGCAACAGTGCCCCGCAGTAAGATTGGCAGAGCGAGTGTGTAACAGCGTCTTAGTCATTTTAGGGGAAAAAATCACCTCCATGAGCACAGGGCTCTGCCCAAGCTGGTAGTGACCCCAGCTAAGTGGTATGGGGAGGGTGTGAGAAGAGGAAGGGTATAAACTATCATTTGCATGTGGAGAGGAGACCTCACTGGGAATTGGAAAACAGACAATTACTTTCCTAAAAAGCTCAAACAAAACACCTTTTTTTTTTTTCTTTCTTTTCCTTTATTTTTCTTTTTTGTTTTTCTTTTTTTTTTCCCCTCCCTTTTTCTAAGTTCAAGAAGGTCCATTTTCGTCCTGGAAGTTTCTGAAAAGGAACTGCCCTGTTACCACAAAACTGCTTGTCTTGTTCTTCTCCTTGACAATAAATCCTCTCCATGTGGTGTTCTCATGAGATTTCCCAGAAGGGAATCTTGGAGAACTGATCTCAAACATAATCTCTACCTTAGGAATCAGCTCCTTTGCCGTCACTCATACCTGACACGTTGAGAGAGCATCAGACTGTACCTTCAGGCTTACTCACATTGATTAAGAGACCTCTCGAAGTTCCCCTGTCTTTCACAACAAGATAAGCCTTTTTAATCTTTTAGGTCCTGTCTCTGCTCAATCACCTCTCATGCCACAGGAAAGCCCATTCTGGGACACTTTTCTTGAACGTTAAAGAGACAGATGTCAATATGACACAGATAATGTATGATTTTAAAAAATTAAGACCATTAAAATATTCCAAGAGAAGCAGAAACACATTAAAGTGCATTTGCAAGGAACCTATTTATGGCTGGCATACATACAATCAAAAATTGCATTAGCTGGTGAATTACTTGCATTCCTTTTCTCCTACTACAGTTCCTCTAAGCAGTAAACTTGGGTCTATTGAAGCTGTCCTTTCCATTTGACAACTACTTCGACACTCTGACTAATGTAATCAGATATATTCAGAGAACTACAGAATGTAAAGGCACTGCCATTACAGCCAAGCCTGTGGATGTATTTTTGCAAATTATATAGCAAAACCAAGCAGTAAATCAGTGTCTGATTAGCTCTGGGATTTGAGGAGGTTCTGATTTGAAAACTGATGAGAAATTCCTCTCTGGAATGATAAATGGGCTAACTTGTAAGTCTTTGTTAGTTTTTGGGAGAGCAGACTGTATTATCTTCCCAAATCACATCTGTCCCATGGCAGTGGTTAGGGGCTGGAAGATCTTGTCATGTGTTTTAACTCCCAGGGGACATCGGGGCTGCGTTACACTGCAGCAAATACCGCAAGGATGGACTGGACAAGGCAGGACCTAAAGCAGCAACATTCCCCTGTCACTACAAGGGCAGTACCTAATGTGACACTGCTCCTAGGGTCTGTGGATGTGTCCTTGCCCGAGCATCAACTTTGGCACTAAGTGTGCCAGGGCTCAGCAGTCTGGCGTCTGAGATATCCTGGGTCTCAGCTCAGTCTTTCCAGCCCCTCCTGGTACTCAGACAGCAAACTTGCAGGACCTGACACCTTTTTTGTTTTCTGTTTATCCAGCATCTAAACACACTGGGATGTGGCTCCATACTGTAACACTGCTATTAATAATAATGAAAGATGCAAATTACCCCTCGGGTTTCCCCAAAGCCAACGCTTCCCTGCAGTTAGAGATTGCCTCACCTATCACAACTAAGATGATTCACCGCTCTTATTTAAAGATCACATGCCAGTTTAGTTTTCAGTTGCTGACATTTTACCCTATCGATATTTTCTCATTAGTCCTCCCTGGTTTGGTGTCCATGGCGACAACTGCTTTTCTTCTGTAGCCAGAATCCCAGTGCCAGCGTGGGAGTGCTGATGAGACCCCTCCGACTTAGCAGTCACTCACCCTTACTAAGAGGGGCTGATCTTCCCCCGTGCTCAGCACCTGGGGAACCATGCAAGATCAAGGGAAACGAGGAGGAGGCACCCCCAGCTAGCTGGGCTTATTCATTTAACAAGCCAAGTTCAGCAATAACACTTCAGAGCACATTCAACAGCCTTGAGCGTGTTTTGGAAAAACAGCGGAGACGAACCGTGTGTGTTCACTTTTACCTGCTGCGTGCTGTTAAATAGTTGATGGAAAGGAAGAGAGAGGAAGAAGAAATCAAATATGAGCATTTTATAGTGCCTGCTGTAGTTAATTGGACTGACAGAATTTCCACTTACACTGGGCTTTAATTAATGACAGTGGATGAGTTAACATAACATTGCAACTGTCTTTTCTGTATTTTTTTTTAGTTATTTCAATGCACCTCAGATGCTCACTGCTCAGAAAAAGACAACTTCGAAAATGCTAACACCTCCTGCAATGAAAAAAATTAAGAAGTGTTGATCAGAGTTGATCTGATCAACTCTGCAGGATCTCTGCTAGCCAGTCAGGTGCTAAAGGAAAGCATCAGCATCATTTCTAGCTGTGCAAGGCTCTATAACCAAAGTATCTCATTGCCTTGTCCAGAATACATTAATGTTCAGATGGGTAAACTGAGGCATCAAGAAATTGAAATTAATTATTAAGTGAAGGACAGAACCCCGAAGGTGCGATTCCCAATATCATGCTGTTTCATCAGACTGTTTTCCTGTCTAGGCAGGCATTCTTAGACTATTTCTGAGATGTCAAGAATAGAGCAGCCATCACATATTAACATAAAAGATTTAAAGCATGTCTACAGTAAAGGCAGTGATTATAAAATGCTGTTCTGTACATGTGCTCTATGAGCTGGAGCTACGACTCCAGCAAATGCACGACCATTTTACCAAGACTTGTTAGACTGTGCAATGGAAATAACTCGAGAGAGAGTACATGAGCCATACCCACGTCACTCGCAGCCCACCATTCAGCCATTCCTCATGGATTCCCCTGCAGAAGGAGAAAGAGAGCAGGCGGTTCCATTTGTAAGGTAGTAATACTTGCCCTGCTACCTGGAACTGCTAGCAATATTTAGAATGCCTGAAAAGAATTTCTGCCAAGCATTCAAGGAGAATGAAAATATAAAGAGACATTTGTAAGAACAGAGGCAAGGGGAGTAAATAGTTTCTTTCCCTTCTCTAACATGCTCTTCAAATGAATTTTGGATTTGAGGAATGAATTTACAACTGCAACAGGCAGCAGCTGGACTGGGGCAAAACTCAAACGCAGAGGTTGGTACAACGTGTAGCTACCCATCCGCGGTGTCTGAACAGGGGTGCACACAGTGTGGGAGATGCACAGGAAGAATTAGAAGGTTGTACCGAGCTGCAGAGCTACAACCTGGCTGGGGTCACGGAGAGGTGCTGGCACAGCGGGAGGACTGTGGTGGATGGTTACACCTCCTTTCATCCACCTGATAAATCTCCTAATCTTGGATGAAGCAACACTGACTTGGGAGAAATGAGAATGGCCCAAAATCCAGGGAGGGGAAGGAATAGCAAAGAGAAGACCCATGAAACCATGCAAGAAGGTGAACTGCACTGAAATGTTTTGTGAATCAGGGTCCCTGCCTCCTGTTCTTGCTCTTGACTTTATAATACGTGATGTCATTTTCAAATTGATTTGATTTACCAGGGCATGTACAATACTTCATAGCCCTGCAAGTGCTTTAATTCCAGAGCAAATACTGTGAGTGCTATAATCGCTCATCTGACTAGGTAATTATACTTACAGGAGATAAAACAACAGTTTTTATATTTATATGTCATGCCCAACACAAGCAAAGCCTTTCATCGGCTTGCAAATCCTCATCTGTTACTGAACCAGGGACTTTGTGCAATTGTTTCAGTCTTCGAAGAGCTAAATGAGGCAATCAATTAGCTCAGTTCTGCCAATTGCATAGTCCTCATATGCCGTACTGTGAAAATCGAGAGAGTGATGGTGCTACTGGAAATTGGAGAAACCAGCAAGTTGCTGGGGTTTGGGTAGCACCAGGTAATCAACACAGAATGAACAAATGGGAAACCAGGTGCAGAACAGCATGAGAAAACATGGAAAGGTTTGTTATTTAAGGGAAAATAACAAGGATAGCCAGAAACAATGATATTTTCAGGGGTAATTCATATTTGTTGCAACTTGGGATGAAAACAACTTCGAAAAGTCAATATTTACTATTTCCTGTGGAACAGGTGTGAACTATGTAAATATTTTTGTTTCATTTCAAACTTTGTTTAAATAGGGAAGTTATACCGCAACATTTACATATCAGAATGTTGCTTTACATTATAAATACTCACAGTGACTGTGCAACATTCATCATAAACAGTAACATTCAGGTTTTAACAGAACGTAAGTCATTTTAGCAAAACTCAAAATAAAGCCTTTTAGCTTGTTGCAGTGAACCAGCAGCAAGAGGAAACCAAAAGTTTAGAGTATACATTTCGGTATGCTGCAGTCGAAATCTAAACATCCCCACAAAATGTTAATTTATAATTTTAATGGAAATCAGTTAGAGGGGTTTGAAAGGGAAAAGCAAAACAAAAAGAACAGAGTTTTCCATTAGAAATACCAGACTCCTAGGGAGCTGAAATTATCCCAAATCTTCCAGTGCTCGTCTCAACCAGTGAGCACAAAGCAGCTGAGAGCTGCCAGTCTTCTAGAGGGATACAAGGAGCACACAGAAATCCTAACTCTTATTTATATCCGTTATTTTCCATAGTTGACGTATTTCAGGAGAGTGAGACTGCACACTCATGCCAGGTCTTGCAAACCTCTGCTCTCCTCTATGGGAGTCACTCTTTCAGACTTTTAAGTCATGTTCGAAACGCGGCACCTAAAAGTTCCCCCAAAGCCATGCTCTGTCCTCAACAGCAGCAGCATTAGGAAGCGGCAGAATGCAATAAATAAGCATTGATGCCAGCCCATCACATTCTGCTATTACAACTAATTTAGTCCTTTGATGTTTATATTGTTGCTGAAATTAACTTAATGAGTGTTCACTTCACTAGAGGCATAATCAAATATTAACAGCTGAATTGGATGAAACTCCCTTCCAGGGCTCACCATAGAGAAAGAACTGGGTCTGTAAGCAAGAAGGATCAGATGAACGTCAGCGGGTGGGTAGAGATGACTAATGGAGGCAGTGAGGAGCCTGCGTGAACTGGAGCGGGTGGCAGCAGGAAAGCCTTACCCAAGGGGAGCTTTTTGCTGTTTATCCTGAGGGTGCAGCCTGGTACCTTCCTTCTCTGAGTCGTTTTGAGGCAATGGGGATGTTCCCCAAGCAGCTGGCTGGTGAAATCTGAGGGGTAGGAGGAAGAGGCAGGGGTGTTTCTCCTCCACTCCCTTGGCTGCCTAGTGAGTCTGGTGTTCCCTGCCAAGAGAGATGACCAACTAGAGACTGGCAGAAAAAGCCCTCCCTCCTTTTAAGCATAAGACTGTTTGCCAAACCTGACACTTGCCTTTGCTTCTGTTTCTGACTTGTCTTGCTGATTTTCTGAAGCTCAGTTGCAAAGAAGGTCGGAAGTTTTTCTTCATCTGGAGTAATTCCTTTTCATTATTTTTACCTACTGAGAATAAAACATGGTCTGCTGAAGGCAACGTGGTTTAATACAAAAAAGAGAAAAACTAATTAAGTAAAAAAAAGGTGCATATCAACTTTTGCTGGAAGGACAGAGTGTGCAAAACAAACAGGACCATTTACTGGCTCTGCAGGTTAAATAGGGGTGCTTGCTCTTGCTTTACAGAAATACAACCGTTTGAAAAAAAGAAACTTTTCTTTCAGCTTGAGCAGCCCTTCCTCGTTTGGGAATGAAATAACTATAGTGTACCAGCATCTTTCTGTTTCTTAGTAACCATGGAGCCAGGCTAATGCATTTAATTTCTGTTATGTCTCTGTATTTCTATTCCCATTAGACAAAGACCACAGCTCTACTAGTAACTCAAACACACATGCAGCGTTTAATTTCCACAAGGATGTTTTGTCTGGTCTTGTAACAATGGCAAACGTAGAAGAATGTCTTTGCTCCTGGAACAGTTTGTTAACTGGATGTGCATGTGAGCATTTCATAAAGCAGGATGGATCGGCAGGGAACATTGTGTCCAACTGAGAATAGAGACCCTTCCTTAATTAGAAAGCCACATCCAGCAACCCTTGAGGAACAGGGTTGCAAAAACCATGAGACTGATGAAGTTCAGGAAAGGGACACCACAGATGACATCCTTAAGCATCACAAGATAAAGGTTTATCTACCAGGAACTGGGCAGGCAGGACCTAACCAGCAGCAGCAGCAGCAGCATGGGCTCGGTCAGAGGCACAGCTTTTGCACTGCCTCTCATTTATCCACAGAGTGTGGGAGAAGACAAGAGACTTACAGATCCAAAGTAAGCAAGAAGCAAATCCCTAGTAAGAAACCCAACTATCCCACTGAAAAGATTAATGACACACTCCGAGAATCTGGCATGGCTGGAAAAGATGAATTGTGAAACTATTTGAGGTTTGCACATTTGTTTTCATTTTGCATCCGAACAGTCAGAAGCTTTTGAAAAGTTTCATTAAGAACAGAAAAAGACCAATCCATCCTAGAATGATGAACAGCCTGAGCACTGGAGTGCTCAGCTGGGCTATGGGAGACTCCACTTGGAGCCCTTGTTCTGGATGCATTGAGAAAACACAGTCCTTGGAGTATTCAGTGTTTTGAACACGGTGCCATCCCCTCCCGGCTTCAAGCCCCACATGCTGCAATATTAGTTATACAGATGTGGGAATCTTTCATCACTTTGACCAAAGACTTCTTCCAAGGATAGGTTTAGTGAAAGGAAATGAGGCAAAGAAGTTTTTCATTTCAATTAACAGAGCTTTCTCTATGGAACATGCAACATCCAGGCTTGTAGTTAATTTATCTCTTTTCAGCTTACATTTGCCTTTGTATCCATCCCCACACAGTCATCTATTTGCTTGCTGCAAAGAAATCTGCTTTCTGATTCTTATATAAATATGAAACCTGTACTGAACTGAGTCCTTTTTTAAAAAACAAAACAAGAAGCCCACAATTTTTACAAAGGTTTTTCATGTCACAAGATCTTCAAGTTATCTGGATTTTTATCTGATTGTTCTCCTTTATACAAATACTAACAGAGAATTTAAAGATAACTTTAAACTGCATTGCAAAATCCAAATTACATGAGTGAATGAGACTTGTGTGTGCATTTTCCTACTGATCTGTGGGCAGAAGTTGAAAATTCTGTAAATAGCATGAGAGGAGTAATTCAGAACTGAGTGATTCAGGCCAGACTTCATCTGTGCAAGTGAGATATACCCAGGCACTAAGATTCCCAAACACCCATTTTTAAGGCTAGGACTTGATCTGACCTTAGGCAAAGTAGGCAGCTACCTGGAGTGGCAAAGTGGTCCCCCTCAAGACCCCATTCCTTGCTTTACATATGCCCAAGGAAGTGGTGGCCAAATCTTCATACAGAATAACTGATTTATGTGTTTCATATCAGAACAGGGCACAGACGTGCAGCTTTCTGATGATGGCTGCCACCAAGGCAAAGCTGGGGTGCAAGGCATGGAGGCATGATGTTTTTCCCAGCAGCTCCACTTCTGCTTCTCTGCTGGCAGAAAACCCAGTTCTCCACAGCTCATCCCACCTTGTTATCCTAGAGGAGTTTTGTCTTCCTCTGTGCAGATCCCAAAATTATTTTGCCTACAGAGCCCAAAATCCTTTCACCAGCTTTCTATGAGCACAGGCTTTGTATTTCATAAGGTTATAAAGTGCAAAGTCAGGCCCCTGCATGGACTTTCAAGCTTCCCAAACCTTATATTTATCATCAGATTGATAAGGCTTATTTAGATGTCCTGACCTCTCGCCTCCTCGCCATTTAAAATCAGTAACTGATGAATCTCCAAGGAGTCTTTGGGTATATGGAGAGGGCAAGACATGGCTCTGCCAGCTAAAGAACATTTCAGTTATAACATAGGATACTGACCTCCTTGCATGTAAATCTTATTGATTTATAAAGATATTAAAAGGCAAACCAAACTTTCTGTGAACAAATTAAATAAGTCAACTACTACAAACCACATCAGCTTCTTGGACCTCATGCATTGGTGAGTGGAATGTTACACAGCTCTTCAGTGAATGCATCCAGGCCAAATTCCAGGCAGCGGGTTTTGAATCACTTTATTTCTTTCATGCAAAGAAATAAAGAAGTCAAGGACTGAGGGGTGTCAACTGGCTGCTTCCCCTAGTTTAAGTACTAATTCAGTCTTCTCACCTTTTGCAAACTGCAGAACAGAGAGTAGGTCAAAGAACAGCCTGACTGTCACCTCTATTTCTTTCTTTCATATTACCCCAGTGCTTTTTATCCTGAGAAGCGCTACAGTTGTCATCACTGGCAGCTCCAGAGCCAGGAAGCTTTGAAGCAGGTTAAAGCATCCTGCAAGAAGCCATTTCCATGGCAGTTTCTCAGGCAGACCCGGACAGTGTTAAATGGTTAATTAATGCAGGTCCTTCCTTCTGAGACGGTCGTCTTGGGCTCTGTTGAGGGTCAGTGAAGAGAAATAGGTACTTCAGCTTATTTTACCAGGGACTACTGAGAACTTGGGGAATTTACCCAGGACTATGAAGGGAGCATGGATTGCTAGCCCAAATGGGAGGGTTGCTGCTGGCGGTATGGGCCAAAGCCCAGGAAGAGTCATAGTTCTGTACTAAATAATATGAAAGACACAGGATAAGATAAGGCTGAAGTTGGTGCTAGGTCACCAAATTTCACTTGGTCTGCATGAAATGGCTTGTACCATGGGAAAAGTAGGTGGCAAGATAGCCATTCCCATGATACAACAGAAAATGTGGCATGAATAGTAAGATTATATTTTCTAAAAAGTCAATTATTGGTGGCCTGTAGCAACAAGAGGTTCCAGCAGAACACAGTAAAAAAAAAAAATTGCAGTTTATCTTCCTCCTATCAGTCAGACAAAATATATGCACATGAAGATAGAAGTGTGCCCCAGAGCAAAGCTCTTTGGTTCAGGTAGAAGAGCCTTTGTCACAAACATGCCTATGGCAAGAGCTTCTCCCCATGTGTAAGCCCTACTTTGAGTCCTGCTTTCAGCAGGGGGTTACACTAGATGGATCTCCAAAGTGGCCTTCCAACCTAAATCTTTGATTTTAAGTTAATTGCAGGTAAAGAAACAACAGACGGCACTGTACAATACATCATAAAGCCTCTGGGGTTTAGGACCACTAAAGCAGGCAGCCCTGTACAGTCTTTTTCTATTACTTCGTAACAGGACTTCAGCCAAAAAGGGCCCTACAGACTGTCCATGAAACAAGCTCAAGGCTGAGCTAAACTCTCTAGGGCACCAATCTTGAATTACTCAGCCACACCAAAACACACAATAAAATAATAATAATAAAAAAGATTTAAAATACATTATTAGGTGAAATGCAAAGGAATTGTACCCTCCCCTTCTGTGGCATTAATGGGTATTGAAATCTATGGATTAACAACACTGTATAACAGCTTGATATTACTATATTACCAATACCCTAAACCACCTTGTCTACTTTTAGAAAGAAATACTGACTCAATTCTCTATGGAGTTAGAATAACATAAATTTGGTCTAAGTGGAAAATCAGGCCCATTTTCTTTCAAACACAGTACCTTGCATGTACTTCCGTATCATCTTCTTTGCCAAAGTCTAAGCATGTGAAACGAGACCATGTTGACTTCACCCATTATGGTTACAAGTGTTGTTCAACTGGGGCTGCATGCTACTCCCTGTCGTAACAGCCTAGAATTATTCAGTTATTAAAGTCATTAAACGTTCAAACATTTTTGCCACGGGTCAGACCACCTGCTTCAGATTCCTACCAGATGGAGATTGTTGCTAAGGTAACAGCCAACATCAGCTTCCTCTGTATCCTCGTCTCCCCCAGCAAGCATACTCAGAGGCTTATTTCTTTCTGACTGACCTATTTGCATGTTTAGAGATATGGATGCTTGATGTGAGTAATCTATTTGCTGCTAAACCGTGGTGGCAGGACATCAGGGTCAAAAGGGGGGTTGGATTTTGGTCCTGCTATTGCTAGAGTCTGGGGAAATTCAGTCAGCAGGTTCAGAAGGACTAGACTTAGGTGATATTTTTTCCTTAAACCATTCAGGAGCAGAGCAGAGCCAGATAAGCTGCTGACAAATGATGTGTGACCATAGACCTGGGCTCAGCCATTGCTTTGCAACTGTGTGAGGCACTTTAGCTAAATCCCACTCTGAGTCATCTGCAAAATATATATTGACATCTCAGCTAGCCACGTTGACTCCTTTTATAGCCAAAGGATAGATTAGTCATCTTCTCTTTCGAACATCTGAGGATGAGTTGCCTCTGCTGAGGGAGAAAAAAGTCTAGATGCCTTGGCTCAGCTGTTGACATCCACTCTCTGGACACCTAAAGTGTGATGAGATGAATCTCACCCTTTAGACACTCTGGACTGATATTCTTTGTCCAAATGTAAATGTCCTCAGTGTTGACATGTCCATCTGAAGAAGTTATCTGGACTCTCTTGACCATTAATGGAGAAAAACAGGCACCCAGAGGACACAATTCATCACATTGCAAGGGAGATGTGTAAAAATAGGTTAGACAAAGCAGGCAAGAAATGCCTAGTGTTGTATAAGAGATAAAGACAGGAGAATGATAGGAGCCAAAACCAGCTGCTGTTGGTGTTCTTCTCCTGTCACCCATTACAGTTTGGAGGGGAAATTTAGTAAATTGGAGGAAGGATTGGAGAAAGAGGGTTGGATTTCCAGAAAAGCCTAGTTAGCAGTGGTACAAGCCACAGGCATGGAGGGTGATGGTCAACCTGTAAGGGAAGAGACACGTTCTTCTCTGTTACAGCAGCACCCACAGACGTTCAAGGACCCTTCCTACAAACTCTGGGTGACCAATCATTGAAGGTGATACAGAGAAGTAGTAAAGGCCTCTACCAACTCACTTTTCATTCCCTCTTGGTTTGGTCTCCATCTGCAGGAGGAGAAGGCTGAGAACACAGAATAAACAGCCGATGTCCATTGAGGTTGGTTGTACCAGTTTTTTCAGTGATGTTCCTGCCAGAATGTGTTTCCTTGGGCAGTGAAAGAAGATCAAATAGTTTTGCACAAAGAAGAGATTCTTCCAAAGTTTTTAAAACTTGAGTGGGAGGAAATCAGAGGGTCTGCTGCCAGCAAAGGCTGCTGGAGATGGAAATGAAAATGTCAGCAAGGTTTATGTAGCAGCATTTGGCCAGAGGTGGACTGAATTAACTCAGCCAGGATAACACTAAACACGATGTACTAATAGGCTCTCAGAGTACATTTCAGACAGATGAAAGCAATTGTCCCTTGACCTTATGCACCACAATTCACCTATAGCATTTACAATAGCCCAATAAGATGCATTTTGGAAGAAGATTATTGCTACCTTGGCAAAACTATTTCACTGTATCCAGAGCTCTTTATAAACTCCACAACACAATGGACTTCTCTTGATAAACCCTGGATGAAGCTTCTCTGTGCTGAAGACGTCACACCCCATGTGGGCCATCTAAACATCATCCTGCAACTCGTTAGGCTCTTTTTGCAGTGTATGGAGGAAAATGAGATGAATTCTGCACCTCTGTCTGTTCTGTCCCCTAAAGGTTAACTGCTGGACATAACACAGAAGAGATGCAACCAGAGGAGAGGAAAGTCTTGGGTTGTTTTCCTGTTTATGCAAATCCCAGACCTACCCTTCAAGACTTGCAGCCAGTAAGATGTTTCAGCCGTGCACTATTTTATTGGCTGCTCACAGCTCAATGCCATTTCTCCATTGCTCCCTAGGGAACTGTCAGTGATTTCCAGGTCTTCCCTGGTGATGAAAGCCCTCTGAAGGATCACTCAGTGGGGTGCGAGACAGAACCTCTTTGAAGTAAGCATGAACGCACAACCTTCATTTATTTACCTCCTTTTGTGATGGTTGTTACTTTGACATTATCTGTTGGACCATATTTATAGCTAATTTAACAGAGTGGATCTGGAGTGGACTCAAAAGTGGTAATGGACATGATATTTTTACAGTGCAGACTTTAAGAAACTCAAAGACAGTCTGCAAGAACTGCGTGTTTGGAAAAGAAGTTGTTCTGCTCGTTTATCTGAACAATGAAGCAGCCATCACACGTACAGATTCAGATTCAGTGTCCAGCTCAATTACAGAACATTACTCAGGAGACACTCCATGAGCTCCGACCAGGACAGACGGTTGTGAGTCTTTCTCAGCAGAGTCACTCCCTGGATTTTAACCCTCTACAGCTTCATTAACATTTGTCAATCTTGACCAACATGGACTGAGGCCAGTGAGAAAAACAGCTGTGAAAGTCTATTACCATGAGCAATTTCTGTCAGCCTGGAAGGCACCTGCTTTGCAAACTCAGTGCTGGAACAGTGCAGAAAGGTGGAGGTCCTCAGGTGCTGCCCTGAGCTAACATGTAACTGCAGAAGACTCTTCTGGCTCATCATAGCAGCTCCTTGTCAGGATCAGAATCAAAGTTACCAGCTCAATTAATATCAAGACAGATTTACTGCTACCTTCCAGCCTCCAGTGGCCAGCACAGCCCTGGGAGAACTTCACTGGAAGTTCAGGGGTGTTGGAAGCGATGCTACAAGGGAGACTTGAAGTTTGAAAGATCAGTTAAACAAAAGCAGGATCGATGGGATACTGCAGGTACCTGGGCTCTTGCACTGCCTAGTCTATAATCCTGTCACAGCACAAAACTCCTGCATTTCCTAGAAAGCTTCCTAAATGCATCATTGTACCTTTTGGGGTTTTCCTTGAAAAATATTATAGTACGCAAGTCTCCATAAGAAAATAAGCCCAGAGGGGTATAATGGCAGTTGGCATTTCTCATCAGCTCCTTGCTGGCCTTGAAATTGTTTTCATGACTGAAAAGTTGGGAATAAAAGTAAGAACTCTAATAATCAGGTATTCTGTAAAACTCTTTGGTTGAATAGACCTATATAGCTGACATACTCAAGAAGAAAAAGATGATAAAATTACAGAAGACTTACTTACAAAAACTGCCAGGGACAAACCTTGCCCAATTCAGGCATTACACAGGTCTGGCAAAGGGCTCAGAAGTCATTTAATTTCTAGACCCCAGAAAATATAGGTTAGTATATCCAAACCTCTGTGAGATAGGGTACATTAGAGATCCCATGCCAACGCATTAACTGGGCAACTCATGCCAACAGGGCATCTTGAAGCGTCACTCCACCACAGGAAGGACTCAGAATAACGTGTATGTTGTATATGGCTTTAGCATCTCCCCATGCATCCCAGAACAAGCAGAGAACATGCACACGCCCTACTTTGAATACGCAGGAGATTTACCCTGTGCTAGGTGGACCTTGAGTATTCTGCAAGGACAAAGTCTGCTGAAATCCTTCAGAGCACGGATCAGCCAACAAAGAAGTTTATAGATACTTGTTTGGCTAGGAGAGCTTTTCTTGGTTGTGCTTTCAGCTGGTTTGAATCCTGGGAGCAGGGAGCTAACAGGCTCCCAACCACCTAATCTATGCCTGAACAAGAACAGCAATTCCCATGTAACACTTTCCATGGCTACATGTCCCAGAAAGTTATGGAGGAACGTAGCACTTATCTCCATTTCACAGAAGGAGCAATTGAGGCATCAGATCAAGCCATTCAGCTTGGCACACGACAGATTTAGGAAGAGAAGCCACCTCAGTGGCTGCTCGACCTGTCTTACTTCATGCAGCAGCAGATGACAAACTCTCACAAAGCAATTACTCAGCTGAAGGGAAGCACAGAGAAAAATAACTTTCTGTGCAGATCTGGCAGGGTGACCCAGACACGTATTGGCTCAGTCTTTGAGCACGATGCAGTACTCCATCACCCGGCCATCACCCTTCAGTGGCCCGTGGCTGCATTGACACTAGCTAGTCTGTGTCCCAGACTGTCCCCTGGAACCGATGACAGGTTGGTGTGGTTTAACCCCAGGCAGCAACTAAGCACCACGTAGGTGCTTACTCAGTCTCCCCCCCCCCACCCAGTGGGATGGGGGAGAAAATTGGGAAAAGAAGTAAAACTCGTGGGTTGAGATAAGAACAGTTTAAGAGAACCGAAAAGAAGACACTAATAATGATAACACTAATAAAATGACAACAGTAATAATAAAAGGATTGGAACGTACAAATGATGCACAGTGCAATTGCTCACCACCCGCTGATCGACACCCAGCTAGTCCCCGAGCGGCGATCCCCCTGCCCCCAACCCCCCCAGTTTATATACTAATCATGACATCACATGGTATGGAATACCCCGTTGGCCAGTTTGGGTCAGGTGCCCTGGCTGTGTCCCCTCCCAACTTCTTGTGCCCCTCCAGCCTTCTTGCTGGCTGGGCATCAGAAACTGAAAAATCCTTGACTTTAGACTAAACATTACTTAGCAACAACTGAAAACATCAGTGTTATCAACATTCTTCTCATACTGAACACAAAACATAGCACTGTACCAGCTACTAGGAAGACAATGAACTCTATCCCAGCTGAAACCAGGACACAGGTGATGGGGAACCGCCCAGGTCACTACAATTTAACTTTACTCTCTACAGTATGATGGGAATTGTTCCTTGAACTGCACTAGGGATTTCTGTAAGAAAAACCCATTGGGACTGGTCCAAAACCAAGCTGGGGACCAGGTCTAAAGCTACCGCTGGGTATACTTGAGTCCTTATGTCCAGGATTGTTCCTTGACATTGTAACTCACTAGTTCAGATGTTGGAAGTGCCACAGAAAAGTGCAAGAAAGCTCTCATGAGGGTAATCAGAGCAGGGGTCCTTCCTGCCAGCTTGCCCTTTTCACCAGCACTGGGCAGATGATGAAGAACGAGGAATTTACAGCCCAGAGTCATTTTGCATCCTCCTACCCAGGAGGAGTTTATTATTCTGCTGGATTGACTTTTTCAGCCTTCTCCTTTTCCTGACTTCTCTCTTCTGGGTGATGTCTCCCAGCACTACTCATCGCAGTTGAGGTGTCTGCAGTTAATTAATGGAGTATTTGTTTGTTTGCTTTTGGGAGGACAGGGAAGATGAGAGGCCGGAGTTCACCAGCTTTGCCGTTGGTGCTGGCTGTGTCTGCTCTGTAGCTCCCACGCTGAGGGCAGCTCAAGGCTAAAGCACCAATTAAATTCCACTTAATCCCTCTAATAATACTAAGAAAAAAAATAAGTAGCTTCACCTTTGCACCATGCACCACAATGAGGGGATTTAACCCCGTCCTTCACGCTCCACAGCCCTCTAGCACTTTCAGCCTCCCACACATAAAAGCCAGCTCCACCTCTGCTCTTGTTGGTCAGCTGGACCAGCCCCTCCAGTTCAGAAATGAAGATGCTGGAGCAACCACTCTGTCATGCTCATGGCTCAGGCTGAGCCCAGCTGCACAACGAGCCTCTCCTGCCCGGTGGGCAAGCCCTTCTACCGACCACTGCCAATGACAGAACATCTTTCCCTCTCCAGAAGAAGGAAAACAACTCTGGGGCTCAGAATGGGGGAAAAAAAGAGACACAAGTCAAAACAAAATGAGCTGAGAGCTGACGCTTGCACGCAGGCTGTACAGCACCTGCTTCCACCCGCAGCTGCAGACGTATTATTGCATGTGCAGCATTTGAATTTCCATCATGGTGTGATCTTATATACAAGGATGTATTGAACAGATGCAAATGGATGCTGAAACAAGTGGAAAACAGCCAAAACCAAGCCCCAGTGTCTATGCAAAGACATACAAACCCCCATGCATCCAAATATTTATGCTTTATATTAATATTAGGTTGTTTTGATACATGGAATTGTTCTTAACCCTTCAAGATCCTCTCTATAAAGCCCAGACTATCCGATAAGATGTTGTCCCTTGTGTTCCTCCAAGAGAGGCTGAATCTGCCTGTGTAAGTTGGCAGTGGATTTATGCAAGACTCATTATACTCAGATTGAGCAAAACATACTTTTTCTCCAACTGGAAAATATATTTGGGGAAGATACTTTGTGCAGGACATTCTGGAAGTTTAATACATGTGAACACTGTCACAACTTGCGCTTAGGTATTATTTATATACAAACCTTTCATCAGCTGCCCCATTAATAGAATCTCAAGCTGCTTTCCTGGAAAGAAATACAACTTTTATATATGTGTAGAATGTTCTCCCCATATACATTTGAATTTCCATGAAATGGCCCATAAATTGCCCTGTGTTTTGCCCGGCGCACATGAAAGGACATTAACCCACCCCAGGAGAGAAGCTGCACCAGCTCGAGTCCTTCCTGGCGAGTCCACCCTGACCTGCACGAAACTGCTGAAACGTGGGACAGCTTTGACCTTCCCGATTTGTTCTGGCAAGTCAGGCCCTGGCACTTGGATCACTTGGAAAAAACCAGCCCTCATTTTGTCAAAGTGCTGTCTTTCCCCTGCAGAGAGCAGTAATCATATTTCTCATCTGAATTTCCCCTAAACAGGAGTTATTGCCCATATGTTTGATTTGTGAGGCAATTAAGCAGGTTGGGATTCTCTCCTCATTTTTTTCCCATTTTCAGGCTCGACTGCTGACTTCGGTAGACGCAGCTTATTTGTTCTTGCAGATAATGTCATTTATACTGCTAAAAAAATAATTTCTGAGCACATGGATTCAATGGCCCATAAGCTCTGATTGTATTTTCACAGATGCATTTTTTTAAGGCCAGAAGGAAATATTATCATCACCATCTAGCCTGACCTCCAGCATAACACAGGACATAGAAATTCACCCCGTAATTTCTGTGCTGCACCTTGTAATTTCTGCTTCAGCTTGATACATGAAGAAACATCCATCCTTCCCTTCAGTTTTTGCAGTAAGGATATACCATGTCACTAAGCAAGGTAATTCAACCACTTTGATATTGAAAGAATTTGATTGACGTGTGAGTATATTTATATCAGATATATTACCTCAAACTTTCTTTGACATATATGGTGCTTTTCTGTGACTGATGAAGATTCAGTGTAATATTTTTTTTCCTCCAGCAAATTTATTACTCTTGAAATTACTAAGTTAGAACTGGTCAGAAAATAGTTGCATTTGTTTTGCAGCCTTGATGGCTTGTTCTCCTGCTTGTAACTGAAAAAAGTCTGTGTTCATGAAATCAAGTTCAACATTTTTCATTTCTCCTGCTGGAACTTTCCAATCAATATGAAATGAGAAATTTTATGTAACAAGGATTTTTCTTCTGGTGTGACATTTTGATTTGTAATTGCCAACATTCGAACATGTTTATTCTCACCTTTAAGAAAGTGAGCAGGAGGAAGTTTACACCAACAAGAAACGTTCCCTCTCTGACCAGGACCCAGAGAGCCCAACAGATATGCTTAGCAGGGTCAGTGTTTCTGGCAAAAGAGGCTGTTGAGCATTTTGCTTTAAGGTAAAAAGGTGTAGTGATTCAGAAGTCTGCAGATGGCAATATGCTAATACACACAGGATTTAAGTTTGGTAGGATTATTTTCTTTTCCTACACAATATTTTAATTATGCTATAGCTATAATTACTTGAGTTAAAATGGGATTTATAATGCATTTAAAAGGTCTTTTCCTGCCTTCTCACATTTGCCTAGACTTCTCAGGTGCTTGGAAAAAAAAGCATAAATCAAGACAACTTAGTACGTGTGTACACTTAATGAAGCCAGTGCAGTCCCATGAGCAGCGCTGCAGGGTCTGCATCCACTGCATCTAAGTTGCAGAGTAACATGCAGTTAGAAAAACAGATTCAGAGGACCCACTTAAAACACTGCCATACAAGGCATTTTATTGCTTTTACATGGATTCCAATCCATCTCAGCTAGAAAAGCTCTTGAGTCTGTATCAGATGCGAACAAGGGAGCTTTTTAAATTAACAGCAGCTTAAAGACTGAAAGTCAATGAGAGAATATATGACATGACAAGGCAGAAAAGACCACAGTCATAATACTGTATTCAACTAGCAGGAGGCTACTAAGGAACCCTCATGTAATCAGTATCCTCTCTTGCAAATCAATTGCATAGGATTGTTTGTCTCAGGTACTTTTCCACCTCTAGCTACTGTGATCTTCCAAACATTTGATCTCTGATGTATTTATTTCAGCTCACCAGCTGTCTTACGGAAGTGCAAACATACACCCAAGCACACCAAGGCTTGAGTCCACCTTGCTTGTAGCACAGACAGCTCCTGCAGCCTTAAATATTTCTTCTGTTGCAGCATATTGCCCAGCGTTGCCTCTTGAAAGGGTCACTGTCCTGAAGACTAGAGGAGCCTGAGCATGCTCCAGCATCAGACATGGCCAATATCCTGATGCCATATGCCAGACAGACACCTGAACCTGGCACAGTTGAGAGCCATGGGGTAACTAACTGAAGTAGAGGTGGATCTCTGAGAAGATGGTGGAGACCATCTGTCCCTGTGAAACACAGGCAAGTTGAAAAGGGAAAACTGGTACCATGGTCAAGTAATTGCTAAAAAGTCTTATGAGATCGGGTCCCAAAGCTAGACTGCCTCAAGTCTATGTGAAATGCAAGTTCTTTGGAGCTCTTCAACTCAATTTCTAAATGTCCCTTCTGTGGCCAAGGCTCCCAAACCACATTCTGAGAAATCTGCCTTCAGTACCTCTTCATGCTTCAGTTATCCAACTTCAAATAGGGCTAATGCACTTTCCTTTGCACCCTAGTGTGCAAAATGAAGAGCCCTAAACCTTACAATAACAAGGTGCAGACAAAGCCCTTGCCTCTGGGTTGAAACCCAAAAACTTTTCAGACAACAGGACAGAGCCCCTGACTGATTTGTGGAACTTTTTCAACAGTCTTTGGTCTTCATTGTTTTGGAGCAAATGGTGGAGATTTTAACTGCTGCTGCAATGGCAATTATAACAATGATGTGTCACTTTTAGATTTACTGGTTAAAATCATGCTAGCTGACACTGGCAATTTCTTGTGCAATAAATTCTAAAAAAGCAACAAAAACAAGCTTCTAATTATGTACAGATCCTGCTTTGGTGTTGATTATAATTCCCAGTCCTGCAGAGCAGGGTGTAATTATTATTTTCTCATATGTTGATGGGGGAATAAAATATTAAAAGTGTTGACTACATCCCTGTTTATCAGAAAGGAAAAATAGTGCAACTCTTCAGTGCCAAGAATGTGAGACCATGGCCATGGTTGCAGGGTACTGAGATTCAGAATGATGGACCTCCTTTAAGATGATACTTCCAGAAGGCAACAGCTGAGACAGCACAATTGCACAGATGTCTATATGTAGTGAGACCTGAGACCCGAGACCCAGAAAATGGTCACTGTAAAGAAGGAGAAATGAAACTGATGTTTTGAGAAATTGAAATGGACCCTGGAGAATCCGATTTACAGTTTACCAGCAAGACTGTAGAGAGGAATGGAAATAACAAAATGGCAAACTTGGTTTTCATTAAAAGTTTTTAGTTTCTTGCCAGAACTTTTTGATGTCTTGTTAAAAGAAGTCTGTGGCCTTGAGGATTTTTATTTGTCTGGAGAAAACAATACAATGAGGGAAGTCAGGCTCATTCCATGAACATCTCTACCTCATTGAAACTCCTGGTTTTCTCTTGAGAAACACCATAGAATCACGGAATGGTTTGGGTTGGAAGGGACCTTAAAGATCATCCAGTTCCAACCCCCCTGCCATGGGCAGGGACACCTTCCACTAGACCTGATTGCTCAAACCCCATCCAACCTGGCCTTGAACACTTCCAGGGATGGGGCACCCACAGCTTCTCTGGGCAACCTGTTCCAGTGTCCCACCACCCTCACAGTGAAGAACTTCTTCCTTACATCTGATCTACATCTACCCTCTCTCAGTGTAAAGCCATTACCCCTTGTCCTATTACTACCTGCCCTTGTAAAAAAAGTCCCTCTCCAGCTTTCCTGTAGACCCCTTTAGGTACTGGAAGGCTGCTATAAGGTCTCCCCGGAGCCTCCTCTTCTTCAGGCTGAACAACCCCAACTCTTTCAGCCTGTCCTCACAGGAGAGGTGCTCCAGCCCTCTGATCATCTTTGTGGCCCTCCTCTGGACTTGCTCCAACAGGTCCATGTCCTGCTTTGAGTAATGTCAATTTGAAGTACTTCTTAGAATCACGTCTGCATCTAGTAAATCAACTTTGGGCAACAACTTTGGTCACCAGACCATCCAGAACCTGCATTCAGAACATCAGCTGCTTTAGTAGCACTAAATGGTGTTTCTGACAAGGTTTCCTGGCTTCCCGATGAAATAATCCTCAGTCTGTCCTGAATTTTTAAACTGAAAAACAAGTCAGACATGTCCAGCCCTGACATAGCCCAACTGGAACACTTTCATCAGTGATGCATTTTTACTTTTTCAGAACCATGTTTGGCACAAAAGTGTGGATAGTCCTAACTGAAAAAAAAAGCTTTTCTTACCTCTGACTCTGAAAGAATCAAAGGATTTTCTCCCCCAGCCAAGTAAAACCACAAAATCCACAGATCTTTGCATTATTCAATGTTTTCCATCTTCAGACTGCAATCACTTATCTCTGCTATTTTAACAAGCATTAAAGAGCCCTCATCCACTGGAGTGGAAAGCTGAAATACTAAGCTAAGCTATGCATGAAGATAATTTATTGACCTAAAATATCTAGCAAGGTTACCAGGTTTAGATTTTACTCATTTATTCTTTTGCTTGCTACTTCAAAGAGAAAATTAAGACAAATTATTATTTGTAAAAACAGTAAACTAGGTCATTGCAAATGTCATAGAGGAAGCATTACAGCAAAATATCCACCATTAAACTGCCAGAAGGAATTATTTAGGATAACTTTAGACTTAAGTGGAGTGGAGTGTACCTTTAAACTGGACCTCCGGGAATTAATTTCTACATTTTCAGCTCTTTTACTCAATGTCAATGGTAGGATTGGGGGGGGGGGGGGGGGTTGGTTAATTATACGGGTGGGGGCATTAATCCGCTCTGACTGAGGCAAAGAAAAAACCATCTAGGTCTGAGTGGCCACCTTTGTAGTTAACAGAGAGAAGGAGGCAGCCCTGAAGGACAAGAGATGCCTCTCTTGGGAAGTGGATGTAGGATAGGAAAGATGAATTGCCCTCTAGGAGCATCTCGCTCCTCAATAACTACAAAGCAAGCCCAGAATGACTACTTCAGAATTACACATCTGCATCTAGATGAGATGAATCCTGTACTCAAGAAAAGAAAGTCTGTGAGAGTCAGGGCAAGGCAGGATCAAAGCAGGAAGGCAGCAGCTCAACTGCATAGTCTACTTCTAAAATACTAGTGACTGTGAGCTAGTGCCGAAGATGAGAACACTGGCAAAGGGGTTATGCTGTGGTATTTTTGAGTAGTGCAACTTGGCCTTGCTTCTTAGAAGTGTTTTTTGCGTTGGGAGAAAAGTGATGTTCTCACTCAGCAAACAGTGTACATATTGATGAGACAAAACCTGAACACCTACCAGCTTTGAAGCTCCTCCAGCCATGAACAAGCTTGTTTGTGGGAGGGGGGGAGGAGACCTGCAAAATCCAGAGCAGCAAAAGAGGTCTAGCAGGATCAGACAGAGCATGGGCTCAGGAGGGACAGGGGATTTGTGGTGAAGCTGACAGACAAACACCACACTAACAAGGATTCCAGCTTCCAAGAAGTTTTGAAGTTGTTTATTTTTCTTACTGTTAGGAACTATATATCTCTATAAGCACAAGAGGTAAAGCCTGCATCCCTACCCTTCTGTCTCCAGGACAGGAGACGTTAACACATGCTGTGATATGTTCCTGTCTTTTGGCCAACCAGCAAACAGAATGGATAAACATTGAATTTGTGCCAGAGCTTTTTTTTTTTTCCAGCAGAGAAAAGGTCTCTCTTAAAAACCTAGATGGATAGCTACACAGGAAAGACAGATGTAAAGAGAATATTGCAAACGACTGCTACAAAAAAAACCCCTAATCCAAGAAAATTCAAATAACTAATTCAAACATCAATATTTTTAAGCCATTTTTCCGTAGTTCCACTGGCCTCCTTTATAGCCTAGCTGATTACAGCTGACCTAGCTTGGCTGGACCAGGGAGACTCAGAAGCAAAACTCATCATTGTGCAAAGGCACATGAAGATCAAGCTTGCTCCTCTCAGCCAAAAGGTAACGAGGGATGGAACTTGACCACACCATGGATGGAAAGATAGAGTCGGAATGAAATTGATTTGGACACTGTAGAAATAGAAAAGTAGATCTGCCCTTTGTGGATGGGTAGACTGTGGGACAGTGAGTTAAATGGACAGAGTTGACTTACAAGCAGAGAGCCTGCAGGACAGATCTTTAGCACTCATGACATTTATTACTAACCACCACAGCAAGTGATGATGACACTAATTGAAAACAGACCCAGCTGTAGGGGGGGAAGCTGTCATCTGTCACACCCAAGGGCACCCTGTGTCAGGCTCAATGTGACAGTCAGTAGAGTCTTAAAGCAAGTGATCTACCACAGCACTTCCTTGGAAGTCACTGAAAGAGGGTGTTGAACCTGAAGGAGAACTTTTTGCAAGCAACAGCTTGAGAACATCCTTGGATTTCATTGTGCCCCACCAGCCTTGTTGCCATCAGCTGTACTTCCCTCCCAATAAATCCTCTTGTGAGAGCTATTTTTTCCCTTATTCTACAGATGATTCAGGAATCTTTGCTGATAACCAAAACCCTCCAATTGCAACTTTCATTCATGAAAATAGAGACTTAACCTTCAGGTGCCTGCATTGTCTTGACAAAGTTCCAGCCATAAAAATCTCTTGCGCAACTTGGGCACTGATGGATTGGAAGCCATAAATCTTGCTGTTATTAGAGCCACAGTTCTCCACGCTCATTGCAACAAGTACTCACCAGCCATAAATCCTTGTCTCCTTTTCTAAAACAGCCCATTTTGAATGCTTCAGTGAGATCTGGATTATTCTTTAGCTATTTGGGTGCTTCTTAAAAAAGACATTAGAGGCAGTCTCAGAGAGAAAACGAGTCTCCCGGTGAAGCTTTCAAAGGAATCCCAACATTAACACAAACACCATTCCTGAAGCCACAAGGGAAGCAGGTGAAGAATTTTCTTACTTAAAATATTTTCCTTGTTTTCTAAACACCAATTGAACAGAACTGGAGACCAGACACTTAGAGATTCATCACTTATTTTCAAATGAAGACATGCAGAAAAAACCAACCAACCAAACAAATAATTTTGACCATATGTAGAGTGATATTTAGATGTAGAGATGAAAAGGTGAGATTGTCTTCAGATCAGGGTAGAACTATACTCCTGAAATGATTTTCAAACCCCAAAGCATTCTGTGAAAAAAACCTTTTAAAGCAGCATTTCCTTATCTTTTGTAGACAGTACCAGAACGATAACCAATTGCTCCATAAGGCAGAGAGGGTAAGTTATTTTTTCCAGTCGCAGTATCAAAAAAGAGTTAAGTCAGTTTATGAATTGAGAAATGCATTGATCGGGTTTGCATTCTGGCTTGTTGCACTGAGTAAAATAACATTTTTAAACCTTTACAGAGCCTAAACAATGCTTGCTTCCAACTCTGTATTCCTGAAGAGGTACAATACCTTCCAGGGTGTTCCCAAGGCCAGAGCTCTGAAAAAAACTGTGTGAATAAACCCTCCAAGACAGATGGTAGAAGTAGAAGGAATGAGCAGCAGTAGCGCTTGACATCGAGCCGCGTGTTCAGATATCCTCCTTAGAGATCTCAATCAGACCTTCAGCAAAACCGAGTAACACTCTGCCTAGATAAATGGTGATGGAAGACCTCCATCTCCTGTGTGTATTCATACAGCTTTGAACACGCATCTACTCACACCTGTGCGAGCTGACATAGGTATATTCACACACTATACACTCTGAAATATCAGAAAACTCAATGCCAGAGTCCTAGGCTCAACCTCACCAAGATGAACCTTTTCATTTGAAAGGTGATTCATTGGGACCAAAACCAGGGAAAGAAAAGAGACTTGGTGTCACCTGCTTCCCAAGGGAAGTGTCCCTTGTACAGAAGAAAGAAGAATCTAGCCCTAAGTCAAAGCAAGCACTTGGATGACTCAGTTGACAAAAGTAAGGGAATTTTTTGTTGAACTCTCAACACATTGCTTTGTTAAATGGCAACTGAGAGCCTTTGCCAATTCCTGGATGTATTTGGGTCTTTGTCAAGTAATTCTGGGATGCCAGCTCTGGTGGACACATGTCCATATTGCAGGTACAAGTATGGTGATCTCTAATATCTTCAGTAAGAGGCTCACTGGAGACACCAAGAGCAAAGTCATGGTGCATGGCAATAAGGTCAGGAGAAGGACAGCAACCAGGGAACCACCGTACCTCTGCCACAGGGACTCAATTACAGGAAAGGAAACCACCCACTCAGAAAATTTCAAGTGTAATCTAATTGGAAACATTAATGTCTCTAAGCTCAAAGTTCTTTCAGACAAACAGACGCATACCCCCAAAATAGCCATTACAAGTATTTTCCTCCTACTCAGCAGGAAAAGGCACCACAGATAACTTAATGGCTCGAATCATTAGTTGCATATTGATGACAGGGGATGACGCCAAATCCTGAAGCTTGGCAAGGAGACGGAGATCCCATTATAGTTTCTATTACACTTGCAAAAGCAGAGTGTGAAAGCTCCTTACTACAGCATTAAAAAAGGTTTCTTTTTCCCCAGTGAAAGCTCTTGCTGACCAAAATAACATCTTCAGCTAGCGTATTCCTTTTTTTAGAGGGGAGAGCAATGTATATGCAACCTCATGGTGCAAGTCACATAGCAAACCCAATGATCCCCTTGCACTGAGCAACCGGCAGCTCAGCCCCTGCCCTTTGCACCAAGTGCGCTCAGCAGATCTCTTTCTCGTTCCCAAAGCTCTGGGCCACAGGGCAAAGAGACAGTTAGGGCATGGCTCTACAGCAAGGAACAGTCGTGTCCCCAGAACACAAGACTGTTGAATAAGTATTGGCTTCTCTTACTTGGTTTCTGGCACTTGAACTTTCAGGTCGTTCTTGGGTCTCAGTTTCAAGCTTCCCCTAGCAACCAAGTCAGTGGAAAACTCACTGTTGGAACAAAAAGCAGCATTTCTCACTGATTCACAAAAGCATTCAGAAAATGGCCAATTATCACAAGGCAATAAAACCATGAGAGCCAACAAGGGAAGGATTGCCGTAGGATATTGCCTGGAACCCATTACTGGGGACTATTTTCAATGGGCATGATTTTTCCCCTGCATGAAAAGCAAGCCCCTCACGTAAGCTATATCAGATTGATACCCAGGACTCAAATTAAGCCCTTATTCATTGATAAACACAGATTACTAAGCAGGTGGTATCTGAGGAAGAAAATTCTCTGTTGATAGCATATGTGGAACTGCCTGCGACCCCAGCCATATCGAGAAGGAAGCAGATTTTCTCTCCAGATGGCAAGCTTTACTTATTCTAATTACAGATATGTCCCCAAACACCTGAACACTCTCTACATACGTACTGAAACATCATTTCACAGGCTGGTGATTTGAAGTAAAATTTATTTAGTTATTTAGCAGTTTTAAAAAATCAGAATTTCAGCTCTCTGCTGCCTGCTGTCTTCCTCCAAACCACCTTTTGCAGTCAGCATGTTGTACAGGTCTCCTTGGCCGCAGCGTAGGGCATCTCTGGAATAAAAACTTTCAGAAAGAGGGAAGTAAGCTTTAAAATTAATCCTGGGATTAATTAGGAGAGAGATAGAAGTGTAGAGTTCCAAACTGCCTTACTTCTTAATTAAAGACTGCTCACTTCACAGCCTCATGATCCTGAAGCAGTAAAGACAGGGCCAGGTATTTAGCAGTACAAGTCGATATATCCCCATTGACTTTGCAAAATCAATTTATGCCTCTTCTACCCAACCTGACATACTCAGAAATCAGTGATGAGACTCGCAATGACTTCCATGACACTTTGGGTCAGGCCAATAAAAATGATCCATATTTATTAATTCTTACAGTGTTTGGCTGGTCATTAGGAGATTTTCCCCCTTGCCTCCCCCGCTTCCCTGGTCAAAGTCCACAGAGGCAAATTCTACTTTTTCTCAGCACTAGGCTGTTTAAAGGAACATGTTTCATTTTAATTCATCCCACTGTTTGACAAGGTAAGCCAATATAAAGTCTTATTTCTCTGTCAAGTAACTGCTTTACTCAATTCACAGGAAAACTCCAAGGTTTGCTAAAAAAAGAGTTATCATCTCGGGCTGCATGGTATCTGCTAGAGATGCACAGAGAAGGAAATGCCTTCCCCATTCAAAAGGATGCTTGAGGTGTCACAGCAGATTTTCTTTTCCCTTTTTACAAAGCGGCAACTAAACTTTGAAATCTTAAAAAGTGTTGTGAATCCAGTCAACCCGAAATTTTTCCAGGACATGGTGCCTCAGGCTGTGATTTCAAACTGTGTGAAATGTAAGTTTTGCGTAAATCAATGGCTGTGAGTTTAAACTGAGGGGATTTTTTTTTTTTTAATCAGGACAATGATGATTTCATTACATCTCTAAAGGTGCTCTGTGTTGCATTTTCCAGAGGTGGAGACAAGTGGAATTCATCAGCCACAGTTCCCAACCACTCTGACAGCTCTGAAGATGATAGACACAAAAAGCCAATACCTGAAGTGTATCCAAATGAGATAAAAATCAAGGATTTTTGTTATAACCCAATGCGTGCACATACGCCTCTGCATGTCTAATGCCAGGCATTTCTGTATGCTGACTTGAAATCCAGCAGCAGTTTTTATTGACTGAACATATGCCAGAAAATCATTTCACAGTTGTTAATGGGCTCGAAAAAGAAAACAAAAAATTCATCGAGGGAAAGAGACAAATGACCTTAACTCATTTCTTCTCCCAGAGTTAACAAGTGTTTAAAGGATTTTATTCACTATTTCCAGTGTTAAATCTGTGCAACATGCTGTAATGCAAATGTACCTTCCTTGTAAAGCTGTTTTACAATTATGGGACCTGTCTGGGGGTTCAGTGAAATACTTGGTCAGAAAGTGGTCAAGTGCAGAACTCAAAATTGCTTTCATGCATGAAGCAGTTACAGTGCAAACAAAGTGGGGATGCAGAAACTGCTGAAATGGAATATTTGCAACATTCCTTTTAAATCAAAATGTTTCATTTCAGACTTAGAAGGACTTTTCTGTGAAGCATTTTGGAAATGAAATATAATTTCAAACACAGATCAAGGTGCTCTTGGTGTCTAGGTATGTGAACCAAATCCTTCTATCTTCCTCTTCATTTCAAGTTGAAAGTGAAAGCTTCACAGTGATTTAAGCAAAAAGTTTCATTGTGGATGAAGAGAAATTTAATTTAATGAAGAATGTTGATTTTTGTGTTTTCTTGTCTGCTTTGAATGGGAAAAGTATTTGATCTGTCTAGCAAAACCAGTTTCTACATCCAGCAAGGATCTTGGGTGCAAACCATTTATGTTCTATAAACAGTCACGTAGGGCCAATGGGTTTTACCTTTTTAGGGCGGTTCCACTTTAGGTATCTAGTCCTGGCCCCCCAGACCAAAGGTAGCTTGACTATAATGAGTTTTTCAAAATATGGCTCTTGTGCTTTACTAAGGCAGAAAACTGAATTATTAGGGTCAAGTAGAGTGCAGTTCATTATCCATCCCTGCCCTGCTATGGCCTTCATGGTACTAAAGAGTGACAGCAAAAATAGATTGGCCTTGCAACAAATTTAAAGCAATAATGGTGTTGCTGATTTTAGGGCTGATGACATTTTCCACTTGGGCCTGGAAGGATTGTCTAGCCTGATTGGAAAGCAGCACTATTAGCTATGGCCCTCAAAGAGCAGAAGCATGAGATCATCTAATTCTAGAAGAAATATGATTTTTCCATACTGTCACCAGCTATGTTTGTCTACAGGCGAGTTATTTACTATCTCTGAGCTTCAGCTGAAGTGTTTCTAGGAAGTTGGGAATTATCTAACCTTGACAAACGCTGCTAGTCCAATCCCTCATTTCTGATTCTGGCACATATCTATTCTTCAGAAGGCTGAAAACACAGTAGTATGCACATCTGTGGGGGGGTTAAGTGTGTCTTTTTAATTTTCAGAAAGTCCCCTTGTTCTTATGGTCTGACCAAGGCAGAGCAGGAGCTCCTGTTTCCCAAGGCTGCATCACACATTTGCAGACCCATAAAGGAGCTATATTCACATTTAGCAACTCTATGGGGTCTTAAAAGTGCTGGTTAGCTAATGGATATGAAAGGTTTTGAGGCACCCAGGATAGTGGTTTGTTATTTTTGAGCTCCATGGAGCTAATGAAGGTGCAAAGACTTATAAAAGTACAAGGATAGCCCGTGGTAACCTCATCTCTTAAACACAGGAGAAACACCAAGATGTAATGGCTCCTGGCGATCCTCAGATTATTGCTCTGGCCATGGAGAGCCAAATATTTCCACCCCTCCTACTGAGAGTGAAACTTTTGCCATCAGGAAAAATATATTTTTGTGTAATCCAGGTTTTCTTAGGAAGCTTCTCAGTTTGGATAGTAGGGGGAAAGGACTACAACCAGCTGTAATTCGTACCTTCAAGTTTACCAAAACTGGAATGTTCTTTTATTCTTGTTTATGTCATAAAAGGCAGAAAATAAACCTGAAACAGTATACTTCTAGAGCATTTTCATAACTCTTATACATAGGCTGAGTGTTGTGATTTTTAACCTTGGAATCACAGGACTGCTGAAACTTCTTCCAATCCCAGTTGCCAAAGCCAGCTTGAACAAGTTGTGCCTGGAGGGTAGAGGACCAGTGGGCAAAGATCTAAGAGCAATTGTCTGTAAATACCATCTGGATCTACCTCACTTGGCAGCCAAGTTTAAGACCCATCCCCTCTATGCACCATCCTCATCTCCCTCCCTCTCTAGTGATGAAGCTCCCCAGGTGCTTTGGGAGGTCAGCTCCCCTCCATGCAGCTGGGGTTGGTGGAAAACATTGAGCTTCCCTCTCTAATTACTGGCTGTGGTGGGTTGACTGACCCTGGCTGGACACCAGGTGCCCCCCAAAGCCGCTCTGTCACTCCCCTCCTCAGCTGGACAGGGGAGAGAAAATATAATGAAAGGCTCGTGGGTTGAGATAAGGACAGGGAGAGATCACTCACCAATTGCTGTCACAGGCAAAACAGACTTGACTTGGGGAAATTACTGTAATTTATTATCAATCAAATCAGAGTAGGATAATGAGAAAATGAAAACTAAATCTTGAAATACCTTCCCCCCACCCCTCCTTTCTTCCCAGGCTCAACTCCACTCCCTTTTTTCTCTCTCTCCTCCTCCTCCCCAGTGGCTCAGGGGGACAGGGAATAGGGGTTGGGGTCAGTTCATCCAGTGTTGTCTCTGCTGCTCCTTCCTTCTCAGGGGCAGGACTCCTCACTCTTCCCCTGCCCCAGTGTGGGGTCCCTCCCAAGGTAGACAGTTCTTCACGAACTGCTCCAGCGTGGGTCCCTTCCACGGGCTGCAGTCCTTCAGGCACAGACTGCTCCAGCGTGGGTCCCCCGCAGGGTCACAAGTCCTGCCAGCAAACCTGCTCCAGCCTGGGCTCCTCTCTCCAGGGATCTACAGGTCCTGCCAGGAGCCTGCTCCAGCATGGGCTTCCCACGGGGTCACAGCCTCCTTCGGGAACCCACCTGCTCCAGCGTGGGGCCCTCCCCAGGCTGCAGGTGGATATCTGCTCCACTGTGGACCTCCATGGGCTGCAGGGGGACAGCCTGCCTCACCACGGTCTTCCCCACGGGCTGCAGGGGAATCTCTGCTCCGGTGCCTGGAGCACCTCCTCCCCCTCCTTCTTCACTGACCTGGGTGTTTGCAGAGTTGTTTTTCTCACATGTTCTCACTCCTCTCTCCGGCTGCAGTTTCTGTTGTGCAGCAACTTTTTCCCCTTCTTAAATCTGTTCTCCCAGAGGCACTACCACCATCGCTGATGGGCTCGGCCTTGGCCAGTGGCAGGTCTGTCTTGGAGCCGGCTGGCATTGACTGTGTCGGACATAGGGGAAGCTTCTAGCAGCTTCTCACAGAAGCCACCCCTGTAGCCCCCCCCACTACCGAAACATTGCCAGGCAAACCCAATACACCGGCTCTCAGCCTAGCTGAGTGAACAGTTTGGTTCCCATTCCTGGATGCACTATGCATCAAATTCTTCTGGTAATCATGGTTTAAAATCTTAGGAGAGCATGCTTCTCTCACAAAGGGACATTGAGCCCTGGAAAACTTGTGGTCTTGCTCATTGAGGCCCGGGGCCAGCTATCAGCACAGGAAAGCATGGAGGTGAGCTTCAGAAAAAAACCGCTAAGTAGTAATGGGAGTGGAACATGATAAAACTCATAAACTGGATATGACCAGGGCACCTGCTTCCCAAATGCAACATCAGAGGGGTCAGGGAATGACCCCAGAGACCTTTCTAAGACAGTGGCAACCCTTTCATCCAGTACATAATCAAGCTGCAGCACTCATTGGCACAGGATTTGGAGGGTCCAAAGTTGTCTCAGGAGGGGATTAGATAGGCTCAGAGGCTCCTGGATGGAATTGAGCAATAGCCCAGTCACAGCTCCAGCAAATCTGGGGGTACTGGGGAGTGACAGACCACCTGCTCCTTGTGCTCTACCCCAAAAAGCTCATGGCTTGCAAGTGTACGAATCCTGGCCATGCTGGTGACCTAAAAAAATAGGAAGGATCCAGATAACTACAGGTGACACCACCTGGAAAAAGGAAGACATGTATGGGAATGAAGGGGTCAAAGCACAGAGGGGAGGACTAGCAGTTGTCATTGAGGACGGATCTAGATAGCACCAAGATCTGAACCTGCAGAGACATCCTTGTGTGCTCAGGGGCAAGTGAGGAGCCCTTCTCCTTGATGATGCGGCAGATCTTCGGGAGCTAATGAGCCTGGAAACTTTCATCTAAACCCAGCAGCTGTAGGATGTTTCTTGGTCCTAACCCACCACCCAGTTCAGAGGATGAGCAGAGGAGGCTGGCATCGGTTCACTACATAGCCAGAGCTCACTTCTGCCCACAAAATAGCACATGGACACCATGCAAGGCACAACATCGCCTGGAGCATGTTGCTTGGAGGAAAATCTTTTAGCTCTACCTACCCCCTCCACTGTCTATGCTCCCTTGCAGTCTGCTCTCTCCCTCCCAGTCCAGGCTTTCCCATCCTCTCAGCCAGGTGAAGTTGCAGCTCAGCTCACTCGCTACAGTTAGAATGGATTAAACTGATGCCAAAATGTGCAGATGATCTGGAGATGAAGCACCATCTTAACCCAACCTGGGCTGCATGCTGGAGTCTCATGTGCAGATGGGCTCCATTTCACCAGGCACGGCAGAGCATTTCAGGGTTATTTGCTTTCGGGAAGGGAACTGGGCAATGGAAAGCATCTAAAACTGTCAAAGAAAAATGCAGTAAGTTGAATGCAGCTGTAAAAGTGTTAATAAGAGAAAAGCAACTTCCTCTCCCAGCTCAGCTGTGGGACAGGGGTTTTGCATCACCTTCAGCATTTAACTTCTTTGCAGCTGTTTGGACTGAATAAAAACCCACCCTTCCCACCCTTCCCCCATATGATTACAGGACCCTTTCCTGGGGTTTCTATGGAAACCCAGCTGCTTTTAAAAATATCTGCTCCTTCCTCCAGTGGAAGAGAGTCAAACAGCTAATTTCCTCCTGACCAGTTCTCCCCTTTGGATGGGCTATTTGCTCATAGACTCACCAGATCAAGGGCTCTCCCTCGCTCTGGCTTGGCAGTTGCTTTTGCTACAGGTTAAAGCAGCAGCTAAATTCAAAAAGCCACCACAGGGGACAAGCACTGGAAACCTGGACCATGAAGAACGCCCAGCTCTCTGGATGCAAAACCCAGGAGCTACTTCCCTCGTTCTCCAGCTCTTGGTGAGGCCATGGGCTGAAGATCCTTCATCCTGGCCAGTCCCGCACCCATGTGGCAGCTCAGTTTCATCGCTGTACAGTCCAGTCACTGGCCAAAGTCGGAAGGACTTTGGGCTCTGGCCCAAGCACATCTTTGCACCTCTTCTGCATGAAAACCTGCCAGAAAATACCCTGATGTGTCCACGCCTGGTGCACCGGCATTGGATGCAGACCGGACAAGCAGCATCCTTGCCTCTCCCAGGCCACGCGCAGCCTCTGACCCCGCTGAATTCGGCATTGGGAAGGAAACCGCCCCCCAAAACCCGCTGCCTTCCCAATGCTTATTACTTCTGACAGGCACCGCTGCTTGCCCCTGTTTGCCATAACAACCGTTTCCAGGCAGTCGTGCATCCTGGAAGCTCAAATCCCCACGCTTTAAATCAGTCTAAACAGTTTCACAGACAAAACATCTTGTCAGCATCTACACAATCTTTCCTGATTGAACCAGTGATGGATGTGACACATCAAAAACACAGTGCTTTTTCTCTGCTTGCTAAAGCTCTCTCGAAGGGGCTGGGGAAGCAGCTCAGGGAAGCGCAGGGCAGGGGACCCTTGCTTTGCTGACATACAAAGCACATTCAGAGGACACCCTGTGATTACTAGTTTGCATTGAAACACAAATTGTTACTTAGCCTCCCATCTTCTCATGCAGCCCTCACAGTTTCTCTAAGTAGCACCATAGATGATTTAGAGAGGGCTGCAGTGCTTGGCAGAGCTTGGGGGTAGTGAGTTTTGCAGGTGCTTGCATTATATTTTGCCAAATATTTGCTCTGTCTGGCTCTCCAAATTTCTGGGACAGAGTAAAAAGAGAACCCCAGGACAAGAAGATCTCTAGGGATGAACATTGGGGTTTACATCACTTAAAGGCTAGGACCTCTGGAGTCAGAAACATTGCAATGAGGATTTTGCTTCGAGAACCGATCTCAGCACTGCAGAGACTCAGCAAGCTGCTTGCAGGGAGTGGCGGGGTGAGCAGCTTTCAAGCGAGGGCTCGAGGACCAGCAGAAGATTTGGCATGCTGTAAGAGTTTCATGGGCAAGCGGCATGTTAGCCCTACCCCTCTCTCCTGCTAATAGCTCAGTAAGCTCATGCAATTGCAGGTGCGTATGTACATATGTATGGCTACGTTTATCTGAGTAGGTACTGAGCTCTCTGCCCCTCCAGAAGCCCTGCTCTAACCAAGCTAGCTAGTTATCCACAGAATAATGAGATTTTGCTTTAAAGTAAGGAGATTTAAATGAAAGAACATGAGTACCTTTCATTTACTGGCTGGCTTTTCAGCCTTTTTAGTCACACTTGCAACCTTTCCTCTGCAACTCAGAGCCCAGAGCTGTGCTTTGTAATGACATCAGTGCACAAGTTCACATTTCATCAGAAGAGCTGAAGCTTTAAGGAAAACATTAAGTTTTGCAAGATTCATAATAAAATCACTAGAGCTGGCAACCGTGTAATCTGAAGTGTACATTTCCAGCCCTTTTCCCTGGCAAAGACAGCTGTCAAGCTGATAACTCACTGCCAAAGCTAAAGTTTGTCCAGATTATTTAGCAAATACACACAAGTACTTCAGGAGAGAATCCACAAACAAGTCACTAATCCAAAAAAGCTGAATTCAAAAGGATGACTGCAAGTTTGCTATTCCTGGCATGCCTAGAGCATAGAGATACAAGTAATTCTGGCAGTAGGATTAAACACAATTTGTGCTTTCAATCGTGTGATAGAAAGCGTATTAGGTCTGCGAGAAAAGCAACATGACTGAGGTTTTTTTTCCATTTGAATAGCACGGGACTTTCACCTATTGCTTTATTCTGCCTCTTTCAGTATAGGGCAGCCTTCCTGCCAACCCCTTGTACCAGAGGAACATTGCATATACCCAAATGGGGGAGAAAAATGTTATTTGCATAATAGGACAAGATGCTGTTGCAAATAACTTCTGATGAGCTGAATCATGGGGGAGCCCAGGCAGTGGGGCCGAAGCGTAGTACCTGTTGCATGGCCCATTATGTATTGCTTTAATATGTCATTAATATGCACCTCCCCAAGGCATTCCTCTATTTTCTCATGAAAGATTAAAGAGAAGGCAATTGCTACTAATCACACTATTTTTCTAGATTGCTCTCTCACATTTTGCTGAAGGGGATAGAGGGGACTGCCTCTTCTCTCTCCAAACATCCCAGGGAAGGGGTTTATTTCCCAGCAAAAGCATCCTGCAGCAAGGCATTCCCGTGATGCACCAAGGGAGAGACCCAGCTGCCTCTGGGATGGCAGGCGTGTGCTGCCATGGTCTGCAGGCAACCCCTCTGCTCCTGCCTGCTTTTCTCAATCTTTCCACTTCAGAGCCCCCTCAGGCAGCACATTCAGGGTGGAAAATCCTCCTTCAGCCCATTAATACAACACTGACCCTTCCCGTCCCAGCTCTCAGCTCTTGGTGAGGTTACTTAAGGTTTCTTATTGGCAGAAATAAAGGCAGCAAAACCAATTTTTTGGCTATTAACCTGTTAAAAGCTGGTTCATGGACTACATGAAATGATACCTGAGGGACCCTAAAGAACATGTGTGTGACCAGCTCTGGGGTAGGAGCATCCTCGGGGCCGAGAGCGCTCTCTGCGGAGGTGGCTCTGGCTGCAAGCACAAGAGTTTTGCCTGATGGCTTGACAGCAGGTTATTTGCTGACTCCTGCCAACCATCCTCCTGCCCCAACAGGGCAAAGCCAAGGGAAGGGAAGGATAAGGACCAGCAGTCCTGGTATCTCGGTCTCCTTCTCCTGCCAAGTGTAAAACAAACTCACAAGGAGTGACAAGGACTCGCTGAAGGAGAGTAAAATACAGTGCAATTCTTTTGACAACAAGGGATTTTTCCCATTAAAAAAATGTCAAGCATGAAAACCGAGCTTTTTTACATCAAAAGGACAGCGTCTGGTGCACAAGGGAGGATTTTTTTTAAATTGAAGCAAACAATTTTTTTCAAGCTCTGTAAACAAGAAACATATCCTTTTTTCCTTTTGAATCAGAGTAATTTTTATTTAGCCTAAGTGAATGATTACATCAAAGATGTAATGATGGCACCTGCAATACCAGTCCAGCCCACTCCAGGCATCTCAAGTCCATACCCCAAGACTGGCTGTCCCTGCAACACCATGCTCAGGACCAGGATCAGTCTTTTCTGCTGCATTTCTGGTAGACACAAACTCCCCAGACAAGGAGGTTTTTGCACATGATTCCTCTTTCTGCAACAAGCTCTGAGCAGGAGGTGCTTCTACTTCAGCCTCAAGAGCCCTGCCTCCTTCTGCACGCAGCCCGAGGGTGAAAGCCCTTATCTTCAGTGAGCACCATCCCCTAAGGATCCAGACAGAAAATCAATAGGATTGCAGAGATTTGCTGGCTCTGAAGTGCTAAGGAGATAGGAGCCCATCATGCATGATTAGATGTGCTGATTATCTGCTGATTTTTTAGCAGAGGGATTCCCTTAGCAGCTGCCTTTGGCTCCTCTATCCCACATCTGTCCTTCTCTGCCTCTGCTGTCACCTTTCTTGGGTCAGTACCAGGTGTGGTTCCTTGTTTTCACACATCCCTGAGCTCTGGGACCTTGTGCAAAGGTCTGCTTGTGTTTTTACAGTGAGCGAGGGAGCACAGAGGAGGTGTGGGTGCTCCTGAAAAGGTCCCATTTTGGTTTCCCTCCTGGGATGCCACCTCTCACTGCAAATTTTGCACCTATGTCAAAATTCAACAGTAAAGGCAAACTGAACTAGTCCATTTTAAACTGTCCAGGTATCTTGTTCCTTGCTGTTGGGGATGCTCTACCAAGTTTCACTGTACTCCAGTTTAAGCTGCTTCTCAGACTTAGTATTTCCCTGAGTCAAGATGACAAGGTTGCCTCATGGGCTGCAAGTTATGGCCATGATAAAGTAAAGAAAGATTCCCTTTGCAGGACAGGTTTATTTAGTGACCAAAGCAATGACAATAATTGACAACAGTATGGAGGTCCACAGCTGCTTGATGCAAGTAGTCCTCAACTTCCTAAATGGAAGTTATTAGCATATGTGCATGTTCTTTTGCATATGTAAACACTGTCTCTATATAAGTGCTACAATCAGTTGGATGCAGCTACCATGCAAAGTGGACCCAGATTTGCGGTTTCTACAAGTTGAGTAAAATGCCTGGAACAGTACGATCTACACCTAGAAATACTGCAGTCAGATTTTCAGGAGCTTATCGTGCTTCCAACCAGGCAAAGCTCCAAGGTCTTCCAGAGGATCTGCAAAGGAGGAAAAATGTCTACTGGCATAGAGTTGCTCCTTACCTTTCTAGCCTTTGTCTCATCCTGAGGCAGTTCCTGATTCTACACAATCTTTAGAGAAGAGGAATAGTAAATGCTCTGAATACGAAAAGAGGGACTTATAAAAATTATGTATCTGAACAGCTAACAACAAGATTATTTCAATTGTCTTTAAGCTTAATAAATTCCCTCTCTTGACATGCTGGGGACACTGGGAAGAATATGGCGTCAAGTGGTTAGACAGAACAATCCATTTAAGCCTTCCAGCTGGGCTCTCCTCTTGGCTGTATCACGGACTGGTGGTACAGCCTCGTAGCTTGACTGAACTCCCTTGTCTCCATTCTCCTTCTGCAGCACGTGGTTGGTAGCAGTTAATCAATCCCCATCTTTTTCTTGCCTTCTCTACTTAGGCTGCAAGATGTTGGGCAAGAGGCTGCTGTGGTCCATATTTAGTACAGCTGTGTTCTGCCCTTCAACAAGGCTCCCAAACATTTTAATGCAAATATCAGGGAATCTATAATTAGATCTGCAATCATTCCTAATAGTGGCTCATAAAGGCTATTTTGTGTTTCCATCACTTTTGTTGCAGCGCATAGCATTGGACTAAAAGCAGTGGGTATGGTAGATAGCAAAGCATTTCACTGCCAGTCAGAGGTGAGAAACGAGGAAAACAGCGAATTCTGCTTTTATTTATTCTGCAGTCCATCTACTCTTAAATATTAGTATGAGCAGGTACAACCTGAGTACAGTACTACAACACTTTTGTCTTTATGATGTTTACAGCTGTAAACCAGCCAAGTACAACATGCAATTTCCCTAAAGAGCTTAAACACTTGCAAGCCTGGTCACATCCACGCAAGCCTCAGCTCTTTTCAGAATAAGGCAATTGCACTGGAACATTTCTACCAAACCATTGCCCAGGACCGACCTCTGGAAGAAGCAGGAGATTCATTGCAGGAGGAATACAAAGTGCATGCCCTCAGCTGAGCTGTAAATCCTGGCTCTGTTTTTTTAGGCTAAAGGAAATGATCTTTTTTTTTTTGTCATTCTGGAAAGGCAGGAGTGCTATGTGGCTCACAGTACTTACCAGATTAGACAGCAGAGGTCTCTACTTCAGTATCCATCTCCTTTACCACTGTTGTAGCTATTAAATAGAAGTAGGGACTGCCTAACGGTGTAGGTGAGAAGGAAGCTCAGAAGGAATAGTTACAGGTACCTCCAATGAGTATCTTAAACAGAGATAGCTAGCACTAAAAAAAGTGAAGTTCACCCTAAGGAAGAGCTTAGATACAAGCATCTATAGCTGGATTCATGGATATAAGAAAAAGCAGAGAAATCAGAGCCTGCAGCTGAAACCCTGAGCCCCAGGAGGGAACGGGTCCTGCCAGCACCCTCCCTGCTAACCCTGAGCCCCCCCAAACTCCATCAGCTGCCTCAAGGAATGAAACTTGCCCCTGGTGGAGTCTAATGTAGCCTGGGACCATGGGTGTGCCTCAATGGGAAAATATTGAAGAAAAGTAGGAAGGACTAAGAGGTCTCATTAGCAGTTTCATTGCATAAAGAAAGTCCCTAGGATTACTAAAAGAACTTTTGCCTAGTGAATAGTTTTCTTTTCAATTACAGGGGAAATACATACCTGCTCAGATAAGGTTCATGCCAGTGGGATGCTCATTAACCTAGATGTATTTGCTTTGCTGGACTTGGCTGATACTTAAAGTCTTTCCTTTTGCTTCCCTTGGGAATGAAAGGGTCTTACTGTCTCTCTATAGCTCTGTCGTGAATAATCTTTGAGGCAACAGTCTTGTCTGGGAGAATGTATCTGTAACAGGCAAATTGCCTTTCTGCGGAGGAGCCTAAGCTGGGACCTGCCCTGGGCAGTGCTCCTCCAGGCTGAGCCTGGAGGAGAGCCAAAGGAGAAGTTGGAAGGAGAGTCTTCCCTAGTTTGCGTAGCAGGAGCTTTAGGATCTCTGTCCTGGCTCTAGATGCTCTGCCCAAAGAGGTGGCATCCTCCTGCTCGGGGACACTGGGAAGGAGGAGGTTGGAGGCTCTGACTTGATAAGCTGGGCTTGCAGCTCCGTCTTGCAAGAGCTTGATGAGGGCTGGAAGCGGTGCAGCCCTCGGTGTGCTGGTGGAGGAGGTACAAATCAGCTGAAGCACTGGAGCAGGTTCCTCCAGCATCCCCACCTCGCACGCAGGCACGGGCCGGGCTGTCTGAGCCACACGCGCGGGGTTGTCGCTCCTCGGGTCAAAGCCTGGCTGAGCCTTCCCCATCCTACCGCAGCCCTGGGACAAGGTGTAAGGGTTCCTCCCTTGCTTCACCCCCTTCCTGCCATCAAGGGAGTACTGTCAGTGTCCTGATAGAGAAACTTGGTCTTCAGAAAGGAGACCCCCCCCCATTCCTCCTCCCCTTTCTCAAAAGGGATGGAAACCTCTCCTTTCTTTTTGCCTATTGCCTGGCTCTGGCAGGTCCAATGCTTATTTGTCCTGACAGTTATTAGCCAAAATCTCTGGCATAAACCACCCTCCCCAAGACAGAGCAGGAAAGGCTGCCAAAGAAAACAGCTGGTATTTTACCCTGGCAGCACGAGCGGGCTCCCACGCTGCAGGGCAGGCAGCAAGCAGGGCTTTTGCGTGTTCCCTGTGTCCTTTAAACCTCAGGCTGTGCGGAAAGAAATGATTCAACACAGTCTCTGGAAGAGGAAGACTCTGCTTCCCTCCAAAGCAAAAGGCCTTCACCTGCATTCAGACACCCTCACGCTACAATCAACGTGGGGATCACTGATAAGACAGCCCCATAAATTCATTAGCCTTCAGGGTAGTGCCATTCCCCTGTTCAGCAACCTCTCAATTAAAAACTTGCCTGCTACAAACGGGCACCACTGAGGCACAACACTCTTTTTATGGTTGAGGCTGCTCTGCTTTTAACACAGCGCTGATAGCTGCAGTTGGGCTTTGCTGCAGTAGCTCAGCACCTTTCTGCCAGCTAAGAGGGGCTGCACTGCTCATGCAATGATTAATGAAGCTTAAGTAGACCTGGAAATGGGAGTGAGGGCCTATAAATTCTGCCAAGCTCTCTTGGGTCTGATTACCCCAGCTGTAAAGTGAGGGTGTCAGCACTCTGCTGCCGTGGGGAGGAGGTGCTAACGGGATTAAATCTATTAAAGGCTGCAAATGGCTCCAGCCCTGCTGTGGCTTGGTGGCTCACACAGGAGCAGGGGTGAGCTTGAGGATGGAGCCAGAGGCAGTTTCTCTTTCCTGCATCCCTGGAGGTACCTGCCTGTGCTGTTGTTTTGGTAAGTATTTCAAAGACTATATATTCTCTGAGTACTTCTTTATCTGGCAGACCCCTCGTACCAAGATGACTGAGCAAATTTGTCAAAGACCAGAATCCCACAACTCGGAGATACCAGGCTTTTCATTTCCTTGAACAGTCCTTCCTCTTTCAAGCTTTCCAAATGCACCAAACGGGGGAATTCAGCACTGCCTCTGCCTGTTCTTGCTGCAATGAGAAAGAGGGATCAGGCCCGGAGAGATTTCCTGTGTATTTGCTCAAAACTGGCACTCCTGCCTGTGCACTGCTTTCCAGCTCAAGGACTAATGCTGAGAAAGGCACTTTGAGCACAAAGTTCGCTAGATAGCTTTCGTGCCAAACTTGTGACTTATACGCGAGATTAATCCTTACCTCCCAAATCTTTTCATGTTAAGGAGGAAAAAACCTGTTCTGTCAATGCCCAATAAATGATTCCAGAGATGAGCTTTCCACTGGAGGGAAACAGAAATAAAATACAGCAGCCCAGGCTTTCAGTATCAGACATTTAACTCCTTCAAAACTGGACTGCTCAACAGTCATCAGAGGCATCGCTTGCTTATACCTGGAGTAGCTCAGCACCTCCTGGTCACGGATGCCATCTGGATGACAGCACAGACCCCTTAGCAGGGCAGAGCAGCTCCTATTAATCTCCAGAGGTGGAAACATCTCCCTCATTTGATAAACAAACAAGCTGCCTCTAGTTGATGAACCCCTTCAGCCAGATGCTGAAATTTGGCACAGCCAGCTCTGAGCTCTCCAGAAAGCCTTGCTCGCATGGAGATGTGTGTTATCATACAGATGTGCCTATTGTAATGCCCACGGGCATGTGGAGCGGCTGGGTGCTTGTGCAGGAACTGGTGGTCTGTGTGTTGCTTCTCTGGCTCAAATTGTACGTAAAAGGTTGCTGGATGTTTTTGCACAGGTACCTACAGGCTGCAGCCTCTGCAGCAGTGGGTTAACCCTTTCTCTCCTCCAGGGCTCCTTCTTCAGGAGCAAGACACCTTTCTGCACTTGATTTTAACCCATTCCTCATGCAAAGCTAGGGAAAAGGCTAATATGCATCCACACACACCCCTACCTACTTGTCTGAGCTTTGCTTGAGCCCATGCCCTGGGCTGAACCAGAGGATCCAAAGAGTTACCAGAAATTTGTAGGTGTAACAAAAAACCCGTCTCTGCCCTCTCCTGTTGGGCTTCAGTGCTGGGAAACTTAGACTAAGGTGATAGTTTTGCTCAGCTCCTTGTAAATGCCAGGGCAAACACTGCTGCTTGGCAAGGAGATGAGCAAGCCCCAGGTGAGCAGTCTCTAGGGCTACTTCTCTGCTTTTTTTCCCCCCACCAGGGTGTAAGGTTCAAAGCCCAGCCTCCTTGCTGCACTCCCAGCAGTGCCAGAGAGCCCTGGGGGGCTGTGCAGGGTCCAGCGAGTCAATGCCTCTCAGCATTTCACTCCTTCCCTGCTGTGCTGGAGTCTCTCTGAGGGCATCTTGGAGCCACCAGGTCAAACCAGGGAGCTCCGTATGCCCACGTCTGTGCTGATCCCGGCTTCTGGGCTGTGCTGTTTCTCAGACACCTGCTATTTCTGAAGGGATTTAATGGCAAAATCCCCAGGAATTCAGAGGAACTCAGACTTCAAAAGCTTTGAAAAAGTGATTGCCAGGCAAGCATGAACCTGGAGCGATAGGGCATGGCTACACAAATTATAAACTCTGCTTCATGCCCAGACCGTGAGTACATTTTGCATGCATCTTGCTGAGGTCCCACATGTGCTGACTCCAGTTTTGCTCAGTTCCTCTCTATCGCTCTCCTTCTCTTGACACAATGCCTTCAGAGCAGGGATGAGGGAGCATCTGCAATTCTTCTGCACTGCCATTTATTTCGAAGTCTTTAAGTGGTTTTCAGTAAAAGAGTGGGAAAAGGTATAGGAAGTGGGGTGAAACGTCATCCCCAGCTATTTCAAAGCAAGACTTAGTTACGACTTACCAGACGTCTGTTACCAAGTCCTTCAGTCTTTCATATAAAAACATGAAAGCAGAGCCCAGAGGATTCATGAGGTCCCCTAGGCAACCTCCCCCCATCCCCGGCAGGCTCAGCTCTCCCCAAAACCACTTCAGACGTTTGTCTACCATATTGTTTAAAACCTGAAGTGAAGGAGACTCCACTTCTCAGGCAAGCTATCGCAGAGTTTCATTTTCCTTTCCATTAGGAAGTTTTTCTTAACATCTAACCTCAATCTTTCTTCCTACATCTTAAACCCATTATTTCTCATGTTATCCCCCATGGACAAGGAGAACTCGTTATTGTCTTCCTCTTCACAGTTCTCTCTCATGCACCTGAAGGCTATATTTATCTTTACAACATCTCTGGAAAATAGAGCATTGCCATTATCTCTAGCAAACAGATGGGAGCAGAGGAGCTAAGGGTGGGGTTTCTTGCTTAATTTTAGATATCCAGAAGTTAGAAGTCTAAACTAGTTGTGTGATGCTCACTGTTGTATCTAGCACAGATTTCTCCAGCTGGGACTGGCCCAAAAGGGCTTCCCCGTACCACTCCTCTATCGCACCGCTTTAGTGCTGTGACCTTTAGCTTCCCCATCACAAATATTTTTGTTTCAGGATAGGATGAGGGGAATGCAGGGTGCTGCTTTCCAAAACATGTCTCGGTTTCTGTAGCACCAAAGCACCCATCGCTAACGAGGGTGGAGAAGGGGGTCTGTTACAGGGGTGCAAGCACAGCAGTGTTGTGACAGCAAGTGTCATGTGTGCTGCACAGCATCTGGGAGAGACATCCTTAGGTGAAATATCCGTTTTGAGTCATGTCTCGGGGAAAAAATGTTATTTTTCAAGTTTACTTATAATGCTGTCTTTCACGTGCAAAGCAACTGTCTCACTTCATCAGAGCAAACAGCATATATTGGTTGCTCCTTCCTTTTGATTGCTTGTTAACACTAAGTTTGTGTTATGCTTGAATTTTGGCAGGAGCATAAGACTGTAACAAGTAGGAGGTAAAGCTCGGTTAGTTTGGAGAAAGGGAGATATAATCATTTTTTCCAGTTAAAAAAAAAATAATTAGTTTGATACTAATACATGTTGTAAATTCAAGCTGTTAATTGGAAAAAAATGAGAACATAAACATTTCAGTCTTTTTAGTGTTTGTGTCAATCTGGCACTTTGAGAAAAAACAAGCTTTGATTATTTTTCATTTGAAGTGATGTTTCATTTCAAATCTTCCTTCAGCTGGACTTTTTATTAACTGAAAATCACTGAAGAAATGCTAGAGTTGTAAGAGATGTATTCAGTTCATTTCTAAAGTATTTTTTAAATTATTTTTTCAATTCATTAGTACTTTAAAGGTCAGGTTTTTTCCCCTCTTCCTCTGGAATCAGCAGCCTGCCATCCAACTGCTGCTTTACTCAGCTCAGTGCAGGTGTGGGTTGAAAGGGAATTTCAGCCCCTGGCAAAGCGGGGAGCAAGAAAGCTGGGGCCAGGCTGACTTGCTGCCTGAGCTTGCAGAGAGCTGCTGCGTTTGGCTTATAAGACCTTACCAACCCCCCTCTGAAAAAGCCTAGCACTTTTCCAGTTGCACTTTGCTGAGCTTGAACAAAGTAAAACCAAACTAAATTTAAAAAGGAAAAAAAAAATGGGGAGAGGGAGATAGAGTATTTTGGTTTGAGATGCTTTATTCTGAGTAGGGGCTTTCTTAAAATAAGAAGGAGGTTAAAAAAAAAAAAAGGAAAAAGCTCACTTAACCTCACAGTAAACCAAAACCATCATGGTTTTGCTGTACCAAGGGCAAATAGAATATTCCTACTCTCAAATTTATTTTGTAAAGAAGACTTTTCTCGAACACCACCACATTGCAGTTTAGACCCAAATCCCAATAAAACAGACAAAAACTAATTGAGCTGGAAAACTCTGAGCCAGCTCTGCTTGGGAACCAGAGGACCTTTGCCAATGAAAGCTGTGCAGGGTGACAGCTCCAGAGCCCAAATAGCTCATATGGTTTTCTCTATTGGCACGTGATAATCTCTGAATCCCAGGACCGCTAGCTTTTGCTATGCAATGTTAATATGGTCTCGTGTGAGAGCAGTGGCATATCCCTTCCCCAGAGCCTTGCTAGGGCTGCCCATCCCATGTTGTCTCTGGCAAGCTGCCCCAGGAGGAGATGGGCATGTTTTTGTTGGTGCCGCAGGATGTTAACACTTGCTTCCATCTGCTAACGTGACCCTCTGCCTCCCTCCAAGTCTCCCTCCCGTTACATGCAAAGCTTTGCAATGCTTCAACTGCCAAACAAATCTGGTTTAGCAGGGCAGCTTGCAAACCCACTTAATGGGCCCTTGTTACCCAGCCGACCTGTTTCTCTGGGAAGTTTGCCAAGGAACTGGGATCAGGGTAGTGCATTTCAATCACTGACAGCTCAGCATCCCACCAAGCATAAAAATTTGTGATGTTCACGTCTCCTGACCGCACTAGCTGCGAGTACTGTGGAACCAGGACTTGGTAGCAAGAGTTTATGGCTCTTTGGCTCACTTCCCAGATCCAGTCCAGCTAACGCAAAGACCACTGCAATGGCAGGACATCTTTTTTGATATGAGTTCTATGTAGTTACTAAAATAATTGGGATGTAAAACAGAGCAGTATCTTTCTCTTCCAGAACCAGGCACAGAGTGCTTGGATGATGCCTCCTTTTCTCTGGAAATATGAAATCTCTGCAGCACCTTCTAGCAAGTGTAGTCCTTGGCTTGGGTCCATGCAAAAGTTGGCCTGGCTGGTTGAATCCATATGAAGCAATTCTAGAAGGAAAACAGCCCTCTGAGATCTGTATCTTCTGGGATGGATTGTGATGAGCTTTACAGCCTGCATCATCTCCTTTAATACCACACTGACAAAAAACAGCGATGGGAAATGTCTGTCCTCTGCAGCAGAATCCCTCTAGATGATCATGGGACAAGAGAACCATGCTCCTGATTTCCACAACTTCCTAAAATATTAGGTGATAATGACAAGTATCCTCAGTTTTTTCCCCCATCCTGGTATCAAAGATCTGTCCTCCTTTGGTTCTGTGTCTGGCAGTTGGAGGGATGTTCCCAAAGACTCATGAAGGGCAGACTTCTGGATCTGAAAAGGCACCATGCTCTCCATTTCCAGGCGGTGCTGCAAATAACAACAGACTGTGGGAACCAATTCGTTGCTCACAATGAAAAATCAGTTTGTGTGGTGGGGAGAAACACAAGCATCATCCAGGAGAGAGAATTTTTAGTGAAGTCCTCTGCAGTTATCATCAGTGTTCATTCATAGCAAGTATCATTTGCAAAAGACCTAGATAAATATCCTGTATTTCCAGCCCATTCTGTATTGAAGCAGGGGAAACTAAATTGCTCCCTTTTAGCACATGCCGCAGGTGTCTCGGCAGAAATGAAAGCAGATTGCACCCTAACATCTCTAAAGAGGAGTTTCAGCCACCTTTACTAGCTAATTCTGCAAGCTATGTGCTCAACCCAGACAGAAACATGGTGCTATGGAGTAAGAGGATAGTCTGAACTGGAGAACCTGAACAAGAACCAGATATGCCTGCAACCATCAGTAAACTCTTGCAGCAACCAGTCAAATATCACCACCTGGAAGCAACACAGGAGATGTCGTAAGGGAGACCAGTTTCTCCTATGCACACCACACCTGAAGCACACACACTATGACACCATCAACCCAATGTACAATAACAATGCGAGAGACCCTACTACAACCATTGAAATGAGGAACAGAGGGATGCATTCAGGAGTATTTCAGTGTCTGCAGTCTGGAGGCCATGTGGGCCAGAAAAAATGGTGCTGAGGACTTGTGTTTAGGAAAAGTTTTCAAATGAAGATTTAAGTTTGCTGTGCAGTGGCTGGGTCTTCTAGAAGCTGGTGGAGTAGGTCTTGCTTTTGACATTGTAATTTTTTAGGTATTTCTTAACCTAGAGATGACAACTGTTTCAGGGAATAGGGAAAGATGACATCCAAAGGCTGTCTGAAATCCAAAATTGGGTCTAACGTTCTCTCCTTAAAACATAGACTGTGAAATGATTCTTCACAAGACCATGAGGTATTCAGTGTTGTGGGTGCTCTCTTCCTCCTGCAGTCACTCCTGAACCACTGCCCTCTTCTTATGGGCAACGAGTGAGTAGGTGGCACCTCCTGGACAATGCCTATGGTAGAGATACACATAGTGACATCCCTCTTTGGGATGGCTGGTCCAAGCTTGGGATGGTGACAAGTATCGGGTTCAATGCTTCTCCTTCTCCCTGCATGGCCATACCACATAGCTGTGGTGTTTGGTGATTCATGTTACTCCCATCCAGTAGCAGCTGTGGAGAAAGGAAACACATGACACTGACATAATCCTTGCTCCTCCCATGTCAACATCCCGTTCTGCCTGGCTTGGGGGGGGGTATCCATAGTTAAAGGGTTATGTTCTCCTTTCCCTTTGGTATAAAGAGCTTTAGCACTCTTCCCTTCTATCTCTTCTACCTCACCGCCCCCTTTCCCTCCAGAGCAAACAACATTTAAAAGATTCAGGCTGATCTTTTAGTGCTTTGACACTACAACAGCGTTCTGGTCTAACACATCAAGGACAGACTGCAACCGCGTCCCTGAGACGCGTCATCGAGAGAATGTCAAACACATCAAGACTTAACTCCTCCTAGGATATACGTTACCGCACGCACTCTGCCTTTCACCTCCTCAGTGGGCGTCAGGACCTCACTTATGGACCTCAAGCTGCAGAATAGCTGAACCTTCAGAAGGAAGTGGAGAGGTTGGCTGCCTACTGGCTCTAGCATTTGCTGAGGGGGTGTTTGGCTGTTCCTGCCAGAAGCAAAAGCTGCTCTGCATGGACCTGTTAAAAAAGAGTAAGTCTGGCTGTAAATAGGCATTTCACCATGATCGCGCTGCTTACAAATGTAATCGAGGAGAGGTGACTTCTCACCAACACACATGCAGAAAGAAGAGAACTATCCTAAGGTAAACCCAAAAGGGGTAAAACTTATTCCCAATCAATTATTTGCCCCAAATGAACACGACAAGATAGTGAAGCTGTAACAGTGTGTACTACATCAAGAACAATCCAAACCAGTGTTACTTCAATGAGAAGTCCTACCAACAAAGCTCAGAGTAGAACCTGCCAGCCATCTCTGAGGCAGAAGGTTATTGCTTCCATTGTTGCAGTTACTTCAACAAGGCTGAGAAAGACCTGTTGTGACACCCCTTGAAACGTTCCCACTGCCCATAGCTTGTGGTCACTATGATATCAGAGAGGAGGAGAGCACTATGAACTCTCTTGGATCATCAGCCATGATCAGTGTTTGTGGCCTATTGAAACAAGGCTGAAAAGGCGTCTTCATTTTTCTATAGCTCATTAGCTTCAGAGGATGTGAAGCTGCCTTCCTGTTCTTCCCGGCAGGCTGCTGACATCATCCAGTTTGTCGTTATGTGGCAGAGGTCCCAAAGAGGGTGAAAGACTCCCAAATGTGCCCAGAGCCCTGAGGCATCCTTCTCTGCTGGGGATCAAGTAATCCAGGTGTTGATATGGCTGTGGACAGTGAGATGGAGGAGGTGGGAAGGCAGTCAAAATACCAGTAGCTATTATTGCTGAGAGCAGAGTCTTGTCTCAAGAACATAATGGCCCATCCATCACCTCACCTGGAAGCATGGCACTGGTGGCAAGTCAGATGGGTCCCAGGCTAAAGAGCTGCAAGTGGGTGAATTGATCCAGCAGAATGGATTGGTCATGGAATAAGGTATAAAAGTTGGCTTAAGTGTGGCATGTTTGTCACCTTCCCTTTAGTAAACATGATAGGTATAAATCCCTTTGCGCTCCCCAGCCAACCTTTTTTTGGGCAAGCTTGTCAGGTACTTACCCTAAGCCAAAATCTGGTCATAGCTAGTGACATGGGTGAGTGATTTTCACATCTTCTTGTGTTCATTCTACAGACAGTGGTCTCAATGACCGGTCACCAGAACTGACAGAAGATGGCTATGGCCCACCCAGCTGCACCAGCTATGACCACCATGAAGCTCCCCAACCTGTGACACTACAGGGACCCTCCCTCAGATTTTAACTGCAATCAAAACGGTGTGGCACAACTCCTCTGTCTGGGCACTTCATGTCATTCAGGTGAATCAGAAGGGATGGAGGTGGTAGCTAAAGTGTTTCTTTCCCCATGGGGTCCAGAGGCCATGTGCTTCCTGCCTGACATTTTGCTCCAGACAGGAGCACCTCTGAGGTTCAGTTTGTCCTCGCAGATCTTGCACGCGATATCTGCGGGCTCTGGGCCAACTCTCTTCTTCATAATGCGCTAAAGTAGCTGATGCTGCTCATTGCTTCTGTCATTGATGCCAGTTGGGCATGTACAACTAACCAAATGAGAGATCTTCCCATGAAACTTCATAATGTCCCCACTCCCCGGACTCAGATTCTTCCTGCATGCCAACTGTGAAAGAAACGTTTCTATTTTTAGCTTTGAGGTGTTGGCAAGAAATGCAGTGTATGGATCTGCATTACTAAGTCAGGTAATAGCACAGCTCCTAATCCTGGGCCTTTGTTTCATTTTGCCTGTACCAAGGATTGCAAACCTTGGTGCTTAATCTAGTGCCCTAATCGCCTGTCAGTCACTCTCCCAAATGCAAATAAGATGAAACAATAGGTAAGGTTTTTCATGAGAAAGTGGATGAGGGATTGAGAAAGCTTTATGTAGGCTCTGTTAAATAATGTCTGTGTTTAAAGTCTGGAGTGCTTATTCTATCAATTTTCTCCTTTCTCCCCTTCAGAATTTTATTTTCAAACAGGGAAAAATCTTTTTCAAGGTCACAGAGAGGTTACATTTTAAGACGTTTGCAGTACATAGCTTCAGGCTAGGTTAAAATTCCCTTAATGACTACAGCCTGTCTTGACTGGGATTCATTTCTTCTGCTATCTTTATCTTATACCTTCCTGAATCCTGTTAGAGCTATGATACTGGTAAGATGGCACGACACCAAGGACAGAAGTCACTTTTCCTCCCTCTTTTTTTTTTTTTTTTTTAAAAACCTACAATAGTGGTTTGTCGTCTCTCTTTGTTTTCCTCCCTCTGCTTTCTCATGGCTTCTAGTTGACAGAAATGAGCTGCTTAGCTCTGCAGTCAGGATACTGGCAAAAATGCAGCAATTCTCTTTATTCTAGAGGTATGTTCTCTGTGCATTAGAAAACCCATTCCTTTTTTCTAGTATAACAGATTCCTTTGCACTGGCTTACTATGTGCCACCCGTGTCATCTTTCAGGGTATAACCCCGAAATGGGGCAAAAGTACCACACCACCCTTTTTGTGGGATGCAAACCCAAAGACTTGACTATATTCAGGAATTAAAGGCCTGTGGCATTGTGCTGTGGGAAAATTAACTGTAAACGTGGAACAAATACATTGAGCTTTCCTCCGTGGTGCCTGCAGCTCCAACCCAACCTTCATCTCCCATCACAAACTTGCTTTGATTACAGAGCCACAGTCTGTCTAGCTGGTGAAATGCCTTTGGAGATGAGAAGGATGCTGCACACCAATAAATAATGATAAGTGATGATCCTATCTGGGGGCTAGCAGGGAGGTAGAGCTACAAATTCAATGAACAGGTGCAACTCGCATCCCCAGAGCCAAGTACATGAAACAACCTACAACTAAATTAATTACTACTGAAAGGCCAGGGCCTCTCGTGGGACAACCACGGATACACTTTGCTTTCTATCTAGATTTAAGGCCTTGACTTAAGAGACCTTGTCTCCACTCTTATGCTTATAACAGGGGCAGGTGACCCTATATTTGCAAGGACAGAATATAGCACAGATATATTGCTCTTCTATTAGCTAAGGCCTTGAAGTAAAATCACTGGATAACAGGCTGTCATGGCCACTCGTTGCGTGGAAGAGCTGCCAGCACCCTGCTTGAGGTCCCTTAAGCGCTGTCACCTCTGGGCCTGCATTAGGTGCCATCCATCAGCTGAGGTCCCACCCAGCACGGAGCAGCCCCAGGCAGAAATTACTTGTAAGCACCGCCAAAAGCCCCCCAGACAGGCTCCTGTTGCTCCCGCAGCAACGCTGAACACTTTGTCCATCTTCCCTCGCTGCCCACACTCTGCTGGGATTACTCTCTTCTTGGACTTTGGGTCCCTTCCAAACTGTGGTGAGCATCAGGGGCATCTGTATAACATGTTCCTTTAGTAGCTGTCCCAGCTTTCATCCCACTAGCTTTGTTGGGACACAGCTGCAAGTGATTTATATGCTTAAGGGCTCTCCTAACTTTCCTATTTAAGATTATGCTTCCCTCCCACCACCTTTGGCTTTGGCCAGTTTGTCCCAGCAGCAACCAGCTGTGTGCAGAGGATCTGCTGGGCCAATAATTCATTCATGGGCAAACAAGCCCTACCAGGAAAATGGTCATTTTGCTCACTGGTCTTGTGTTGCCATTGCTAAAGATGTACTGCTACTGCCAGGACAGTGTATTCTGGGTATTGCCAGAGGAACAGGCAACCTAAGGAAGGTCAAAAGAAATCCATTTCTTCTATGATTTCTTGTGTGTGTGACCTGAATTTCTCCATGTACAAGTGCATTAATACTCTTGTATCCCTATCTGAAATGGTTTGCCTTGGTCTGCCTTTGCCTTTACCCTCGCACGATCACAAGTGATGTCCTACACTTGTCCCTAGGCCAGTGATAACCTCTGTTTCTTCCTCCTCTCTTTTCTAACCAGTGTTCTCATCACATAGCAGAAATAACATAAACATAGGCACGGTCATAAAATACAAATGAAGAGGATAATGCGATAGTGATAGTCATCAAGACTACATTGGTAATATTATGGTGTTCTGTATCTCAATTGTTATGTAGCTGCCATTACCTCTGGTGTTGAATATTATCCCATCCTGTAGTACAGGAGGGAATTTATACCTAGATCTGTGCTACCACATCAATTTACAGTGTGTGCATAGCTTGCCCTTCAGTTACTTGCACTCTGCATCCCCTAGTAAATTCAGCGAGTGAGTAAAAAACACAGGAGAATCAAGGTACCTGATTCTCCTACATGATGCACCTACGTTGCGCTCCAAAATAAGAGCAGGAAGTAGCCTTGTTAAGGTTAACTTTTCTGGAACTCAGTACAATGTCTCTATCTTTAATGCTTTCTCTCCCATGAGCAAAAAAACCCTCCTGTTAACAGATTCCTTGGTCTTTGACATGCTTATACTTCTGTTATGTTCCCTATGCCCTGCTGAGACTAGAAGCAAAGCTGTAACCAGCTCATGCTGGGTCAGTGACACCAGTACCGCCAACAAGGGAGCGTGAAGACGATCATGAAGAGCAGAGCAAGCATCAGTATATTTTGAGATGGGCTGTTATGCAATGTCTGTAGGAGCTGGCATATGTAATTTCCCAGGATGAAGGACAGGATTGTATCATCTGCACTGCAAAATAGCTGTATTATAACCTGTTAACTGCAGGACAGCATCCAAATTAAGTCAAGACAATGATATTAGCTAGTTAAATACCAGTATCAGCATCAGAGATTGCATGAGGACACAGAAAGAGCCAAACATGCCAATAAACCCTGCTGAAACAGCGTTAACAATTACAGAGCCCAAGGGCTGATGGGACCTGGGTATATTTTAAACAAAACAGTGTAGTGTGGGCAACACAGATCACCACTCAGTAGCTGACTAACCTCAATACAAGGCTAACTGTCCTCAGTACAAGTAAGAATTGTGTCTCGGATACTGGGGGTCATCTGCAGCATGTACTCCTCTCCTGCACAGTCTGTGCTTATATGCAGAAATGGCTTAGAAGACTTACAGGTCACAGCAGAAGTAGACTGTATTCTCCAGGTTTCCCAGCTCTGAGAACAGTGAACTTAAACAGGACTGAGACACACACACAAACGTGCTCCCTGAACCTTCTCCATGGGACATGGTCACCATAGATGCACAAGAGAGAAAATTTAAACGTTACACCTATATGGAGAAGGGAGAAAGAGCTCCATTTGTGCAAAAGTAAATTGGGAAACAATTACATGGTGCAGGGGAAAAATTACAGTAGCAGCCAGTAAGGAAGACTTCTCTTAATCATCCCGTATTAGCTCAGTGAATCGGAAAATCGTGGCAAGTCTGCCAGAGAATATACTGCCCAAACCTCGTATCAACTGCCGAGCTACATAATATTTAGCTGCCTGGACAGGAAAATGCATTGCTTCCCATAAAGCATGCCTCCCAGAGAATTACAATCTCTTATTTGTCATGCCAAGGTGGGTGTGGGGGGGGGAGGATTGGAAATAAATGCTACAAACGCTCTCTGTTGGGAGTAGGGAGTTAGTTTATCTCTTCAGCTCAGAACGTAAAACCCACAGCTGCGAGTGGAAACAAGGGTTATTTACAGTGCATCTTTTTTGATGAAAGCCTCCTAGAAGGGCTGAGGAAGGTGTTTCTTCTTCATCACAAGTCCGACCCTTGCCTTGTGTGGATATGGGTGGAATAAAAAGTGTGAGATCCTTGAAGGGAGAGGAAAAATAGTGTTTTCCTACAAGGTGTCTTCCCAGGGCCACGCTGACAAATCTGAAGGGCTTTTTGTTATGGTGCCACAGAGCCCTTAACGAGTGCACTTGGGGAAAATGAATTCCTCCATGGCTCCAAAACCACAGGGGTACTACAGCAGTTCAGGAGAGAAGCCTTCTGGATGCTTGGACGGAGCTCTGACACCTACCTGCCCCCCTCATATATGCCAGTATACCCAGCTCAGCCAGGTGTTTATCTCTGCATTGAAGGCACAGTGGTTTCTTTAGTCGCACACCCCCATGGTAGCTCGTAACCAGGGGCTTTTGCAGTGGTTAAACTATCAGGCTGGGATTCAGGGGACAGTTTGCTCTATCACAGATGGGTTGCAGAGCCAAAAGAAATCTCTTCTCTCTTTCATGCTTTCCCCACTGATTAAAAAAAGACAAATCAGCCCTTGGGGAGGAGGGAGGTTTATGGTTCACTGATTAAGAACTCACGTTCATATTAATCCTATTTTAATAATGACAATAAAGATTCAGAGTTTCCCCTTCCATTTGGGGAACCTCCACTTTAAGGTGAGGAGTTCAGAAATCAAGCACTGCCTTGAAGCAGACTCAGACCTCCTGGCCCCAGATTGCTTCTCATGCTGGCTTGTCTGCTTTCACAAAAGCTTGTCACTAGAGGAGCCAAGAGTGGAGCCTGGATGTAAGCAACACCTCGTCACATGTAACCACCAGATGAACCCAACTGTGAGAATCAGTCTGTGGGCAGGAGGAATAGTGTGGCATACAAGAAAAAGGAAGCTTTTGGCAATTGCTCTTAACTTTGTGGGTGTTCTTGCTTGGGCTTTCTGCCTGGACACCTTCAAGAGCATTCACGGTTCCTCCTTGCACCATGTGTGTATGTGATTGCACAGAGAACCGCTGCCCAAAAGTATGAGACGTCCCAGGCACTAAAAGGCTCCCGAGCCTTGCCACCTCTCAACAGTGTCTTCCATCCAGGAGCACAGTCACCCAGCCTGTATGCATGTCCAGCTGGGATTAGGATCTGTTCAGCTGAAAACTGCACTTTGGGAAAAAAAGCTCATTTCCTGCACAGGGATATGACCTGAAAGAGAATCAAGCTCACGTGCATCTGTTTTATGGGAAAGCAATTCGCTGTGTCTTTGCATCTGTGAGCTGGGAAACACAATGCTATATCTCATGGCAAGTTACTCTTCAAAATTAGCTGAAGCTTACTTAAAACAGGGTTTTTTTCTTTTTTTTTTTAATATGCAAGATTGTAAGAGACAAGCTATTTGATATTTAACTTTGCAAGAGCTAAAAGAATGTCTAGCAATGCTTAGCTGGCTCCTCTCATGAAAGCATCTCAGCTTCTTAAAAAGGTCTAAAAATCTTTTCTAGAAAACACCTGCCTTTAAAGAACAACTTCAGAAATGCTATTCTTGAATGTAAAGAACTGAGCTTTGTGGATGGTAATGGACTTGTAAGGCTAACTCACAAAGCTGGTGAAAGAGTGAGATTTGGGAAATATGCACAAAGGCATCGACACTCCATAGTCTTTGGATGGAGCTGGCTGTTTTTGCAGATTTCCCCCACCAGCCTGATAATAAGCAGCAATAAATTGTGGCGGGAGAACCTGGAGATCCCCAGTCATTTCAACACAAGATTTAAGTTTCTTCCTGCTCCCAGGCTGTGGCACGGAGCAGGGGAGGAGAACAACATTGTCCACTGTGGAACCAGCTCCCAGCTGCTTTCTGTGCTTATTTACCAGTTCAGGGAACAGTTTACAGAGTGGGTTTGATGTTAATGGGTGGTTGCATCCTGCTACTCTCCAGGAAACTTCTCTGCAGCTCCCTGCTGGGTTTTCAGAACTGCTTAGGGCAAATTAAAAGAGGGGGAGAATGCAGGATGTCCCCTCCTCCGTGCAAGGGAGGGGATGAGAAGAGGCGATGCTGATCCACCACAGCTACTGATGCTTTCGACTGCTTTTACAGCACAGACGCACCTGTGTGAGTGTGAGACTCCGACCCCAGAGCTCCTGCTTTTGCTCCCCCCTCACTCCTCCTGTAGCCTTGGGCATCTCTCCTGTATAGGCTATGAAACTTTGGGACATCCCAGTCCCTGAGCCCAGAGCGTGGACGCTGGAGGAGAAAAGAGCCCCAGGCACCGCCTGGTCCCCCAGCAGGGCTTGGGAGAGCAGGGATCCGTGGGCAGGCATGAGTCCCTGCTGCAGCCCACATCCCTCCCTCATGAACCCGGCACAATTTCTAGCCCAGGAGGTGGGCACCAGGAGCAAAAAAACTGGAGGCGTCTGTAGGGCCTTTTTACTGCCTCCCTTGAAGGACATATTTGGAAGACCTTTTGGGCTGTCTGAGCCCAAACCAGTCATGATCTGGCTAGGAAAATCTTCATGGCTCCTTCAACAACCCTCTTCTTCCTCCTGCTGGAAGCCATCATGGCACAGAGAGGTGCCTGGTGCCTCTCAACACTTCACACTCCTTGCTTTGTTGCTAATTTTTCCTTAGGCTTCTCCTGGGGCCGTGTCTTGCCCGATAAACAGAGACATCAGCAGCAGCCCCGCAGACACCAGGGACAGCAGAGCAGATTGTACAGGATTTTCCATATGGCTCTCACCTTCAGCTGGCAGAGGCAGCCCTCACCGCTGTGGTGTTTGCGACCACAGCTCAACCCAGAGCTGCTTCAGAGAGTTTTGCTATAGCTGAATCAGGCCAGATGAGCCTCGTGGAGGTTTTTCTAGGGAGGCAAAATAGCTGCCTGCCTCCCCGAGTTTCTCTCTGCTCCATTTACTCAGGGTCTCCGAAGTTCAGCAAAATCCCTCAGCTCTTCTGAAATCAAACATCAAGAGACAAAGCTAAGCAAAATAAATTCCTCCTGTCCCAGGCTGTCACTCCGAGTGGTTTATACCAACAAAGGCGGCATTAGTCACTAATACCACAGGGTCTATATGTATATTTGTGTATTTTATGGCATGTTTTTCCACTGTGTGTGCCCACAGTGGCTCTGTATCAGGAGGCTCAGGTAGCTACCAGCTAATGGAGGGTCTTTTGGACATCTGTACTCATGGAGACCCCTTCTCTACCTACATGTGCATACACAAGTGCACACACATGCACGCTCACACACCCCCCTGCTGCTCTCCAGCTGCTGCCTGGGGAATGCCAATAGCACAGAAAGTCCAAGAGATAAGACCACGCTAGAGGAGGCAGAGGAATAATCCCACACCTGGCTATTTTTCCCAAGGTGCTGAACATTTTCCTCTGCAAAGATTCAAAACCTTGCTCTGGTGGCTCCTGCTTTCCCACCAGCCTCCCAGAGCCCACGTGGCCCTGGCTTGAAGGCTGCTTTTCCCCAGGCTGGGATGGGGCAGGCACAGAGTGGGGAAATGATCAGAAAACACTTGAGGGGAAAATGTGGTCTCATCTCATTGCTAACATTTCACAGCAAAGTGTCAATGTGATGCAGTGAAATCCACTTCAGGACAAAAGTCTAAATTAATCACTTGGACTTTCTTGTTTAGTTTCAGAAATGCTGAAGTATTTTATTTTACATAGGTAAAACAGTTGCAACTTATCGCTTTAATCCCTTTTATTTTTAACATGTTGCTGTACTGAAATATTGATGGCATTTTATAATAACAAAACCACCTAATTTATACTAAATATCCACTTAATATATGTGCATAGAAACCTATTTAAGATCATATTTAATATAAACTCCTTCTAATTTATGAAGCCTAGTATAACACAGTATAGAAACCTATCATGTTATAATATAGTTTCATATTTTATGGTAATAAAGAAGTAAGATGCAAGCGAGCCCACATCAACGTTACCTTCATGTTGCTCTGATTTTTATTCTGATTTATTTTACATGCATCATGGAGCAAAACAATATGAATTGGTCCCAGCACACTTTGAAAAGCAGGTTTGACTGGGCTCTGGTCCAGCAGGACAGGAACCCATCACGAAGCAGCAGCATTTCCAAGGGAAGCCATCACGCGAGCCTGTGAAACGCATCTACCCCAGCTGGAAGATCTCGACTCAGAAGCACCATTTCCAAGGCCTGTCTAGACAGGGAGAATACAGGGCTAATTGCTGCCTGGCTCAGCAGAGCTCTGCTGGCTCAAATCGAGCTGGCGAGGGCACCGACAGCAAACCCTACCCGGGGAAGATGTGCTCTCTGGGGTTGTGGGTCCTCATCCCACACATGGCTGCTCTGACAAATCCTTCTGGCTGCTCTCACCCGGGGAGACGAAGGGAACGCACTTATGCCTTCGTGTCCTACAGTCTCAGCTCAGTGGAGAAAAGAGGGATTGGGGTTTAAACTGTCTGTTAAAAGCATCTCTCTGAACAAGAAAACTTGCTCATCCAGTGGGGGATAGCATACAGCACAGAGAGCCATAAATAATGCATAGATCCCTCACACAGAGTTTGCTTCAGCTTTGCGTTCCTCAGAGAGTCAGCAAATATTATTTTTCTATTCTCTTTTGTGTTCCTGTTGAATGGCGGGCGGCTCTGGGAGAAGGCAAAGTCGCTCAGAGGTGCTGTGCTGATCTGCTTTTACATCTTCCTCCTCCTCTCCGCTCCTCTTCACTGCCTTCCCAAAAAACCTGCGTACCCGAGTGCTGCTGGCGAGCCGTGTCAGATCAGCAGCGCTGCCAAGCTCCCCCGGAGGGCTGTAGTTGCAGCTGGGTTTGGGAAACAGATTGGCTTAATGTGTTAAACTAAACGCAGATTTTAGAGCACATAGCAAACAGGGCAAACTGCAGCTCAGCAGTCACGGTGCCTGGGACTTCTGCCTCCCAGGAAAATGAAGCAGAAGGATTTGGCTGCTGGGGAATGACAGGAGACAAAACGTGAATTTCTTTTCAGGCTAATGGAAACGCTTCCCTGAAAACAGGTTTGAAAGTCCCTGGGACTGCTAACAGGGGAGATCCAAAACTCACAGCTGCTGAGCAGGTGCCTGAAATCACGATTCATTGGTGTCGCCTTTCTGATCCCCAGAAAGCTAACGAGCTGTTCAGAACCCTAAAGTGCTAATTATGTGTCTGAGACCTGGAAGGAGTGTCCAGGATACCTTCATGCTATTAAAGTAGTCCAGACTGAATTGCTGACAGACTATCCAAAAAAATCTGGGATTACTTAATGAGACACTAAAGTCTGAGTGGATAACCAGGTTTTTGGGACCCCAAATCTGCTAAAAAGTTGCTCAGGACCCTGGTGCTTCTCCAAGTCCATTTTTTTGGAAGCAGCTTGGGAATTTGAACTTCCACTCCCATGTTTCTCTTGCGCTGTCCTCCTCTCTGCTTGAGTCCATCCCTTCAGGTGGGGTTTGTGATCCATGGGTTGTCCCAGTTGGATGCAGCATTTCTTCTGTGTTACAGCCACTGTCCGAATCACACGGATCAGTAAATGGAGAGCAACTCTATTAAAAGCCACTGTACACAGTGGTGTCACACTGACATGTATTTCTTCTTCTACAGAGCAGCCTGAGATGACTTCAGTTCTACAGAGCCTGACCTACTTTAAAGGCAGACTGATTTTGTCCAAGCAGCAGCTGCATTTGAGGCAAAGAGATAGAAGTAAAAGCTTCTGAAATCCGTGTCCAGTTTCCTGGTCACAGGCTCATGTCCCCTGCAGGATTCAGAGCTGCTCAACTTTGGCGGCCGCTCTTCTGTCTGCTCCTTGTCTTTCTTTGCACGTCCTTCCCAAACACATGCTGTAGCCTTGGCTTTCACAGCAAAGAAGAAAGGAAAACAGTCTCTATTAGTCATTGCATCATTTGCCCAGCCATCAAATGGGAGAAGTAATTAACTCGAACATGTTTATCTACAGTAATTATGAATTTGCATTGCTCTCTCTATCAACAAAGTGGATTGGGCTCCCAACACCCTCTGAAGTATACACATAGCCCATGCATTCCCTTTTCTGCATGAGTCCTGGATCTTTAGAATAATCACATTCAGTCCTGGCTCTGCCTATAACCTTTCTGTCTCTCAATACCCTCCTGAAGATCTGGGGCTCCTGGGATGTTTCTCAAAGGCCACTCATCACCATGCAATCAATAGACCCTTGTTTGCTTCTGTTCTCCATCTGGATGGTGGGAATAGCAATGCAGATAACAAACCTTGTGGTGGGAACAGAAGACGATGAGGTGCTTCAGTGTGGCAGTGACTGAGACTATATATGGTTTTTAAGGGAATTTCAGCGGGGCCATGATTACCCCTGGGATTTTCCACTGCTTTGGCAAGAAGTATTCAATCTGCAGTGGCTGCTAGGACTTCCTTGCAAGACTCCTGTTCACAGAGTCCCCCTCTGTCTCACACCGCAGGCGGCGCGTGTCACATAATATATTCTTGATTTGTTTCCGAGCTTGATTCTTCGCCTTAGATGTGTTGGAGGCTGCTGGAATGTGGGCTGGCTCTGCACCACGCGCACTCCCTGGAAAATGCTCCAGTGAACAAACATTCATTAAAAAACAGCAAATGTGAATTATAACTGACTGCGTAAAGGTGCTGGTGAATTGACAACATATGCACACAGTCAAAGCAAATGATCTGGAACACAACAGCGAGAGATGGAAAACTCTCTCACATCCCAGTCTGACACGTATCTCAGGGGTGATGCTGAGCTGCTGGCTAGGGCAGATCCTTCACGCTTCTGTCCTGCTGCATTTTCACCAGCATGAACCTTTCACTGCTGACCAGGAGAGGCGATTTCAACATCCAAGGGAACGCCGGCAAAGCCGCCCCCACTCATTCAAATAGCTTTATTGTACTTTGTACCAAACAGCCAGTACAGATTTACTTTTTAGTCTCTGTCCTTGCTGGCTGCATTTGTTAAGCAGAGCATCCCTCCTTTTGCAGCAGGACCAGCCAAGATCTAGCCGGCCTGATCTGTGGTTCTGCTTTACAGCGGGGTAATCCCCCTGGAGATGGGCCATAGGTGAATCTAGCAAAGTATCAAAGGGTTTCAATAGTACTAGCTCTGACTGCAGCACAAAGTGGTGTTAGCAGGGTCACTGCTGTCCTCGCTCTGAGTGGAGCTTTTGAGCACAAAATTTAGGATTCAAAAGGCAACAAAATGGACTCAGAGGAAAATCCCAGTGCTGGCACTAAGATCAAGAAGAAATGAGGTTGAACTACACATTCAGCACAAAGCTGGGATGCCAGTCCCAAATTTGTTAGATAATAACCCCTAATTCAACAGAAAGTGAGTCTTAATTAGTCCACATCTGGACCTTGGTTTGTCCTAAATGCATTCCTGCATCACTTGATGCCAGATCTCCAGCTTTCTCACTCAATCCCTTCAGGCATCATAGAGCATCTTCCAAGGGAGCTGATTTGCAATTTCAGCCTATAACACAACCCTGCAAGGCATGTTTGACATGGCTCCAGGTTTGTCTATGAATGTTTCCATACAGCTCTAATTAATAGCAACAACGAATGCTTTTTAGCCATAGGAGGGAAACCCTGTTAGGCAGAGCGAATATTTCTCTAACTGCTACCACAGCCTTGTCTCTCTAGGAAACCTGAGGGCAAACTTCCAAATTTCCTTCCTCTTCTGCAGTACATTCCAGCGCGTGTGGCAGCCCTGCAGGGGAGCCATGCTTTGTAATGAAAACACTATGAGTTTGCTCTTGCTTATTTATGGGATAATAGGCCAGGTGCTCTGTTTCGTGAGACAATAGTCAGAGTTCCTAGGTGGATAAAATCAAGACCGACTAACTCATTTCTGCAGAGCGAGTGTATTATTGTCTTTTCAAATAACGTTTGCATTTCTCAATCTGTTCTATTATGAGTACTGGAAAGCTATTGGTCAGAATCAATCTAGCCAATGCTTTTCCCTCTTTTTGTCCCTTGCTACTCAGAGACCCCTTAAATCAGAGAGAACATTATATTATTTTTAAGCAATAGAGAGGACAGATCATCTTTCTGATCCATTTTTGTACAACATCTAATACAACAGCATTCCAGGGGCTCACAGATACTATATCAATACCGATGATAAACAAAAATCCTACCACATTTAGTGCCTTGATTTCAGTCAGATTGGCCATTAGCAAAACCCCCAGGATGTTCTTACCACCCCTTGAAGGTGAAAACACTGAAGAATACTCAGGGATGTCCTCAACTTGCCATTAACATGTAAGTTTGACAGATTGTCACACCAGAGATTTTCTGCAGTTCAAGTGTCTTGCACTCATGTTTTGGGTAGATGCGCGTAGCAAGCAACATGAACAGCCTCAAGCACAGAAGCTGCTTCAGCCTCCACATGGGATCTTCACACAGCACTGGGCAGGGTTAAGCACCCAGAGGACTTGCACCCTGATGGACTAAATATTAACTTCTCCATTCAGACATAGACAGGGTCTGATTTAATCAAATTTCCAGATCTGACAAGCTGGGTGTTAAAATCTTCCCATAATCAAGGAACACAGAATTCACACTATGTGTCTCCAAGAAGTGAGGGGAAAGAGCTTTCCAGGACATGGCTACGTTTTCCCAGGTTTCCCAGGCACCCCGCCACCTTGCTCAACCCAGATTGGATGTGCCTAACACCCACGATCCAGGTGTACACCCAATCCATTCCTTCAGCAAATGAAAATTTTGGTGTGCATCAGATTGGAGAGGTCCTTGAACGCAGCCTTCTGTTACTGGCAACCACATCATACGATCCCATCCACAAGGGATGATCCTGTTTTAAAACCTGATAGGCTTTTTATCCCCATTATTCCCACCGAGCAGTTCCTTCAGGATTTCGTTCCTTCAAGCATTAAAAAACCCCTGTCCAACTTCCAGCATAAAGTTATCTATGACCAATTTATACCATTTGCTCCAAAGCCAGCATCATCATTTCGCTGAAATAGCTCCATTTCCCTCTCACTGCTTATCCCCTTGACATTTTTTCTACAGAGTAATCACAGCCCTTCACACAGCCTTTGCCTTGCTAGCTTAAACAAGCTAAATTCTCATAATCTTCCCTCCTAGAACAGGTGCCTCTTTTCCTTAATCCTCCTCGTAGTGTCCCTCTGTACCTGTTCCAGTTTGGGTTCAACTGCTTTTGAACACGAGACTAACCATTCACTCTGCACTAGCATTTACCACTGCTTTCTCCAGTGGCATTAACGTATCCTGATCTCCATAAGAAATAGCTTTGTAAAGATCCTTGGCAAGGTACATAAAGTTAAAGCAGCCACTTAATTAAAAAAAAAACCCACCTAGTCAGGACCTCTGCCTTATCATTCAGAGAGTTTACATATCTGCACAAAAATTTTTAGGTATGGATTACTCCGAGCCACTGCATGTATAAGGTGGGATCGACATGTGCGAAACAAATAGGCAAGGATGGAGCACTAAGAAGGTCTTTGCTCAGTGATGTTTGAGATCTGTGATCTTCAAAATATTTTTTTTTAATGCTCTGTGGTGGTGCAATCTTTCTCCCCATTGCAGAGTCCGCAGCCCCTGCCGAAGGCTTATCCAACCCGCAGGGAGGACAAAGCTTTGGCAGGATCGATAAGGAGAAAAGCCACCAGTTGGCTTGGGGGCAGATGATGGTTTCATGAAGGCAGGTCTGGCAATACCCGCTGGCAATAGCAGCTCCCTGCTATGAGCTCCAAAATGCTGTCGTAGACGTAACTCCACAAACCAACAGAAAGCTGCTCTCTGGAGCTGAGCCCAAGCTGCTCCACGTGGCTCATGCAGGGGAATTTGGTTTCTGAAGAGGAAACCTTTTACATTGCACTCTAAGGTTTTAAACATTATTGTTTCCCATTGAGTGTGAGTTAAGGAAGGAAAACAGTGGTACTTTTCTCTTTGGCTCTTTTGTAGCTCTGATAAAGGCATGTAAAAACAATAATGAGCCACTCCACCACTTTAAGCAGTCAGGCAATGATGAATGAGACCCACTAAAACACTTCTGTCTTTGCCAAGGGCACTCTGGATTATGCTTGAACCTGTTTTAACCTTAGCACTTAACCTCCTTTTCCACAAAGTTGCCATTGCATGGCAACAACCATGATGGAGCTCAAAATAACAAGTCAAAGGAATGGTTCTGTGAGGGGGAAGGAATATTTGCTTCACAGTTGGAGCTGGGTTTTTAAAAAGAGTAATTTATCTACTCACTAAATCTCAGAATTTTAAAGAAACATGAAGATAATTCTGTGTTACTAGTAAAGGAGGGAGAAAAGCTATGAAATTCAGCATGGAAGTATTTTTTTATGACAGTCTGGCATGAAAAATACAGGCAAAGAATAGAGCTAAGCATTATTTCCAGCAATGGAGGCTCATACAAATGACCCTCACTCCCTTGAATTCAAATCCTTTCTTGGAGTCAAGATCACGCAGGCAGCAGGGCAGGCAGTTGACCTCAGGATTGGGAGAATATCAGCTGACACCATTAGACATGCTTCTGCTTGTGCTTTTCCATGGCCATCTGTGCTGCACAAAGTGATACAGTTTGCAGAGACCCCAAAATGAACTGGCATCGGAAGAGCAGAGCCTGGATTCCCAAAGGTGCATTCATGTGATGCTGCACCTGGGGATCCATTCCTGCATCTCTGGAAAATGTGGTAACTCAAGCAAAAGCTTGATGTTGATCCTACTACACTGTGTCTTGCTTTTACTGCGTGGAGCAGAGGAACACACATTTCCTCTTCATCCTTGGACTCAGCCAAAGACCTGCACATTGCTTCCACCAGCAGAAAGTCTCCGCAGGTCACAGCCACCAGCGTGCTCTTCACCCTCAGCCCAAGCTGGTCCGAAGGACCAAAGGCACATCTGACAAGTCTGGTGCCTGCAAGAAATGAGCCTCTTTCTTTGCCTACTTACAGCAGAGACAGCAGCCTCCCCAGTCCCCACCAGCCTTGGCATTACCCCAAACAGCAGGCTCCCTGTCCCCGGCCTTTCCTTCCTCTCCCAGCTTGCGCTGGGTAGGTAGAAGAACCCACCATGGAGTTAATGGAAACTGTCTCTCAACTCAGGAGCAAGACACAAAAACCTCCCCTGCGGGGCTGCCCAGGTGGATATCATCTCAGGAACATGGGTTTCCCCACAAGTAGCAAGCATCATACGCGTGAGACTGGGGTTTAGTGTATCACTGCTGTAATAAGTGGTAAAAAAAATCATCATCTGCATCACTGAATCATCACCATCCTTAACAATCCAGTGAGACAGGAGCAAACATTTTGACTGAAAAACATCACATTGATGTGGCCTGAGGGTACCCCTGCTCGCATGCCCAATAGCTGGAAAATCTCAAGCCTGGATGTGCCTGGACAGAAAACGAAGAGAAATTATTCCAAGTGGGACCATGAAATACTGCAGGCAGATGGAGCTGCTTGGGCCTACAGCTTACAGGAGGGGCAGACCAAAGGTTTTCTTAACAAAGAAGTTGCATGCTGTTTTCTGGGTTTATTGTGTTTAATGAAAGTGTGTGTGTCTTTTTTGAAAGACAAATGCGATTACAAGAACATATCTGACTCATACATTTATTTCTCTTCCTGATAGAAGAAAGCATGGAAGGACCAGAATACACAAGGGAAAAGGACTACAATAACAGTGTTAACAGTGCACTTGCACCTCTTCCACAGCTTCTGAGATTACTTTGCAAACGGGGACTGTATACGTATCTACCTGACTTGCAACAAAATAAATGCGCAACATATTTCTCTATCCCTGGTGACCAAACTGTCCTTGCTTGATCTCTAGAAATAGTTTGCCGCCTGAATTTACCTGTGGTAGCTGCGCTTTACTTTAACCCCCTGCAAGGGGTACCATTACAGATTGTTTTGAAACATGGGAGGAAAATATGCTGCAATTAATTGTACCAACAAACAGCCAACGGCACATGAAATGGAGGAGTAATCTTAGGCTTAGAAATACCCTTCCACATTTAACAGCGTTCCAAAGTGGAGGGGAGGCAGACATTTTACTTAGGGATGCTGTTTAGCCTGCAGGCGCTCGCAGAAGCTATCTGGGGTTTGCAGAGCTGGGAATAGCTGTGGATGTTCAGGTACACTGTGTACCTGACTTGCAAATATAGTAAGCAAGGCTATCAAAATGTTTTTCAAGTGAAGACATTTGTAGGAAAATCTGTTTGGTTTTAATTCCTTCCAAACAGGAGTGTTGGATATTCTTGTCTCTGCACAAAATCACAACCCACATCATTCTCTGAGGCAGGCTAAAACAAATCCCCTCCCTTACTTAATATTTAATCAATTTTAAAAATAAATGTTTAATCATAAACATAAACTAGGAAGACAGTCCTTGCCCCAAGGAGCTGACAATTTTATCATCAATCCGAACGGAGGCGTGTGAACGCTGCACCGACGCCGTATTACGGCGTCTCAGAGCTGGGCAGGCGGCCGTTCCCACCCATGCCCCAAGGAGCGCGATGCAAAGCTGTGGTCAGCTCGTGCATCCCGAGTCCTGCAGCGGGCACCGTGGGCTTGCTCCTGCTGCTGGGAATTAGCAGGCTCAGAGCTGGTTGGTTGGAGGGGGAAAGCTGTTGCCCATGGAGTTAAGCTGGGAGTGGATCCTGGTGAGACAAAGCGACATCACCCCTGCATGGGTTTTGGGGTCTTCTCCTAGTCCTCCTCAGCATGGCCACGCGTACGTTGTCTTTGGTGATGAATATCATGGAGAGCGGTCGGGTTCCTGGGAGGAGGTGTGCAGGGCAGCTCCCACCCATGCCATCTGTCCTGTGCGTGCCATCGGGCAAGATATCAGCACCCCTGTTTTCTACCCAAGGAAATTAGCTGCCGGCTCACTTCAGGTTGGAGTCCAAGACTTGACCACCATGGATGTAATGGGACCAAAAGGGTAATCTGGGTGTTGAAGTGAAATGGCAGTATTTCTGCTCACAGCCTCCTGTTCATGGGGTGGAGCAGAGGGCACAGCAGGAGCAAGGCTGGAGGGCTCCATATAGGAGCCCTTAGCCTTCTCCCACCTCTTTTGGAGAGCCATGAGCCACAAGTGCAAAAGAAGTCAAACTGAGATGGTTGGGGACTAATCAGAATGGCAGAGCCCAGCAAAAGAAGGTGTTAAAATGGTTTAAACTCATACTTTTCCTGCCCTTTCCCAAGCTCAGGAGGGAAGAATAAGATTCATGCCATTTGTCTGGCCGTGAATCCACACCCATTTGTCTCCACTCTCCCAGTCCCTCTTCCACATTCCCACTTTCTTCCTGAGAGATGGGGTGTGGGCATTTACTGCATAAACCACCTAGCACCATGAGGCCCTGGTCCCCCCAAAATCCTCTCTGTCTGTGTAGCCCATCTTCTGTATACAGCACTATATTCCAAAGCCATGCCTGAAAAGTAAATCAGCATGAGCCCTTCTGACTCTCTGGACAATGTGGTGGTTAAAAAAATCAGGATGCAGCACCTGTGCTCCCAGCAGGTCGACCTATGCGTGTATAGGTAGATACATGCATTTGCATGTTCAATGGCCCACCCATTCAGCAGAAGAGAACCTCTTCACCAAAGGCAAAGGGGGAAACGAATGCTTTACATAATTTGTGAAAAAACAAATCCACTATAAAACAAGTTGTTCCAGAAGAAGTAATGAAGCTTGTTTTCCTAAGGATGTGGGTATTTTGTCTTCCAAACTCTCCCTGCTCTGTCCCAGGTTCCTTAGGACTCCCTCCAGGCAAAAGCAGAATAAGCCAGGAGTAGCTGACATCCACATCCACGCACCTGCCTTCACATGCACACAGATCTGCCGCTGGGTTGTTCCTCCATGTCCCATGGGTAGCACAGCTATGTGCATACTGATTTTTTCTTCGTTGTGCTGTCTGTACTGCCAGAAAAGTGTAAGCTGTCTTGTTATTGCCAGGCTGCTTTTGGAGAAAGTGGGGCACATATGTTTGTTGGACAGCTGGTTGCTGTCAGACAAAATGTATAATACCATTGTTGACCCTGCTTTTCCTTGGTGGACTTGAGTTTGGGTCTCTCCCAGCTGCCAGTTTTCATGAAACTTGTAGAAATCAAATGTTTTTGAGGCTTCTCCTGCTCTTTCAAATGCAGGCAAAAATTGCTGAAACCTTCTACTATCAGGATATAAGGCTAAAATGGAACCATCTCCAGAAAGCTGAGAGGATGGTCTATCAGAAAGCATCTTGCTCTGAAACCTGCCCTTTGAAAGAGCAGACTCATTTGAAAGCAGTGTATGAAATCCCCCTACTCAGGGAAAGCCAGATAGGAGTATATAACTCAGGGTTCACACTTACTAACATCAGATGATACCAGGTTTTTGCCTCAAAACCCATGTAAAATAGAGCCTGGGGTGCACCTGGCCTACAAGTGCAAGATGTAGAGACTGCACATGGTGGGAAGTTCCCCAGCTCTGGGTAACTTTTTCCATTACTTAATTCACAACTAGCTGAAAATCAGAACATACATTTAATGAGACATCCCAGGGTTTCAAGATTTATTTTGCTCTGAGATTTTTTTAAATTAATTTCATGGAAAATAGAAATGCTTTAAGACAAAAAGCTTTCATTTGTCTCATGGGAAATTTCATCCTAGTCAGTCTAACTTTAGGAAAGCAATTTTTTGCATTCAGAAAACATTTTCGGATGGAAAGTTTTCAATGGAAATGTTCAGACCAATTCCAGGCTCATCAGTCTGTGTTTCACAAACCCATACTTGCTTCTGATCTGAATTTGTTTTGCTTTCAGCCAACCTCAGGGCTCTGCTTCCTCATGCCATAAACAGTTTTTTCCCATTTCTGTCTCACCTTCCCTCTTCCTCTCTTGCTCTCCCCTATTCCTTTTTCCCACCTCATTTAACCTGCCACTTCACACCCTGCACGGCACCTCAAGATACACAACACAGACTGAGAACAAGGAGCTGGGAGCCATGGCTCAACACGCCAACAGAAGCAGAGATGTAACACAAGTTTCTGAACACTAACGTACCCAGAAGAGAAAGAGTTTTTAGAAACTTGAGAGTCCTATATGCACTATAGGACACCCGTGCACATTTTTCTAGCATCATGCATGAACACCATAGAAAAATCCTTTCCCTCTTGATCTGTTTTTCCCTGGAGAGATGCAGATGTACAGAGACATCATCATAGGACTGACCTCTAAGGGTCTTTTTGTACTACCAAGTCATAATGAGAAGACTATGATTTTTCCAGGGATGGATGGAATTGTGGGGGCTAACAGTAGGATCTCAATCTCATTAATGTCTTTAGGAGGCAAACTCCACTGGGGTTCAATAGAAATAGGATTCGTTTGTCAGCCTGGGACTTGCTTCCTCCCCCAGCTCACCCTTAACAGCCATCTGTACCATTGCATCTTCTCACTCATGGCAACCCTCCGCTGTCATTTGTGTCCTGTAATTACATGCACCCTACAAGGAACTCGTTGCAGTCGGTGTAGAGCAGCAAACAGTACTCCTGTTAATTCAACTGCGATACGTTGTCATTGCCTTGACAGAAACAAATTCATTTGTTATTCATGTGGATGTCACATGTATTTCAGGAGATGCTCCATCATAATTTAGCATTAGTTAACGGCCACTTAGAGTGTTCCTGGAACATCTGTAGAAGGGACAGTGGCTGTGGGATTCATTGCCAGGGAGGAGTACAAAAAATGCAGTTCAATCAACAAGTATGAACCTTAACATTTGGCACAGCAACTCCTTCTTTTAATGAGGGCATGATATCCTCACCCTGTCTTGTCATGCTACTCATGAAAACTGTTTCAATTTTTGCATAAAGATTGGTTTAGATGGGAACATTGTTTGAGAAGCTAGCACAGCAGCAGTTTTCATAAAACCTTTTGGGAAAACACTTTGTTTCTTTTCATTAACAAAAGGAAGAATCCCCAAACTTTAAATGCTTCAAAGAAAAAAATTAATAATACAGCAAGACTGTGTGACTGCTGGAACCAGCCATCACCTCCCTAGCAAAAGAGGAGACATGTTATGTTTTGGGAGCTATAAATCCAACCAGTGTGTCCAGAGAAAAATAGTAGTATGATGAACAGAAACTGCAGTTCCTAGCAGAATTCACAGTAACATTTCTGGTTCATATTTTCAGAAAAACAAAAAAACCAACAAAACCCAAGAAATCTGGTGGGAAAAATTCTGTTCTAACCCAAGGCCCCCCTCAAATAAATCATCACTTTCCAGATGGCTTAGAGTCCCTTCCATCTCCCAAAATGTAATGCTATCACCCATTTGAGGTCAAACTGAAGCTGCTCTGATATCCTTGTTCAGCTCTCACAGGTTTCTCCATCACTAGAAAGCTGCTGATGAGTTAACAGCACTACTGATGCTGCCATTTCATGCATGGCAGGCAAAGATGGATCACACATGCTGCTCTTCCAAAGCATAGCAGGTGGCGGTGGAAGAAATACAGAGGCTGTAGTGGCTGTCTCTACACATACCATCCATTTTAATGCCAGGGAGCAGTGGAGTATGGTGTTGAAAGTTTAGCTAATTAAGGGTTAAGCTTACATTTATTCCTCCCACTGGTCATTAAATCTCCTCTGCAATTAATTTAGTCCTTTACTCTCCCGTCTATGGCATACTGCGATGATGTTTTCTTGCCTGCCGTTGAGCGGTCCCACATGACAATTGTGCTCTCCTCTCTGCTGTACCAGGGCTTCGGCTCATCTTTTTCTACCTGAACCGGGGGAAGTAAGTTACTTGTCACGGTGGCAGAGATTTGAGCCCTTAAATTGTCCTGCTCACAGTACATGCAGTTAAGTCACCAGAGAGCATTTGTTTAGGTTTATTAATTCTCTTCTCCTGGCCTAAGATTAATTTCCCTCAAACGTTCAGGTGAACAAACAGTTTGAATCACTGTTATGGGATTCAGCCCCATAAAGTGAAGTCCTTGCATGGCTGTCCTCCACTGCATGAGCGTGGGATTTCAGAAAGCTTGGAAAGAACGTGGATGAAACATGAAACAAGAAAAAGTCTAAATGGGTTGTTTTGACTTTCTTCCTCCAATAATGTCAAAACGTTTAAAAAGGCAAACACATTTTTAATTTCATGCCCATCTTTATATTACATTCATTTATATATCAGTCTTCAACATTGTTGAAAAAGCATCATAAAGATTCAGATTTATAAAGCAGCTAAAACTTCATCCCACTAAAATTTTTGGCCCTCAACCTGTTTGGTTTGTTGGGGGGGGGTTTCACATAAGGAAGGAGGATAGACTCAGAAGTATTGGTTTCCCCCAGGACAAACTCCATTTCCCAACAAACTCAGGCAGAAGTGAGATCTGAACAACCTTTGGACTGACTGAAAGGGAAGGCCAAGGGCTTGGCGTGAAGCTCCCACCACTTGGGCAGAGCCTGGAATCACCTTCTCGTGCAAGGTCAAACTGATCTGAAGAAGGACCTGATGAGTAGGTTAAATTTGGCTCAGTCTTTTTTACTTCTGCTTTTCTTTTCAAACTCCAGTCTCTGAGGCAATCACAGCGCAGAACCAGCTCATCTGATAGGAGCAGACAACCGAGTGACTTCTATTGCACGTGAAAAAGCCCTGATGGCCCAGGTTCCCCTGTGATGGGCTCCTCTCTGGAAATCTAACCAAGTGCAGATTAAACCTCCTTTCATGTCTCTCACTCTGAGCAAATACACTTGCATTTTCCATCACCATACACTTCTTAGCTTCACGCTCACTGACTTAACACACAAGCTAAATCCTTTCTTCAACAGCAGCAACAACAACAAATGATCAAAACAATTCAGCTTTTCTTCAAATAATGGAATGTGCTTCAGTTGTAAATATTCATGGCTGGATGGAAATTGTTTCTTGATGGGCTCTGAACAGACTGGTGTCAATCTGTTTAAATGACTCACAGACTCTTACCTCCAAGGGGCAATTCTGTTTTTCTGGTGCTGGTCTCATAGATTAATCCGTGGCAGATGGACTCAGACATGTCCACCTCATCTAGCTCATTTTCCATCTCAGCCTGTTGAGGATGTGATCCCTAAGAGGTTTCCTCACAGCTATCCGCAGGTCTGGAAATCCCGATGAGCTTCTAGAAGACCATTCAGGTTATGCTCATCCCTCAATGAAGTGAATGCATTTAAGGCTTTTTTTCTTAACCTTTCAGCAAATGCAGGTGGCAAAATAGCTGCTGACTTTTGCAACCTGCAAATATAGCCACAGTTCATGTTTTCCTCCCTCTGGAAGACCTGCGTTCTGCCCCCACTGCCCCCCCAACAGCTCCCTCATATCTGTGCTCCTCTTGCAGGCAAGAAAGTTTTTCATGGATCTGTTTTTCCAGAGAGCTCTTCCTATGGAAAGCCACGTGAAGGGTCACATCAGCCCAGTAGGCCAGATACTTTCTATACCTTTTGAGTGCTCTATACAGTTGGCATAGCTGTGGCAGCAACCCATCCATCTGGCACCCTGCTCAGCCCCCCCTTATCACGATGTCCAAGCAATATATTGCCTTTTATTGCCCTCACCCTGACCGTGCATCCCCCCTGACAGCCAATTAATGCGTAATTCTGCTGCACCGGCCAAGGTGAATCTGGCTGGCACGCCAGGTATAAATTCCTTTAATAAATGCTTTTGTGAAGGTGTAGGAGGGACTTGCAGGCGCCAGGCTCTACCAGAGGAGATGGAGATGCCTCGGATGACCTCGCTGTCCCTGATGCTGTGCAGCCGGCTGCACTCCTCAGGAGCTGCGAGGCACATTTTCTCAGTCAAGAGGAGCTGAATGATGGATTTGAGGTTTTTTGCAGGGAATCTCTGCTGTCTCCTTCTAAAGCAAATGGGGATGGTTTCAGGAGATGGAAAAGGGTGGGGGCTTGCTCAGAGAAACTGTGATGGGCTCATTATGGAATCAAAGCTGTGAATGCCTCAGATGCTCAATGCAGACAGAGTTGTCAACAGCTGTGCATTTTAGGCCAATTTTTTCCTTAGGTCAGTAATGCGAACTCAAGCTTGCACGCAAGGTTCACAGAGGGGAAGGTAACCATCTTCCAAAACTGGGTCTCATTCTTCATGCTCTCCTTGAAGACTGAGGCTGAATTGAGCATGAAAAAATGAGAGTCCCAAAAAACAGCAAAAGGGGATAAGACTCAGCAGGTATGCCCCTGCTTTTTATTACAGAATCATAAAATAATTCACATTGGAAGGGACCTCAAAAAGCCACCTAGGCCAGCACTGAAATCAGACCTATTTTCTCCTTTAATCAAGTCAGAACCGTTTCACTTCATGACCACTGGTTTCGATTTTTGCCCATTTCCTTCCATGGGGATCATGGTCAGGACTTTGCAAGGAGTGTTTAGAGTAAACCCACAGAGTGGCTTACAGCTGTCACATCATGGTTTTTCACATGCCATCACTGTACTTGGTCAGGTAAGCACAAAGATTCTGCAAGAGGGAACATCTGGGAGGTTATTTATTATTTGTCAAGAAGTCTCCAAGGGACATTTGCATGAGGGGTATGGAAGAAGGTCAGGACAAGCTGTGTGGTTCCAATTTACCTCTCCAGATGGAAACCATGCTGAGTTTTTTAATATGTTCCTGGTCTTTCCTGGCCTTCACTTACAGTTTTGGGCATGACTAGATTTAAGTCTGGTTCATGTAGAAAGAGCACAAGCACATTTGAAAGCTTCCCATGGTTTCACCCTCATCCACTGCAGAGAGCAAGCTGTACCCAGGAGACCTCTGTCCAAGACCAGTTGTCAGGGAGACCCTGTGAGATTAAATGTGTTAGCTGCAGAGAGCCATGGGCTAAGGAAACACCAGGACATGGTGGCTGAAAGACATTTATCATCCTTGTTCTCTGTTTTTTACAACCTTGCCTGTCCACAGCTTTCCAGCACTTTAGTTCTCAGTGTCTCTCTGCGAGAAAGGCTATTTCCCCCTATTTTACAGGTAGGACAGCTGAGGTGCAAGAAGCCAGACTCAGCGATATTTCCAATGCAAAGGAAAGCCTCATGCACTTCCCAGGAAAATTCTGATAAAGCCTTGCAGCCCTCAAACATCTCCTCTGTCCTTGCAACTCTGATGACATCCTTCTTGCTCAGCATTTCTTCCTCATCTCGAGGGCGGCGTTTGCATTTTGCTTCAGCTCCAGATGCTGTTTTGAGTGCAAATCCCTCAGCAGGTGTGGTACGGATAGGGGGACAGAGGAGCTCTCACTTGGCCTCCTGATGAATAACTGTGATGAATGGGAATCAATTAGAAGACTAGAGTGGTTCTTGCTCTCCTTCAAACGAAGCGGCCAGGTGCACGGCGTAAACCGAGGCCACAGGCAAGGGAAGGCTGAGCCCACAGCTGGCTCTTACGCGCAGAAGTGCTTTGTCTTTCCTCCTCCAGGGCCCTCCCTGTGCCTCATCTCCCTTCACACTCCAAACCCCCTGATCTCCAGCTGTCTCTGATATTTTGGCTGTGCTCATTTCTGAGCTATCTCAGATCTTCAGATTACTTCCCATCTCAAACCCTAGTGAGGGAGGGCAGTGAGCCTGGTCAAGAAACAGCTCAAACCACAACAAAGTACAGACCTTTTAAAAGAAAATTAAGGAAGAGTTTATCACCATGCTGCTCAGGTCTTGAGACAGACCAATGTCTCAAACGTGGAGCGCTGATGTCCCAAGTAAATGACCTACAGCCACACTTCTGAAGTTTCTGTCCTATGGGAGTTGTTTCATCCAGTGTGAATATTTTCAGTATTAAAGGACTTGAAACTGTGTTTGCCATGAAAAGACCCCCACTGAGGTTCTACAGCCTTCTCTCTGTTAGATTTTAACTGCAGTAACCATTCAAGACCCAGGAAACTTTTTTCACGAGATGTTCATCGCAACTGGCATCCTCCCGTGAAACTTTCTGGTGAATTTTAAAGCATTATCCTACTATTTTGTAATAAATAAAGGAAATACAAACCCCATCAGTGCCATGAGGAAGCACTACCACACTCATTTTACAGCTAAATCCTCAAGGGACAGAGAAACTTAGTCCAGGCAAATGTTGGGTAGAATGAGGGTCTGCCTTTCTCAAGGGCATGGTTTGCATGTCAGCCAGATATATGACCCAGGAACAATCCCCCTCATTTTAGACACCCACTAGATGAGTGGGTGTCTAAAATGAGACACCAACGACATTGATTGTTGACAATGAGACACCAACAACAGCAACACAGTAACCCGGCACTCCCTCCTGTGCCTATGCCCAAGCACTGAAACTCAACAGCACGTGAAAACTCAAGATGTTATAATGCAGACTGGGAAGACTGCACAAAGATTTGGTCTCCTGGTGGAAGAACTGTCTGTTTGTGTAAAAGGTATCACAGAATTGCAGATCTCATTATGGCATTACAGATTCTGGAGCAAACTTTGGAAAAAGCCAAGATTTTACAGAAAAACTGTTAAATAGAAAGAAGTAATGTTTTTCCGAATCAAGCAGCCACCACACCAATGGTTTTTTCTTGAGGAAAGTGAAAGTTGTATAATAGGAGAGGAGAATGGACTAATTAGTCTAAAAAGCAAAAGCTATTTACTAAATACTAGCCTCATGGGTGCACTAGAAAGAATAGGAGAAAAAATATGCATGGAGAAGGACAGATAGATTGACAGAAACTTGTGTCTGAAAATAGAAATATTCACATGAGATACCCTCCGTTACATGGACACTGTCTGTCAGTAAGAATGTGTATTGAAAATAAATGAGTTATATCCTTCGATTGTCATGGCCACTGAAAATAAATAGACATCCAGCAACGAAGGGATAGCAGGCACAAGCTAAGTTATTGTGTTACCTCTGAAATGAATTGGATGTGCAAGGAAGCACACACTGCACACTCCATTTAGCAAATGACCCGACCAAAAAACATGCTCGCATACTGAACGCACACCCACTGCCATCATCTGAATATGTCTAGCAGGGCTTGGCTGCTGGGGCTAATTTTCTCAGCAAGGTGGGACTGGGACAGCCAGTTCCCCCTGCTGCTCATATTCTCGGTACCTACTCCCACGTCATCCCATCAGTCATTCGGCATTGGCCCCACGGGATGAAAGGGTTTTCACTGACTTTTCTCCCCTGTTGCCCCATGCATTTGCTGTGCCACACAAAAAAATCTCCTGCAAGGCTCCCCTGCCATTGCTCAGTTCACCCCATGCTGGAACAGCAAAGGACCACAAGCCACACTCACAGGCCCAGGGAAGAAGCTTTGCTCCAGCACACCCACAGAGAAACCCAGAAAATCACAGCAGTGTGTCTAGGGCGGATGAGCCACAGCTTTACCACGCTCAGCAGCAGTAGGATGGGAAGACCTTAATGTCATGTCGAGCAGCATGAGCACAGCTCCTCCAGAAAAATGCCATCTGCGAGGTCATTTTCAACCGAGACCTCCCGGGAGGAGCAATGCAGAAAAAAAGGAGGGGATTTCCTTGGCTGCTGCTGTTATCAGGCTTCCCTCCTCCAAATACTCTAAGGGAATGGGTTTGCTAAAGCGTGTTCTGCCAATTTTCTATTCTTCATTGCTTTGCCTACAGCAGAGGTCTGCATTATCTTATCTGCTGCTCGGTGCATTGCAATGCCAGCTCAGGAATCAGCACATATTCTGCTAAGACCTTGCTGTTTCCTTTGGATGTATCTCTGCAGAAAAGCTCAGGGGACTCACTCCTTTGAGCAGACCATAATATGGGGAAATGTTGTCCGAGAGGCATTAGACATTATCCTGGGGAGGAGGAACAGAGAGTGTAAGGAAAGCACAGCTCAAATCCCGTTAATAAAGCAGCAACAGAGAATTGAAACAGGGAAGTGGAGGAGGAAGGAGGGTAAAGGCATGTTTTCAAAGTGCCAAGACACTACCATTCCAGCTTCTGCTTTCCCACACGGCAAAAGCAACGTGTGCTTTACACACTGCATGCAACACAGCCCCCCCTATGCATCAGAAGGGACAGCTGACCAGCTGGCAATACTGCACTAATTTCTTTAGCAGTACCTTATTGCAGAGTTAACTGCTTTGATGCAGCTTCTTACTGCAAAACTCCTGTGTCTTCTGCTCCCAGAATTTGGGGAGTATAGAAAAAGAGCCGGACTTCTTCGCCATGATGACATATTACAAAACTGCTCTGGGATTTACACCCTCTGTTTCCTGACAGGAAAGAAATCAGGCTTCAGTGATGATGCTTCTCCTCTTTTTCCAACTGGTAATGCAGCAGAATGGATGGGCTGTCACAGAGCCTATATGCAGTTGCAACAGGTTGTTGGTGATTAAATGCAAAATTCATCCAGGACATGAGGTTCTGATTCAGCCTGGAGGCAGTTCAAAGACCTTTACAGCACGGTCCCTCTGGAAAGACCTACTCATCTTTCAAGCGGACACTTTTTTGCTGCCTTTTATCTCTGAGAGGTAAAGTCTGGAAGGAACACAGGGTTGTTGTGTTCCTTTTGAGTGCTGCTCGCTGGATTTCCATAACCTGAGGAATTACCTGGAGTCAGTGAGACTGAAACGCCCGCCTCTGTTAGAAAGACACAGCAGGCAATGCTGGGAAGATGTTGTCTTCTGGATCACCTAGGAGCTGCTTTGCAGAAAGGACTGAAGTATTTCACTGCCCTGTTTCTGAATCTCTACAGTACTTTGACAAGCACAAGCACTGTCAGTCTGTAATATCCTATCTGTTTCTAGCTGGCCCTAACCTGTTTTAGCAGAGCACGGATTTATTTGGCAGACAGTGAATGTTTAGTCTTTCTGGAAACTACTGTATCCACCACAAAAAAAAAAAAAAATCATTGTTTCAGAAGCAGCTACCTGAAAAAAATAAATGGCCAGGGAGATGACACCCCACAGTGTCCCAGGGAGGCTGCCAAGAGCTCCTGTCTTACCTGAGAACAGGACCTGCTTTTTTAAGTCCTGCATTTGTTTTGAATGTGGTGTTTGCTTGCTGGCTTTGAGGCTTTTGCTTTTGGCTGGTGTTTATTGCATTATTGGGAAGCCCATGGGCAGAATACCTCCCTCTCCCCACAGCCTCGCTATGGTTAGGGGAGGTCTGTCCATCCTGTTGGGATCTGTCCTCACTCCCCAACTCTTCTGTCCCCTGGACTTTTGCGTCTGTTTCTCCTTTTCTATCCCATTCTCTAGACTTAGTCACACAAGGCTTTTCTTTAGCAAGCTCTTCTCCCAGTGACTTTCTTAATACCTTTCTACGACCCACATGACCCAACATCTGCTCAGATCTGCCCAAGGAGCAGAAGCAAAGGAGCGGTTTGCCTGGATATCCAGTTTGAAATGGGCAAGGCGTCAGGGTTATGCACAGGCAATAACCGAGCCATAAAATTATGTGTTCCTGCTCAGATGTTTAAAGAGAGCACAGTTCAGGTGATGGCAATGACTTTGTAGCATGAGTCAGTTGGACTCATTTGCTGGGAGATCCAAAAGCAGCAGAGACAGAAAATATGCCCTTCTCCTAAAACCAACCAAGGATCCTGCTGACAAACCAGACCATCACAAAACCTGTTATGGCACCTGCCTGTCTGCAGGACATACAGCAGTGAGCAGAACAAGCAGCATTGCTCCCAGAGAGACAACCATCTGAAATCTGTAGCGTTACTGACTCCAGGATTACCGACCCTCCCAGCCAGCTCAATTGGTGCAAAGGGACTCGCCAGGGTGGCCTGAAAGCAAAGTACAACTTAGCCCAGTCCCCAGCCCACACATGTCTGCCAGGATATGACTCAAACCACCAGCCTGGGGGGAGCAGACCCCTCTGCAGCCCCTTGCCCAGCCCAGCACCCTCACCTGCCCCAGCAGCACGCGGGGGGCATCACTTTTTCCAGGCAACCTACTTCTTATTTTTATTTTAAGCTGATAATTTTTGCCAGCCAAACTACCCACGCCAGCCTGCACTGCCATCAGGGTGTCATCCAGAAGCTGTAAACTGAGCAGCGTCTGCTTCCTTCAGGATCCTCAGGCTACCCAGCTCACTCCACCTCCCCGCCAGCCTAAGAGCAGACTGGGATCAGAGCTGAGCCTGATTTCTTTTCCTCTTCTTCTTATTCCTGACCCCCTTCTCTCTAACACAGCACCAGGAAGGGACCCACCTGCTGCCCACACTGTGCAGCAAACTTGGATTTATGAGCCATGACCACCAGGAACAAGCAGAAAAATTTCCCCTTCCACAATTTCAGTAGGGCTACAAACACCCAGGGAAATACAACTAGTTAATGGACATCACTCAGACCATCCTTGAATGCCTGCCTCTCTTGCTGGCCTCTTTCCAGCCCTCTCTACGTTCTCCAGCTGGCTAACATTCACTGGCCATAGCAAGAGACCCCCAAGTCCCCTCTGATGCTCAGCAGGACCCATCTGATGCCTTGGTCTGACACCAAGCAGCCGCCCGGGAGCCGTGGGCCTTATGCAGGATGGAGGCTGGACCTGCTGCAAGCCCCTTGCAGGGCTGGCCCCACATAACCCCCCCGTTAGGACTCCAGCAAACACACTTCAACTCAACAGGCTGCCTCCTCCTCTGCCATCCCAGAGCCCAGCAGACACCATTCACTCATGGCACCGTGCCCACACGGGTTGGCCAGTGACCTCCAATGCTGTCCAGGTCCTGCAACAACGCCATCGACCACACACACAGAGAAGAGAAAAGCAGAGTGTCTGCTCATACTCACAGTTTTGAAGTCCTCATGGTTGCACTCCTGGCCTTTGAATTTGCAGTACAGCATCATATCCTTCAGGTCATGGCCAACCCGTGCCAGGAACTCCTGCATGTTGAAAACTTTTGGTTTGTACTGCTTAAAGTTGGCCTTTTCTTGGAGGATGGCTAAGACGGCTGGGTCAGCCAGGTGAGGGTTGGGGATCTGCAGGTTGACATCAAGCAGAGCCAGGAGCTCCCCAGCATGGTACAGGTCGTTGGTGGTGAGCCGGGAAAAGCGAAACTCGTTGAGGTTACAGATGGTGACAGCAGGGAAGACCAGGCTGTTTGCCACGACCTCGTCCACTTTGGTCACGTGCTGGTAGGAGAAGTAGAAAGCCACCCGGTCTGAACTCTCAACCAGGAGGAGACCCAGCGAGCCCACGAAGGCCAAGGTCCAGAGCAGGCGCCGGATGGTCACTGGCCCGTAGACGAAGACGTGACGGATCCCGTGGAGCGTGGAGGTGTTGGCAAAAATCTGGATGCTGGAAGGCTGGAGGCTGCCCATGCTGCCCTCGCTGGTGCTGTCCTTCAGATCCATCAGGGATAGTTAGTTAAATCCTGGCACTGCTTTTTGGGTCAGTCTGTAGCTGAAACTGGGATCCAGATCTCTCCCCTCCCCTCTCGAAAGTAATTAAACCCTTTTAGGGGCGGGAGAGAGAAGGAGAGTCTCAGGCCAGCTGCTGCAAGTTTATCCCACAAGCTCAGCAGTAGCTTCACAGGGGTAAATATTTATACAAAATCCATTCAAACTCTCGCTCTTGATTTCCTCGGTGCGATAAGAAGGGCTGGTTTTATTTAGGGAGACACCAAGGTGATGTGGAAGAGATGTGGGTGGGCAGCAAAAGCTGAGCCAATGGAAATAAAGTCCTCCCCCTACACACACACACATGCACACACACACGCGCCGAACGGAGATGAGATTAAGCGAGAGAGCGAGCTTAAAACAAGTCGAGGCAGCTCGCAGCCTGTTAACTAGTGCGTAAAGCCCAAGGATGCCGCTTCCCGGAGCCGATGTCTTGCAGAGCAGCAGGGCTTTCAGACCGATCGGGTGATGCTCCCCGTGCTCCGGGGATGCGAGCTGCTGGATTTAGGCAACTCTCCTCCTCCGCACCCCTCCATTTTGGGCAGGGCTCCAAGAAATACCACTCCAAAAAACGCACCCTGTGCTACCGGTGTTATTTCCAAGGGCTTCGCTCAGGGAAAGGTGGGCAGCTAATTCAGCTGAAGTACGAGAGGAAAAGGGGGAGGGAAAGGGAAAGGCTAAAAAAAAAGAAAAGGGGGAAAAATTGCTGCTCAGCTCCACGCACACACATATGCGCAGACCGAGCAGGGGAGAAAGCAATAGCATGAAGCCTTTCCTCTGTCACACAGCAGCTCCGAGCAAAAAATCAGACAGGGCAGGACTCGGTGGGGAGAGGCAGCAGAAGGCGAGGGGCTGCGGCATCTCTTCTCTCTCTGTCTCAGAGCTTCCCTTCACTTCAGGACACTCGAGAGGGCGAAGCGCTGAGAGCCGTGAGTCACGCATCGATCCGAAGCCCCGCGGCAGGGCGAGAGCCCAGGGGAGTGCAGGGAGAGGGGGCTGCGATCGGAGACCCCCAGCTTCTGCTTGGGGGCTGAGTCTGTAAGCAGCCGTGCCTCCGTGGGGCCGGGGGGGCTGTGCCGAGCAGCTCCTGTAAGTCCCTGGGCTTAACCCACCGAGGACTCGGAAGACTTTCAGCCAGCAGGATCTCCAGATGTTTTGTTTGCTGCTGAAAGGCAGCTGTGATGGATGTGTTTGGGGAAGATGCTCCCAGATGTGCATTCAGCCGGGAGGTTTGGAAGGAGGAGGGGGGGGGGGGGAGTCAAACTAGGAAAGGTTTTCTACCCAAGCGATACTGCAAAATCCTCTAATAATGCCTCCATACATGAGAACATCCTTAGTGCATGCTGCAGGACGTGGGAATGAGCAGGGTTCAGCCTGGAGATGAAAGGTGCCAGAGCCTGAGAAGGGTCTGGGGTAACTCCCCTCCGTATCGTCTTGGTGCATAGCAGTATTTTTGCCTGCTTTTCTTCAAATCCAGAAGAAAAAAAACAGTTTCTCTCTCATACAGCACCCAGCACTATGGTAGGTGAGAGTCCCAGGGGCCATGGTAGCAACTGGGAGGTGATTTTCCCAGCTTGGATGAGGTGGAAGCAGAGGGCCAAAGCACAGATAGAGCCTGTCACAGCCTGCAGTGCAATGCCCAGTGACTCTCGGCCACCCGTGAAGTTACCTCAAGGACAAACCCAAAGATTATCTGGGACAAAGTGAGCCTGGTTTTTGTCTTTATAACCCCAGCGCTGTTATCATAAGAGCAGACCCTGAAAGAGCCTTTGCATTTTGCACCTTTTGGCCCCTTCAGCTCTTCAGGTGCTTCCTTTCCACTGATGGACCCGTGAGTCCCTTGTCCCCTGGCCATGAGCCACCCTGTCCTCCCCCTGATGATTTTTACCCCGAGATAAGATCATTTCAGCTTTTGCTACCTCCAAAGCCACATTTGCCCCTCGCAGCCAAAGGCAAGCCCAACTGTAGCATCCCCCAGCATAGATTATCCTATGGGAATATCTCTCAGGCTGAGCTACTCATCCCAGCACTCCTATATGGCAGCACAATGCTACTTTCTCCATTTTGCATGAGGGAAACTGAGGCAAAGAGAGGACAAAGGACTTGTGAGCAGTCACCCAGAAAGCTTGCAATATATCCATGAGTTGAATTTCCCAGTAGGTCTTTTCAGTGTGCCAGTTTGCTGCCCTAAACCCAAACCCTCCTTCCATAGCCAGAAGGCCCCAGGACTGTGCTAAGACCACGGCCAGTCCTCACGGAGAGCTGGGGTGCGGAGGGAGCAGGAGCTGCCACCAGAGGCCAGTTTCCTTTTTGTACAAATCCACATCAGCCCTGAAATGCAAAAAATGGTCCCTCCTCCTGCATCTCTGCTCATAAGCGAAAGCCAGGCTCTCAATGCAAGCCCATTTGTGACTAAACGGAGCTGTGTCCCTTCTTTCTTAAGCAGAAATTCAGCCTTACGAACCTCCTGCATCTTGTCATGCCCTTTCCAGGAGGGGTGGAGAAGACAGTGCTGAGCAGACCCAAGCAACGTGGGAACCAGAATTAAAGCAGCTGAGGACAGAGTGGCCACAGCACCCTTGTTCCTGGGCTCCAGACCTTGTTGCCTGTCTACGAGACAAAACCATTCCGCCTCTAAAATATCCTGGCAGGAATGGACTCCTTTTCCCGCCCATCACTGATCCATCTGCAAATGTCCCTCCTCTCCCCGCCGCCCCACTCCGTCTGCATTATTTGGCCTGATGCATTAATGCTTTCATTTGTTCACCATGCGTGCTGCCTTTACAATCCTGTTTTCTGTAATTCATACCATATACCATCTGCTGCCTTTTATTATTTAACTATGTCGAGCGCTTTGGCTGCAGTCTGGAGGAAGAAGCGCCATGCCCAGCAGTGCTGCCTGGCACCAGTGCCGGCTCGCCGGGCTCTGCTCCACTGCTCATGGGGTTGGGGACAAACCAGGGGGACAAACGCTCACCAGCAAGTGTGCCGGTGGCTCAGTTGTGCCCAGGAGCTGGCATTGACCGGGATGTCCTCAGAGCAGAGGAAAGGAGCTCTGGTCGTGCCTGGGGATGCACTATGGGCTGATACCAGCAAGGGTGGGGGACATGGGTTATAAGGGATGGTAAAGGGTGTTGGCCACCCATGGAAATGGCCTCTCTGCGGGTGGACGTGCATGGTAAGGACAAAGCAGTCTGGGCAGTCCCATAAAAGCCCCCGAGATGGCAAAGCCCAGCTAAGGAGACCTGCACTCCCCTTCCTTGGGGACACCCAGGGCAGGGCAGTGCATCCCTGGGGGATGAAGTAGCTGCTTTGGGAGCTCGTAGCCCAACCTCAGCCTCTGACTATCCCTTGCAGACCTTGCTGCTTCACATCTCCTTCAGAAACAAGGGCAGAGGAGCCAGGCAGGGCCAGAGGCGTGTCCCTTAGGAAAGCCCCTTTTTTCCCCCCTTATCCTTAGGGATGGAGGGGGGGGGGGGGGCAGCAGGGCTAGGGTGGCTGAGGGACACCAGGAGCAGACTTGGAGCCCTCTCCCGTTTGCACAGCCTGTGCCTGCCCTCTTGTGTCTCAAAGCCATGCTGCACAGCTCAGGGTGAGGGATCCCAGCCCCGAAATACGTGGGAAACGCATTTATTCAGGGAGGGAGAAGAGATAGAGAGGGGTCCCCCCCACCTGTGTGAACCCCTTTGCTTCCACAGCCCCAGCTGAGCCCCCCCAGAAGCACGTTCCAGGCGAAGGGTTTGCACTGGGAAAGTCAGGACTGGCCTTACAGGAAGAGAAATGGGTTGTTTTAAAAATAAAAGGAGATGCTTTGGTCCTCCGCATGGTTCAGCACATGGTCCCCACTGCCCGGGGCCAGAGCCGTCTCCTTAGCACTGCAGATTGCTGTGTTGTCTGCCAATTTGTTAGTTTGATGTTTCCCTCTGGGCTTGGTTAGGAAAAGAAAAAAGAAGAAAAAGCAATGATGGTTGCAGTCCGGGAGAGTGGTTTGTCTTCCCTGCCCCAGCTGCAGATCATTTGTGTGGTTGCATTGAGCACCAGAAAAATGTCCCCATTGGTGTCCCGCCGAGTTTTCAGTTTCACTGGACGCTGCTGCTTTGCCACTTTTCCGTGGGCTTTGCAAAAAAAGAAGGACAACAGGCATTTGGAGGAGAAGCCAGGGAGTACTTAGCCCATGATGATGCCGCCTGGAAAAAGAAGGACTTTGCTCAAGATGATCATGATCCTGTAAGTCTCCCTTCATTTCTCAGCCTTTCCACGACGTTTTTGGATTCTCTTGTCACCTAACTGCTTATTGCCAGTATCTTCAAACTGTTCGGGACCCAGAGTTCCACTTAGCAGAGAGAGCTCAGCTACTTAAATGAGTCTGCCTTTCCAAATGGGAACATAATGTTGAATGCTGATGTTTCCCCTGAAATTAAAACCGATCCCTTCCAAAGTAGCTTTGGCTCAGTTAAATGGCTTTTTAATATATATAGAAAATTGAAATTTTGATTGGATTTCAATGTATTTAATATTATACTTGGGTTTATAATGGGGCATAAAATGAAAGCAATTAAAGAGAAAAAAGTCTCCTTGAAAGAAAACCAAAAATATTCCAATGGTGAGGCCTTACATAGGGGGAAACACCTTCTAAAGGAAGGTGTTGGAAGACAATTAAATGCTCCATTTCAATACCCATGACCCCCAAAGAAAGGTGCTGATGTAAACATCATATTGACAGAGAGTTGAATCAGCATTTTCCAGTGGAAGAACTATTTTGGGGGGAAGATTTCTCTGCCAGCTGTGCCTGGCATCCCCCAGCAGCAGAGAGGATGCTCCGGGATGCCTTCCTCCTCTTCCTCCTCTGCCTGCAGAAATATTATAGCACATTAATAGCTCAGTGGTGGCAGAGCTGAGCCTCCAGCCTCCAAATCTGGCTGGTGATGGGGGGGAGAGGCTTCCCTGGGGCATAGAGATTACTCTCAGCCCAAATCAGCCCAGAGACTGCAGACCAAGTTACAGCTACAGATTTTATTACAGAAAGGGAATATTGGATTTGCAGTAGTGTTTTTCAGCAATCGGAGCCTGTCCTGCTCACTCTGACATTCTCGGCTTCTCTGCAATAACTTAGATTTATCAGCCCTCTCTCCGGGGCCATGTTTATCAGCCAGGGTTCGAAGACATTCGCATTAGCAGTGACTTGCATGGCACCTGCTCGGCGTGCAAAGTGAGCTGGCGGGACTGCAGGGGCCTCCGGCTCCATCCTCGTGGGCATTTGCTTCACTGCATGACCCTGAGCAAGCCACAGTGTTTTTTCATTCTATGCAAAATTAAAGTAATGATGCTTCTGCCCTGTGTCTTGGGCTTTGAGATTTGGGGATGAAAAATGCAATAGAAGAATGACATTTTCCTTTGGTGCCTCCCCGTTTAAATAGCCCTTGAAATCGTACTTGTTCTCCTTTAAGCTTTACACGATTTTATTTTGACTTATATGCATTAGTTCTGCCTGATACTCTTGTTCCTCAAAAGGTCTATGAAAGCACTTTGAATTACTCATGAATAATTCAAGTTGAGGACCCATTCCAGGCCCTTGTTTCTGGATAACGCCAGGCATTTGTTCTTGTCGGCACATGAAACAGGTCAGGAAAATTCACCGAAATATATGTTTTTTCATATTTTTGCCCAAAAATGTCTTCATCAACTTTTCTTTCTTTTTAACTTCTCCTTCAGTGCCAGTGCAGCTCCCAACTGAAATTCTCCAAAGCTGGCAGTTTTCATGGGATTACAGTTCTCGGAATAATTAAGAGAAAGAATCCCACAAATTAATAAGTCATCCTTTCATTACTATGGCAACCCTGATTGTCCTTCCTCAAGTGGCTGAACTGAGAAAACAAGAACAAAACAGTCGAAAAGATAATTGCTATCCTGCTGCCAAAGGTGCAAAACTGGGAGGTGGGATGGGACAGAGAGTACACGGTGCTGCCCAGGGGGGACCTCTCTGTGCCTTTTCCATTTGACCTCAGCATGGTACAAGGCATTTATTTTAGCTCTCACAAGCAATGGATAAAAACCTGGTGGCAAGGATCTGCTTCAGGATGAGCGGAGTTGCCCTCTGGACTCCCCAAGTTGGGTTGACCCAATCCCCAGTGACTGCAGAGGGAGCAGAGACACCCAGCACACGGGGACATTGTCACGTTTGGGGTGTCCTGATGAGGACACCCCCCATCAGGACATCCCCCATGCTGATGGAGCATTTGCTTAGGGAAGTGCTATCAATAAGAAACTCAAAACCTCTTGGGCACAATGAACAGGTCAAGCAAAGAAGGATTTACCCCACTGACATGCTCTGGCCAGAAGTGAAGAGAAGATGCCGCTACCCTAATGGAAAAGCTTATCCTTAGGAGATTTCCAGCCTGAAAGGGGGATAGTTTGCGCAGAGAAAGGGAGTCAGCTCTGCTCCTGGCACACCACAGTCCCAAACAGCTTTCAGATCCAGCTCTAACCCCCGCTCAAGTGCCACGAGGACACAGCAGGGTTTCCCAGCCCTGATTAACTTTGCAAAGCCAGCAGGTAGAAAACTTTTGTTTGCATTTGTATCAAGAGCAAATCCCAGCTTGAATTAATTAGAGTGCAGTAATGAGGCTGCTCGGGGCTGTCGTCACAGAGGTGTGATCCTCACCATTTTGTCACGGGGGCTGCAGTCCCATCCACTTCCCACCCGCAGTGCCAGGTCGCCGTGCGCTGTGACATTGGCAATGCCGGTGGTGCGGCGGTGCTCAGTGCCAACCGATGCACAAATGGGAACTGAGCCAACGTTACGGCACGAGTTGTGTTCAGCCTCTGCCCTTCCAGATGTCTCTGGAGCTTGGGTCAAGTTAGCTGGTGATGCACTGGAGGACAAGTTTGAACCCGAGACTACGCCAGCCCTGGGGTGTTTAAGCTTGTTTCAACTACATTTGACTAAAATTGTTTAATTCCGTTTCCATAAATCAGCAAAGATCTCCTCAATGGGGTTTTGGGGCACTGCAGCTGATACAAAGTGACCTGACTTAAAGAAGCCCTATAAACCCTCCTAGAAATACTATATTTTGTGGGGACAGATTGACAGACCAAGGCTGTGTCCCGTAACTTCATTAGATCTTTCATTACGGAAATCAGAGCCATGGATAAGGAAGGGGTGAAGTTTGCTGTGGGCCAGCCAAGGCACATGGTGTCTGGAAACACATAATTTAATTTGTTTGTGCTCCCCGGTGTGCTGAATGGGCCTAATCCTTTCTCCTCCTTGGGGACGTTGGATGGGTTGGTTAATGTTTATTCAATGGTCTGAGAAGCAGCAGGGACAGGAGCTCCACCTGATTATGGTATTTACTCTTCAGTAAGATTATATCCACTCCAGAGAGGAGCTGTTCCTGCACTGATAGAACAAACCTCATCTTAAATCCTTGCCCTTTCTGAGGAAGAAGTATACATGCAATTTCTGTATTCCTTTAGGATATAATTTAAGTTAGTGCAAAGCGACACAGTAATAACTGCACAGAGTTTGTCCTTTGCAGAATTGAGCAGCACAGGCTTTGTTGTTCTGTGGAGCTGCCCAGGCTAAACAGAGCCCTTCAAATTGTCTAAGATGTGACAGAAGAGGATTTTACCGTGAGCCATTTGGTCCTGTGGAGAGATATCACAGGTTCCCTGAGACAATACGTGAGATGTTGGGTGAGAAGAAAGGCCCAGAAAAGCAAAAGGAGAGTCTTGCCTGCTTTCAGTGGGGAAAAAATGCAGACTGGGCTCCATAGATTTTTTTTTTCCCCAAGGTCTTCTCTGTCTTTTCAAATACTGTGTGTCCAAATTTACAAAAAAAAACCCCAAATCCTTTACAAATTAAACCCAAAGGAGAAGGACCCAAGACCCAAACTGAAATGCTCTGTTCCATCTGCAGTTTGCCCTTCCTAGTTGATATTCACACTTCCCAAAGAAGCAAACCCAACTCTCTTTGGTGTCAGTTGTTAAAAACTCTGCTTGTGCAATCTGGGCTTCGTGACCCAGCAGTAAAAGGCTTTGAGATTTTATTCCTACCTGACTAGCCAGCAATGCTCACCCTCGCTGTGCTGAGCCCATCGCTGGCATTCCGTATTGACTATGTGCTGTGACGATCATTCTCATGTGCTCATCCAGACGGGATCCTCCCTCCCTGCTTCCCCAGAACCTGCAGACACAACCCCCTGCCAAGCACAGGGGGAAGCAGGGCTGAAGCAGCTGATCTCCTGCCAGCACCTGAAGCTCCTGCCCTCCTCTCCCTTTGCTTGGTTTGCAAAAGGAAAGGCAGATCCATAGGCGCATGCGTGCATGAAGACGTTCCTCGCAAGCACATCCTTGCTCATTCCTATCTGCAAATGCATCACCAGTTCTCTACCCTGGTGTCTTTGCTGGTCTCCTGTCTATAGAAGGACAGAAAGTTCATTCCAGAAGATGAAGGAGGGATCTGTTTTCCCTGGTTTAGTGGCATCAGGGGGGAGAAAAAAACCAAACTGCTGAGCATTCTCTGTCTGGGTGTGAGCTTTGCTGGCCTGACTGGTGAAGCAGGCTGTTACCAGGTTTGTGGAGACATGAGTGACTCACTGCTCTCACTTGGCAGAGCATTTAAGATGAATTATCTGATCAGTGGAAAAGCATTTTCAGGTCAGCCAAAGCTATTTGTAGTGAAGTTGGTGAGTGATATCTGGGCAAAAAAAGGCTGCCAGAAGAATCATGTAAAAAAATGTATACTTTGTGTAACAACAACAAAAAATCCAAAGGAAACCAAAACATTGGGGGGGAGAGGGGTGTGAAACAAAGAATTAAAATTAGATCAGCCTAAAGATAATAGAAGAAGATTAATATTCCCTTTCCCCCACCACCTTCCCTGCAGTCCTTCCAGCCATGTCTCAGCAAGAGTAACATTTCTGGGTTAGGGTTTTATGGCCAGAGAAAACCCACTTGAATGTGGGTTTCTGCAGTACAAATATCCACACCTAAGTAGTCCATCACGATTTACAGTTGAAGGAGATCTGGACAGCACAGCAAGGCAAAGGCACAGCCCAATCACCTGTCCACTGCCTTCTCTCTGCTGGGCTGAATTACAGCAGAGCTGCCCCTCAGGAGGAGGGTGTCTTGAGTCTTCTTCCTACATGACCTTGTTCTGGTGGCTTGTAACATTGCAAACTGCAAACTGGCAGGTTCAGGAAAATCCAGGTGCTTTATTAGCATTGCTGAGAGTGTTTGCATCCTCCCGTCAGAGACAAAAGAGGCCAATTCCCCACTTTCATTTGCGAAGGTAACATAGATGACTATGTAGCAACCTAATTTAGAGTTTTAATAACAGCGAGCAAGGAACAGAGTTTTTGCTTTCTTGGTTATTCATGTTTTAATACAGCAACAAATCAACTCTTAATGGAAGAACAAAGCAAGCACTGCTCATTTCACTGCTGTGGCTCTGCATCTGGCCATGATTTTGGCCAGGCGGGATGTGATGGAAGGTTTGCTGCTAGCCTAAAATGAGCTGGGACTCAGATCCCATTAGCTGATATGGGTAGTGAGGAAGCAGCTCTCCAGGGCAGATGGGAAACTTCAGAAGCAAATCCCCAACCAGCTAAAAATCAGCCATCGCTCATCTTCACTTGGAAGCCAGATGTGATAGCAGTTATCGCCAGAGCAGCAGCTCATGCTTTTAAGAATGGAAGAACATTTCAAGGCCCTTGTCTCTAACAAAGTGGCCAGGAAAGCCCTTCCTTACTCAGTGCTTAGTGAAGGTCAGCATGAGCAGAGCCCAGCAAGTGGGCAGGATCCCCACTGCAGCCACTGTAGCTGACCTGGAGGGAGCAGCAAGAGATGGCGACAGCACGGGAGGCTGAAGCATCTCCTAAAAGCATCTTCCTGAAAGCATCTCGCGTGATGGCATCAGTCCAACCCTTCAGAAACCCACCCTTGCAATTATCCTTTCTGCTGTGGCACCAACAGGGAACCCCCATCCCCAGGAGCCCGGCGGGGAAGGAGCTGTAAATACATGAAAGACAAGTTTGCAAGTGGCAAAAGCCCTTAAATGGAAAACTGTGATTCGGTTGAGCGAACCTTGCCAAAAACTGCTTTGTTTCCTCCTCTCCGGGAAATTGCTGATAACTGCAGGATAGAGGCAGGGCTGACACCCATTAATCGAAACCAGGACACAGCGATGCAACCCATCTTCTTCCAGAGCTCAGTGTGTCAGAGTCAATCATTCACATTTACTCATCATTACATACTCATCATTCACAGCGCTCAGGGACTGCCTGATACAGGGATGGCCCCAAGCCCGGGGGGGGGGGGGGGGGGGGCGGGGGTGGTGGTGTCATCTTCAGCATGTCATAATTTTTGGCTGACTTTCCCCAGGAGGGCTGCTCCGTGGTGGTGTAACTCAGATATTTAGGAAGCTGAAGCATTTCTATGTTCTAACCTCTGCCCAAGTTTTACAAAACCAGTCTAGTTCGAGCAGCGTGATCTGCTGTCTGGATGAATCTGTCCGAATGGCACATTTCCCTTTACCTTGTTTCAAAGCAGTTTAAGAGGAATTGACATAAAACCACTTGAAAGCAAAGTCAGAGTCCTTGCTAAGCCCTCTGACGATGATTCACATCCCCTCTGTTAAATCACTGTCTTCCTGCAGAGATCAGGTGTAAAAATCCCTGACAGGGAATTCACTGGGGTTCCTGAGGCACAAAACCTTTGGGCAGTCATGTCGTTTTGTCACTCATTCATTCAAGGATTGCTTTTAATTTGACAAATATCAAATTCAGAAATCAATGAAGATCAGTACACAGAGTGTACGTCTTTGCCAGGCAGCAGGGGATGCTCTTGGTATTCATTAGTCAGCACACCCTATTGCCTCTACGCGCTTGTTCATGTTACAGTGACACCAAATTTAAAGTGCATAGCAATTGCAGAATAACTCTGCATGCGAGTACATTTATTCTAGAATATAAATGCCTTGCTCTGGGGAAGGTTAATTTGGTTTCAAAGGTTAAACCAGAATAATACTCTTTGGTGCAGTTCAAGAGCATCCAAACCGAGTTATTCCAGGATAATTTATTTTTCAGAAAGACATATTTGGGGCTGTTTGGTAGCAAAGTCAATGCCAGCAAAATTATATGTCTTTGGTCTCTGATCAACACGCCACCTTTTAGCAAACAGGGCTTTAGTCAACTACTGAATGGGATGTTTAAAAAGAGAATTCAAGTCCTTTCTGAGAGCCCCGTAGCTTTTTGCAGACTTGCTGAGTTCAGCTCAAAAGAAAACATGGAGAACAACTTTGGAAAAGTCAAGGCTCTTCGTCTTGACACTTACAAAATGAAATGTCTTCATTTCTTATTGCAGTACTTTCATCTCAGACTGCCACAATGCAATATTGGCAAAACCAGACAAAAACAGAATTTGAAGGCCTTTTAAAGTAAATAGAAACATTTTTTTTTTTTTGAATGCAACTTTCTGTTTCACTTACCATTACTTCTATTATTAAGGTGGGTAATAGTTTTACTCATAATTTTTTTAGTTCACCTTTTAGGACAAAATGATGCATTTTGAGCAAAAGCAAAACAAAACAGTAATTCCTGAGCCTAGATCACAAATAAATGAATATTTTAGTGTTTTCATATAATTATTTTTCAGTGCATATTCAGGAGGAGGAAACATTACTTTAGTTTCATTAGCAGGCAAAGGGTTAAAGTCCCTTAATTCAATCCCTGCAAGACACTTGAAGTCTCAAACGTTTCATGTTCCCTCCCCTCTCGTGCCAGTGCTTCCCAAGTTTTGAGAATAGACGGTTTCTAATTAAACCTGGCAGAAACCAATATATTTTCACTGAAGCCGTGGAAAGACAATGCATTTTTCATGAAATCAGCTCTGCGTGGAATAATGTCATTTTATTTCCACTGCTTGAAACTTCCGCATGACTGCGAGCGCACGGCAGGGATGGAGGACGGCCCCAGATGGCTAAGGGCCAACGCTGCAAACGGGTTTGGAGCACTCTGCCCCACGGTTCACTGCCCCAAAGCATGTCAGCCCGTCACTACCCCATGCTCAGGTCGTGACCATGAGCGGGCTGCCATGCGATGGGGAGAGACAGGACACATGCCACAGCTTTAGATTGTGCTTTACCAGGCAATTCTTCCCAAATTCCAGAGCTGGGGACCTCTCTGTCTTCTTATTTGGGAAAATCAGCTTCCATTTGAAACCAGTGTTGGAGGAGTATCTCAGGGCAAACAAAAATATAAACCTACTTAATCTGTAGGTGAGTAACAGTCACATTGCTCCCTCTTTACCTAATTTTGGGGGAAGTGCCAGCACTTCGGGAGGAAAAGCAGGTCCTCCAGCTTAGCCTGTAGCCCTTGCAGGTATTAGATCTGAAGGTCGTTAGTTAAAGCCATGGCATGATCCACTCAAACACTGACACTTCTCAGGAAAGGAAAAGCCGGCCTGGCTCTAGCAAAACTCTCCGTTTACACCTTCCAGTTTCACTTTCTACAACTGATCCAGCAACGGGGCTCTGGGAGCAGAAAGAGTCAGTGCCGGCTCATAGCAGAGACCTCCTGCACCACCATGCCAGTGTTGCATCCCTTTGTAGCAATTCATACAAAAAATGAGCCAGATTGTAGAAATATGGAGAGCTTTTAAGAGTAAGGAGGTAAGGTATGAAGCAGCAAAGGAGAGGGCTTGTCCAGGTGGAAGGTTCTGACTCAGTGCTCTTCTCACCAGTTCTCTTGAGAAATGTCCACACCCTTGACTTGTTTGGTGTGTGGTTCACACACAAACTTCCCAATAGGGGATGATTTTCCCTTGCCCTTGCCCTTGCTCACGGCTATCCTGCCTGCCTAGGTTGTGCAGACAGGGACTGGGTCAACTTCAAAATCCAGAAAATGCCCCTCCTTTAAGAGCAGCCAGTGTGATCACTTCGCAAATTCCCTTTTAGAGACGATGAATCCAGCAGCGAGTGTTCCCTTCCTCATGACTGTAAAAATCATGCCCGCTTTGAGAACTGTTTGCAATGGTTAAGAAGAATAAACAGCTCCGTGCAGTGGCTCATTTATTAAACACCAATTATTCCACCAGCTCCAAGGATCGATTACAATTGCAGAATAAAGCCCAAGGGGAAAACATGAAGTTCCAGTGCGCTGCACTAGATGGTGGTACCTGCAAAGAAAAAATCCCAGAGTGGCTTTCTCAGGGTTGCTCAGCACTGGGCAGCACAGCTCTGCACCTCCAGGTCACTGCCCCAAATTTAGGGTGAGGTATGCAAGACAGGCACATTCTCCCAATGTGCAAGGGGACAGGATTTGGCCCTTTCTGGTCCTGTACTGCAATAGACAAATTTGCCGGCATTGTTCAGAAAGTAAGTAGCATTATGCATCCAAGAAGGCAGCAAAAGAAACCTTCTAAGAAAAAAAATCTTCACCCTGCAAAGTAACGAACAACCAAGAAATAATCATCCCTAGCTGAAAGCATGCACTTTTCAGCAGTAAACCCCTTAGGTCTTCACAAAGCACCACAGTAGCATGAGCTTCGTTGTACGAATGCGTAAAGAAGATACAGCGGGGGGGGGGGTGGTATCTTTCCCCAAATTTCCTCCCTGGCAATAAAATTATGATCTCCTGTGACCCAGGAGACATAGATGATGGGAAAGCTGCAGATGAAAAAATTCAGTTGCCTTTAGTTAGTGGCACTCTCTGGGCTGTGCTGATCTTTTCTCTAAATCCAATTACAGGAGCTCCACATACATCTATCCATCTTCTGCTGAAGACGCAGATGTGTCGGTGCTGTCACACAGGCCAGCATGAACCCTGAGAACTTCTGTCACCAGCCGTGATTCACAAAGGAAGAGAGCAGCTGGACTCTGGCAGCACAGGCTGAGTTTTTGGAGATGGGAGTTAATGAAAGGAGAAATTCTCTTGTAAACTGTGAGCGTGTTTGCTCTGGAGTCACTGTCCAACAGCAAATATTGCTGCCTTTCAGCCTAAACCTACCATCTGAGAGCTGTGGTATAGGGTGGGGCAAGAAACAAGAGTTATTTCAGTAATACCCAGTTCCCAAGGAATTTCCACTCCTATGTCAACATTAATAATTCACCTGGTGAACATATTTTACTGTGAGCTTTGCCACATATTTCCCTACAAAGGGATCCCAGTCACCCCACGTTACCTTCTTTTTTTCCTGTGAAGGCCAAAACTCAGCTTAAAAAGTTTCAGCTTCTTAACTCTGTGTCATCAGCTGTAGCCCTGGGGCCTCTGGTGAGGGCAGAAATGGAAGAAAAAATAACCAAACCTACCCATTTTCTTTGCAAGCTGCTCATTTAACCCTGACCCGCTGTGCCCTGGTGTGCAGCCCCACAGAGATGGGGTACAAGAAGTGGGTGGGGGCAAAGGGGGGGTTCACACCTGATGTTCCTGGCCCCCAGCGATGGACCTGGATGGACATCCTCACCCTGTTCCCAAAGCCACCTGGGAAGGGCTGGAAAAGACCAGAGCTTGTATCGAGCAGGAGGTTTCAGAGGCACTAAATGGGTATTAACATGCTTCAGGGTCTGAGCATCTCATAAACAACCCAGCTGATGCATTTAACCAGCTTGGTTCCCTTCCCTTTAAACAAATGACCCAAAAGCAATTGCTGGGATGCAGGGAAAATGCAAGCATGTGGAAGAGATGAAGGAAAGTGCTCGTGTTTGCTTCTGAGCAGGCCAGCAAAGGGATCTACCAGAAATGCCCTTATAACAAGGCATGGGTGATTCCCATGGTCACAGTCAGAGCAGAGGGGTCTTCTGGTGTGAAAGTCTCAAATCTCTGCTCTGACTTTTCACCCTAAACTGAAATTACATTTCTGGAATTTTGGAATTCCTGGCTTTTGCCTCAGAAATATCACATTGTTTTGTTTTAATAATGTCTAAAGGTTTGAGTAAAGAAAAAAACCCAAAATGTTCAGTGCTCTTAAACATCTGAGTATATTAAAAAGAACTTCAGTACATCCTACAAAATGTATCAAAAATACCAACATCAATATAACAGTGTAAAAATGTAAATGGGACAAGGAGGGCAAGGATTTTCATTCTGTGGGAGTGAGTCTACACAATTTTTTTTTTAACTTTTTCCTCTGTGCTATGTTATCCAACCCAGTGTGTTACTATAAAATATTTCCAACAGATTTGCACTTGCAAATGGGGGCAACTCCAGTTAATTTTGCATCTACTGAGGACATGATACAAAATTCGGCATTTGTAGATAATCAACTGGGCAAAGTATGGGGAGCAAAGTCATATCTTTTATTAGATTAGCTAGCATAGTTGAAATAAAAAAAAAGATTTAGGAACAGCAACAAAACTGTCACTTAAGAAATGACATTGCTCTCTTGCTCAATTTTATATGATTGAGCAAGTAAGTTCATTAAGTTCATATCTTCCCTTCCTCTGCAAGAGTCTGTTTTTCATATTCAACTCCTACTCAAGGCTAGTTCGTTGTGACTTCTCATCTGCTGAAAGTTAAACAGAATTGCTCAAAAGAGGATTTTTTTTTTTTCACTCCAAGAAAGTTCAACTGTGTGAAAACCAACCTGCTCAAGTTTCTTCAAATCATGACGGTTTCTAGACCAATCCACACCATTTTCAGGCCAGAGCTATGGAAAAAATAGAACTGTCCTCAGAGAAAATGCTTCGATGTTCCCTGTTGGGGACTACATGGGGTCGAGAAGCATGTTGGTCTTAGCGTTTCCCACCATAGTGAAAGCAAGCACGGTGTTGAAAACCTCCTTTTCCATCAATTCTGATGGGACTTTTCAAGACCCAGGTGGAAACAATTCATGTGCTGCTCTAAGAAATCAAGACCCATGAGTTACAGAGCCTGGGAACAATTCTGCTTGGTTTCCCCCTGCCTGTTTGACACCTCGGGGGTTATCAGCAGGTCCACCCACTCAACACCACCCGTCCCAGGCAGCTCGTGTCCCATCGCTGGGTCTGCCTGGAGGCAGGAGGCCATTTCCCAGGGGAGGGCTGTGCTGTTGAGGTCTTAAGTCCTTCAAATGTGGGCAATCTAGTTCCGTTCCTTCACCCAGAGGATGAAAGCCTTGTTACCTGCGTTGTTGGATGCGGTGGCTTGGCATTAATTTTTCTCCCTTGACTTTAATTCCTGCAGGGAGCATCCTTTACAGCCTCGTAGCAGGGACACGGTTGTTTGTATGGCCATAAAGAGCCGTATAACATTTATAGACCTGAAGAAGAGGGGTATGTGCCAAAAGCTTCTCCATTTTCTAACTATATCTGCTGGTCCAATAAAAGATATTATCCCTCTGAACGTACTCCACCTTTGTCACAACATTTACGGTCTCTCCATGAAAGACTGCACATTCTACAGCATCAGGCACGAGTGCTGCCCCAGCGACCGCTCTGCAGAGATGCAATTCTCAGCGACACAAAGGCAATCTTACACAGCTCCTGCCTGGAAGCTAATATAAATTTGCACCCTCTTCAATGTTCCCTAGCCTGACAAGTAATATAAAGCTATCTTGTTGTCAGCAGGAATCAGGGCTAGACATTAAGTAAACCCCTGACCATGAAATCGGCTCTGGGATTAGGGATTTGTTGAGCCACGGGAAATGAAACTCAGCAGCTTGCGAGCAGAGGGACCGGAGAACTGGGAGGGACGCTGGGATGGTTTGAGCTGTCACCAAGATGCAGCTTTTCCCACCATCACAAGATCTGCCGCTTTTCTTCTATGCAGCATATATTTGCAAAGCCCTCAAGCAATTTTTCTCTGATTTTTTATTCCTGCTTCAGCTGGAGGTGAATAGTCAAAAGTCCAAAATTTTTCACAAACGAAGAACCTGCAGAAAAGTGCAGAAGTTTGAGTGCTATCAAGTGCTGTGCTCTCTCATCATTATTTTTTAATATTTTTAACTTTTGCTTTATATGAATTCCCAGACTAAAAGCAAATTTGAACCAAAATGGAAACTATTATTTTGATCATATTAAAGCAAATATAGTCTCAGAATTTCTTTTTTCCAGGCTTTTATTATAAATATGACCTTTTCCCACAAGTAGCTGTAAATCCACAGAGGTGGCGTTTGAGGAAAAGACTTTCATCAACAAATTCCCAGCCAGCTATTACTCCAGATTTGGAAGCAACATCACATCATGTCTCCAACTGCCCATTCAGCCCTGCTATAAGAAATCACACAGTGCTGTGTGCCCCATATCCTGCATTAATCCAACAGCTTTTCCAATTTGTTGTAGTCCAGCATGAGTTACCGTAGCATTACATTTAACACCAGCTGATCACGCTAAGGCTCAGACCTCAGCAGAAGTATTGGCCAGGCCAAGACATGAATCCCTTATTTTATTTCTGCACGTGGCAATCTCTGGCTTTTTTTTTCTCCTTTTTCAGTAGCAAGGCTGCAGTTTCAACAGCAAAGGACACGGGGATTTATTACAAGCGGAACAAAAACTGAGTACCAAAGGGAAGATTAACAGCAGCCCACTTGCTGAGTCCTACTATCGGGGACCTTATAATTCACTGGCTTCTCTCAACTTTATGCCTTTAGTGGGATACACTGAAGCAGCTCGACAAAAACCAACCCTAGAGCGAGCATAATAGATGGGTTTGCTGCAAACAAGTATTGCAGAAATTGTGCAGTGGAGGTGGGAAGGTGCAAAAATTTCCTCCGTGTACCCTGCAGGGCACTGCTGGCCGGGCACAGGACAGCAATGCCCCACAGGTTCTTTTTCAGGTGATCCCTGATGTGTCCTTGAGTTTTTCCTTGAAGAGCAGGCACGCTGCAGAGCAAATCACGCATCCTTCTTGCAGATCCCTTGGGATGGCATCCTTGTCGTGGATTTTGGTGAGGGCCAAGGGGGTGCTTTGGCCATCAGATCACTCCACCATGGGTTTGCATCCCTGGAATAGGGAGCATGGAGTGGAATGGACTGGTGGGGCTGGCCCTGGCTGGGGAGAGTTTCCAGCCAAGTTGCAAAGATATTTGCTGAACGCAGACTCCTGGGATTTTCCTAGAGTGAAACCAACCTAAATTGACTTGAGCAGCCAGGCTGTTCTCGGTCCCGGCTTTCTCTTTATCTTTATCTTTTATTCAGCAGGCTAAACGTTCTTGCCAGTGGCATATCTCATGTTGCAGCATTTGCTTGGCCGCTCTGTGCCTCATCAGCCCTTATGATAAAAAAAAAAAGCAAACCAGCCTTTTCTCCCAGCCTCCGGGCAATTTGCTATTCTGATTCAGCAGTTTGTTTGGGTTTAATTGCAATTATGTTCTTGTGTGTTTAATTAACCCGCTGCTTTTGTTGTTGCTGCCAGGCTAACGGCAGCACCAAGACACTGTAGAACCCAATGTCTTCCCGGGGACAAGCTGTGACCAGTGGAAAAGGAGGGCAGCCGGGCAGTGCCAGCTGCCCAGAGATACTAGCAAAGGAGTTTCTGCCTTGCTGTAGGCACGGTCTCACCATGCCCTCTTCCCACAGCAACACCAACCTCCCTTGATTTCCAGCTGTCCTGTGCTGGACCTCCATAGCCCTGCAAGAGTTAATGCCTCCCTCCTGCCTTTCTCTAGAGCACCAGAGGAACCAATGCAGGCAGCACTGGGCGAGGAGGTAGAGGAGCAAAGGGCAAAGCGCTCCCGACAGCAATACACCCCTTGGGCTCATTTGCACCTAGGATGGTTTCATAGAGTTGTGCTCAGCCGAGCACCATTTCTCAAAAAACAAAGCCTCCGAAAAGTGGGATGAGTATTGACAAACCTTGAAATGCTTCACTTGGACGTGGTCAGCTGGGTCCGTTCCAGCGGCGGCAGTTCGGTTCTCCACCTGAATTTTGTAAAAGCAGAAGGAAAGCCTTTGATTCCCGCTTCAATCTTTTTGTTGATGTCCTGGTTTCAGCTGGGATAGAGTTGTTTGTCTTCCTAGTAGCTGGTATAATGCTATGTTTTTGAGTTCAGTATGAGAAGAATGTTGATAACATGCTGATGTTTTCGGTTGTTGCTAAGTAATGTTTACACTAAGTCAAGGATTTTTCAGCTTCTCATGCCCAGCCAGCAAGAAGGCTGGAGGGGCACAAGAAGCTGGGAGGGGACACGGCCAGGACACCTGACCCAAACTGGCCAAAGGGATATTCCATACTGTGTGACGTCACATCTAGTGTATAAACTGGGGGGAGTGGGGCTGGGAGGAATCCGCCGCTCAGGGACTAACTGGGCGTCAGTCGGCAAGTGGTGAGCAATTGCATTGTGCATCACTTGTATATTCCAGTCCTTTTATTATTACTATTGTCATTTTATTGGCGTTATCATTATTAGTTTCTTCTTTTCTGTTCTATTAAACTGTTCTTATCTCAACCCATGAGTTTTACTTCTTTTTCCCAATTCTCTCCTCCATCCCACTGGGTGGGGGGGAAGTGAGTGAGTGGCTGCATGGTGCTTAGTTGCTGGCTGGGGTCAAACCATAACAATTTGCAAAATCGGTCCATTCAGGGACACATGCTAGTTTCTTTAAATCCTTATTTTCAGCTGAAAAACTGAACCTGTGGGGGACTTCTAACCAGTGGTGTAAATTAGAATAAACTCCTTTGGAAAGCAGAGGAAAGCTGCCTTTTGTGTACCCAGCAAGTCCAGAAATGTTGCACACAATAAAAATGTGCAGGTTTCACAGTTCCCTGCCTGTTTCACACCAATGCTCAGGTCTGACATTTCTGTATTTTGCCCCATTTTTTCCCAAGGACATTGATTTTCAATTGTCCCTAAACCATCCTTTGGTCTCACCAAGGGAGTGAAAAATTGCATGTTCTTTTCTTTTCCTCTTTTCCTTTTTTTTGTCTGTAACTTTTGGTCTTTAATACTTTTATTTCCAGAGTTCATGCATGTGTTGAGCTACTTGAGATGACTTTCCCAAGAAATTCACCAAGTTGCAACAGTTCAACATGCATGTGGTGGTTCCATCCCTTTGTGTATCTGCTAGTAGAAATGCAGTTGCCCAGAGACAGGGTTTAAATCAAACCAAAGAAATAAGTAACTAAAGGCTATTAGCCTGGTAATGATGCACAAAGTCCATGGAAATTAATCATAGGGAGCAAGCGTTCTCAGAGGTGGAGACCCTTGATGGGAGGGTTGTCGGTGTTTTCAAAAGCTTTGGCCAAACACAAGGATGTGAGAATCTGGCAGTGAACAAACACTCACATGAACCTTTTCTTCATGTCAGGAGAAAGCATCGAGTTTCTACTTCCTCGTCTCTCCAGCTAACCAAAAAAAAAAAAAAAGAGCTTCATATTAATCACACTCTGAGTTATTAATTTCTCCAATTTTCTTTTGGCTTTTAGTTTAATAAAGACTTTTAATATACCGCTGCCTGTTTCTGCTTCTAGATAACATTTCTTGGTTTAAAGAGTATATTCAAGAGCAGAAATAATCAGCTGGCAAGAAGGGATTGGCTTTTCAATTGAAGCTGAAGCAAAACTGTATCAGAAATTTTTTTGCATGGTCGTATGGGCATGACCTGCTGTGCTTTTCTCCCCACTGCTTAAAAAAGGCAATGGGAGGAAAAGGCTATTTCCTACATGTGAGACAAATTGTGACCATTAATACATTGACATTTATGGGCAGGCAGATAAGAGAACAATTTACACTGTAGAAAAGTCTTTTAATTATGTTTAATATTCAAATTGGGACTTAACATGGCTTTCTCTAGCTGTACTTAGAACAATTGTTGTGAAAATAATAGATCTTTCTTTTCAGGGATCAAATAAAAAGATGAGGAAAAAATAAATAACCTTTGGGTAGGTCCAGTGCCAAATCCTTGTACAGTCCACAACAAAAAAAAAGAAAAGAAAAGAAAACTGTTTACCTTGGGTTGATTAAAGCGTTTTTCTCAAGCTGATGTGAAATGTTTTCTCCTCATTTTCAGGCTCACCTTTTGTTTTAATTTATCCAGAGAAAGGATAAATTGATTTCTGAGTCAACATTTTGTTCCAAAAATAACAAAATAAAATTCCCCAGCTGCTTACATGCAAATCCAGAGAGAGGCTGCAGATACATGTGCACACACACCTTGTTTTCCTCCCTCGTTATTAACAAAAGTCATTTTACTTCAAGGGTCACAGCTAAGACCGTAGGTGTGGCTGCCTCACTCCTGAGTGCAGTGTTTACCTACCGTATCGTCCTAATGAGCCGGTATCATCATTATTGCTTGTACTGATAACACAGATCCTTTATATGAGGAACCGCACAGGCACACGAGAAGAAAATGAATCTTCAGCCTGTTCTGCCCTTCCCTTGTCTGCCTTTCCCATACGTTTATTGCCATATTTTTCTCTCCTCTCCTGCAACGCTCTTTGGCATAATGAGTAGCATTCAAATAGCTGTAAACACTTTTTATTTTGTTTCTTTTATCTTCTCTCATTAAGTCAATGAGCTTATTGCATTCATAGATTGTGTGGTGAGGAAGAATCATTCTCCTCTGCCTCGCACTTTTTGCACAGAACACAAGCTTGGGTCAAACAATGACTTTCAAGAAGGTGCATTAACTTCAACAAACTGTTTTCTAACAGGGAAAGAGTGGAAACATTTTAAAGATGCCAAGGAACAAAATCTTTCCTCCCCACCCCCAATTAAAAAATCATTTTCCAAGCGAAAATGACATTTTCTTTGGAACATTCTTCTTTTATCAGAAACCAGTGAGGAAAAGACTAGAAGAAGTGCCAGAAGAATTGTCTGAGCTGAGGTCCAAAGAACACTTGTTCAAGCCAAAGTAAAGTCTCATTAAACTCCAGATCAACAAGTATGTTTTAAGTAATCATTCTCGGCAAAATACAAACAAAAACAAAGACGATGACAGAGGTGTCAGAACTCTCACTCAAGTGAGGCCACTGGTTTTCACCCAGTCCTATTCCTGCCACGGTACCAGGAGCCTTGCGCTATGTCTTCATCCATCTAAGTGATTTTCCTGCTCTGTAGCTCTTGCTGGCCCTGTTACCCACTGCTGGCTCTTCCTTGCTTTGAAAAGCCCAACAAGGGATCCGTTCCGCTATGGGTTCCCAAGAAAACCCATTGGGATGAGGCCATCCCTGCCCTGCAGGAAGGCTGTGTACCCCACAGCCTGTCTTTTCCAGCTCCGTCAGGTCCTTTGGTAGGAGCAATACCTTTGTCCCATTGCCGTTGTCTTGGCTGGACCTGACGCCCAATGTTTTGATGACTACATTTCATTGAGTTTAATTCCATTTCAATGACTTAGACTGCAAGACAGTCATGTACGTTTTAATGCATGAATAATTCCATACAAAATACTTTAAAATTAGCCACTTTGCAAATCCCAGGCACTCAATGATTAGGGGATAGCAGACTTCACTGTTCATTAAATATTAATCTGCCCAGCTCATGCATATCCATTCTGATACAGCCTCTCATTATACCAACACACTCTACTTTTTCCCGAGTCCCTGCCTGGAATTGCTATTCCCAAAGAAGAGCCCTGAAAGACATTAGGTCTGCCAAGAAACTGCTCATGATATTTCATTTTCATATAAAATGTATTGTAATGCCCCTTCCTAATCCAGCCCTTTAAATCTGTCTTGACAATAACATGGCTTGTTTTACAGAAAATAAATCTCGTTGTACCCTTAATAATAATGACAATAAAAAAAAAATAATAATCCCAGGAGAGAGGAGAAAAAGCTGCAGCAGCGGTTTTGTCAGCTAACTTGCGTACATAGAAAATGGTGGGGAATAAAAGAAATGCCAGTGTGAGCTCGTTTGCTCCACAAAAAGCCTTTCTAAGTGCATCTCCACGATGGAGGGAGCAGCCCCAGATGCACGTTCTGCCTTTCTCCTCTACTGCTCTCTGTTTTGATGACAGTAATTGAGAAAGGCTTCAGGTAGAAAGCAGTCCTTGAGACTCTTAAGGTTTCTTGGCAATATGTGCAACACCAGCCTGTGTCTCATAAAAGTGCACTGCAGAAAGGCTTGGTATTCTGATCCCTTTGCAGTTTGAAAACAAAAAGGGGGGGAAAAGTATAATTCAGTTTTAACTTCAAACACCTAAGTTCTCTGAAGGCCTTCTTGGACACTGAGAACTGTGTCTATCTTCCTCAAGCTTCCCATATAATCACATGGCTGTAGTTCATAAGCCCTCTCCTAGCTTTAGGTCTAATATCCATGACGCTGGAGCAGATGATAAGAAGCATTCCCAAGGCAGAACCAAAGCCACCACCCTATTTCACAGTGACCAACAGGGTCTATGCGGTCTGTGCCTCAGCAGGGAGCTCAGCCCCTGGCCATGCCCCAGCCTCTCCTGCAGGCACCATGGCCTTCAGCCTCAGTCTGATGATGCAGAGTCACAGGACAGAAAGCATCATTGACATTTAGCACCTGTAAAATTATTTAGCAATTGGCATTCTGCACAGAAGCAGCCACATTCAGGTCTCCAGGACCCCCAGCAAGTGCCCTATAGGCCATCTCCTGCAAGCCAGAAACCCGCCAGGACAGGCATGAAGCGCTCTTCTCCAAGTTGCAGGTATGAGCTGCATGGCCACAGCCCTTTTCCAGGATAATTCCAAGGGGCAAACCAAGCTAGCCTGGCAGCCAGAATGAAACTGGCTAATTCGACATCCCCATCAGACAAGGCCTCCACTGTGAAGGGTTGTGGGAAGCAAAAGACAAAACTTTCCAGTATCAGTCAAAGCAGCTCATTTCAAGGGGCTCTCTCCCAAGAATTCAATTCACAGGTGCCAAACCGCTTCCTCCGTAACCTCAGCTAGAGATAATTAGAGAGCATTTAAAGCAGAGCCTCTGACTTCCCTGAGCTCACGTGGTGCTCTGACCCAGGATAGCAATTCTGCAATTTCCATAGGTAGATATTTGCTTGGAGGCTAACGAAGTCAAGGCAGCGTTATTGAAACCACAGGGCATTAGTTACAGGGCTAAGGAAACAAACCTCACAGCATAATCCTGAGGTGCCTTCAATGTTCTAATTAAACCTATATATAGAAGCTGCAGGCAGAAAAAATTGCGTGAAAAGTTTCTCATCTGCTGAGTATTTTTCCATCCTTTCCCCCCCTACCCCCACCTCCCTTAACTCGGAGAGGGGCTGAAAAAGATCCTTTGCATTGATTTTGATGGAGAAAGAGAGAAATGCCAGGCAGATAGAGATCAGCAGCATTTCCATTGCCTGAGCCCTGTCTGAAAGACACAGCCCTGCCAACGCTTCTGATAAGACCCGACTTCTGCCCTGATAAGGCAAGGCCAGCCCAAGCCACTCACAAAGGGGTTGAGCAGAGCATTGTAGGCATCAGTTTTTTCTCCTTCTCTAATTGCAAGGCGAGGCTGGAGATGGGACAATAAACCCGAGGGGCTGGGGAAATCACGAAGGCTGTCCAGGAGAATTAGTGTTCAGCAAAGGATGGGAGGCGGACAGGGCGAACCTCACTGCCTTTTAATTTAGGAAGGGTCACAACAGACAGATGAGGAAAGAGAGCAAAAGCCTGCTGTATCTTTTGCCACTTAGCAGAGCCATCAGAGTGATGGATGATGAGTTTGGGAGCTAGGAGACACTTTGCACCAGCATTGGCATGAGAGCTGCTCGGACAGCAAGGCCATCCTAGGTTCCTGGTGTCTGTAAGGGCTTGGTGTTGCTCAAGCTGTTAAACTTCTATCTCACATGCAAATGGTCCTTTTTCATGTAATTTGCCATCTGTGTTTTGAGCTTTCCTCCACAATGCAGAATACCCATAGGGTCTCATGGAAGGAGCATGCAGTGAGCTGCACTTCCAGGATCATGCAACGTGGGGAGGCTGAAGTTAGTTTAAAGTGCAAATCCCGAAGAAAAGAATCACAGTGCTAGCTGAAACCTCTTCTAATCATGTCAAACATTATCCAAAACCAGGTTTTTGTCACTTGGAAGAAATGTATCTGCTTTAGCAGAGCTTTCACTAATAGTCACAACGCGGTTTGGGGTCTAGCTTCACGTGGGAGCTCCCTGGGTTATCCATGCTGTGACAGACATGGCAGTGAGATCCTATTTCGTCATGCCGGGGCTGTCTGAGACCTCTTGCTCCTTTCTTCTACTTCCCTTCACAGGGTCCACTTCGGAGCTAACAGCCAAGGGTATCTTTATCCCTCAGACAGCAGAATGAAGGGCTGAGCCTGCTGACGAGGAGGCGAACTGAGATGTTCATTACCACCCTCTCCATGCCAAAGGAGCCCCTCCCACAGCAGGAATTATTCTATAATTAGCTTAGAGGATAAAGCACTTTTAATTAAGGACTGAAATTCAGCAGGCCATCTGCCTGGTTTTGTTTGCAAGTAATAGGCATCTTCTGCTGGCAACAACATTTTTCCTGGGTCCTCTCTCTAACCCTCCAAGGGTCTCGCTTGGGCTGAGCATGTGGGCTGGAGCCAGGACCTCACATCCACATTGCCCAAGACAATGCACTGCAATTTGTTGGTTATTACATTGCAAAGCCGCTCTCAGAGACAGGCATGGCAGCAGGGAGAGCATCTTGCTGTCCTTACAGGCTCATTGCCACTGCTTCTGAGCTCTGTGACAGCACCTGCTGCAAGAAACCCACCCAGAAAGTCTCAGCAGATGATCTTGCCATTAGTTCCTGCATGAGCCCTTTACTCTGCTCTGCAAATACTCAGTGAGCTTCAGAAAAGCCAGAAGCACAATTCCTGAAACTTGCCTGTCTTGCATAATTGTGGGAGGTAAAGCAAGCTGGATAGCTGCTGATTTGGAGGCCACCTTCACCAACCTGCAAAAAGATGCAGGAGCCAAAGGGGGTCCTACAATTACACAACACTTTTAACCCCTCATTACATTTCCCCATATACTCCATGGGATTTCCAAATCACATGGAATAAGCCATTTCTCTTTTTTAGTACCCTTTCTGCAACTGCCATCTCATACTTCTTACTTGAGCAGAGGTGAAACAGCATCTCATGGTCTTGTAATGAGCACAAGAGACATTCCATTTTGACAACGCTGAGATCTTTCACGTCAATCAAAAACTGTTAAAATATTTTGACATTTCCAAAATTACAACTTTTTTTAGTCCCTCAGAATTTCCCTTTATCATGCTTGTAGAAATAAGGCATATTCAGTTTGGCTATGCAGGAAAGAGAAGAAAGAAATGCTAGAGTAAATCCTCAGTTTGAGGTTTGGATCCCACAGGAATGCCCACGGGCACCTTATAGCCAGGAAAGACCTCACTAACAGAGCTTTCCTGGTCCTGCCACATCCACCTTGATGCACCTTCAGTCCCCGCAACACAGCAGCCAACTCTGCAATATTTTGGGGGAGCCGAAAAGAAAATTGCAGACTATATCTCCTCTCCCCATGCCATCGCTCTCTGCCTTTTGGTTCCTTCTCTAGGAGGAGAAGGGCTCAGAGTGGGGCAGGGGAATAGTCATTAGCCAAGGCTGAATTAGGATGTTACCAGCTATCAGCTGAGCTATAGTGCCTGATCACATGCAACCATGCAGATGGGTTAAATGGACCTACTCTATTTCTTACCTGGGATGATTAAGAAGGAGCAAACAGTTGATTGCTATGTCTTAATAAAAGGAGAAAATCTGCTAATTTGATAAACAGACTCTGACTATTCCCAGAATGAAAACCAGCTCATTTTGTAGCAGACATTGGATCAAGTCCACACACAAGCTGTTAACCGGGGCATCCAAAACATCTCTGAGATTCATTCTATTCACGTGAATTTATCCAGATCCATTCAGCAGCTACAGTCACCTACACAAGGAGCAATCCCTTGACAAGAAATCTGCATTGTGTCATACTGCCAAGTCCCACCACCCAGCATCATCCCTCCTCTTTGCCCTGCTCCTCATGTCTTGTATCCAAAGTCTGTTGTTCTGGATAACATTTCTCCTGGGGATGAAGTGAAGCATCCCAGATCTGAACCATCTCTGAAACTCTTCGTAATATCTGTCATCCAGACTTAAGAGGCATCAAGCAGCTTTTCAGTGCCCAAAGATAAAAACAAGAATCAGTCTGCCAGTGATGCCTGAACTGAAATTCAGGCATCTGAAATAGGTTCATAAATATATTCAAGCAATTTCAGATGGCTAACTAATGCACAGGAAATACACTCTGCTTATTGTGTGAAGACAGAGGTATGGAGCAAATCCATCTGACAAATTATCTCCACAGACCACTCAAACAGCTCACAAAAAGATCTATCTCACCAGGCAGGCTTTCAGACAGACACTAGTATTTTGTGTGTTTTAGTAGCACAGCTGCTAATCTTTATTCATTTATTTATTTTCCTTACAAAGGAGTACAATTAATTTTTAACCAGCCCATTATTAGCTTTCAGCACCTAATCCTCAGATGGAAAACTGCTTCCAGAGTAATATGAGGGAGGAATTATGAAACACAAAATAATGTGAAAATCAGATAGTCAGTGACTTAGTCAGGCTTGAAACAGATGATCCCCCTCCTGAATTGAAGAGCTGGTACTGAAAAGACAGTGAAGGTATGAAAATAAAAATTAAACAAAAAATTAAAAGGCAGCTGAAAGCTTTCCCTATTGAGAGGGGTGTTTGCAGAGCACTTTCCACTGTCTGTCACAGTGACAGCTTCAAGAATCAATAGGAGAAAGGAGAAAATAACATGTCAGGATATTTTTGGAGACTGGCGAGGCTTACAGGGAAATTCCTTTGCAGGCAAAGAACAAATATTTATTGCCCTTGCTTTATTTCTTCTGCCCACTCCAAGACACAAAGGGCTCTTGCTCTGATCTCTACAAACAAGAGCTGACATTCATCCTCCGATCTTTTGCCCAGTTGTAGATCAGTGCTGAAAGTCACCAAGAGCATAAAAATTATTCTTTTTTTTAATTTGGGGGGCATTGGTGGAAACCACCAGCACTAGAATCAAGGGGAAAACATAACTGGGGTTGGGTTATGTCACAAAGTTTGCTGAGATTCCCAGCCAGGGATATTGAATGCCAAAGATGCAAATGCTAGTCCATCCTGAACTAAATGTCCAGCCTGAGAATCTGCTCCAAACCAAGACATGGAGAGATGCTGTGCAGATCTGGTCCAATCAGAAGGTTGCTGTTCTGACAACCCAACAATTTGTTCTCCCCTTACAGTGGAAAACTTAGCCAAATTCAGTGGCCAAATTGAGTTTTACCTGTATTTAAGTCCACAGGCATAGTGTGAAACTGGAGACCCATAGCAGCTGACACAAAAGGGAGATCTCACTTGTGTTCATATGGCCCTTACAAGGGCATAAGATGAGTTGGTCTCACACTGGAAGGCCACGGATCACTCTGTCCCTAACTCACCGCTGCCCAGCTCACTTCCCTGAGTGCCAGACACACAACCAGATCCAGGAGCAGATCCATCCATTGGGTTTCTCCGTCAGGTAGCAAATAGCAAGTGTAACCTTCTTCTCCATCAGCTGATAACAGCAGGGCAGTGTAAGCTACCCAATAACATAAATGTAACCTGCATCTTTCCTTTGTATACATTAAGTCTGTCCCTCAGACATAGTACCAAGCTGGTTACCTTCTGTCATGTTTCTGCTTAATCTATATATCAAATGCACAAGCAATAAGGCTTGCATTGAATTCATCCTAATCCTCCTTAAAAGCTACATTTGGACATTTCCCATTCTCCACATCCTTCTCCACACAATAGTACAGTGTCTTTCAGAAACCTGTGTTATTCCTTTGACAGTCTACAGTCATGTTGTTTGCTAATCTAGTATCTAATTGCTTATTACTCACTCTCAGCGCCCTTGTTATTCCAGTTGCACAGCTACAGCCGGCATTTCTCAGACCATTGCACAGCTTTCCCGAAAGCAGCCAGGGTATTTGTTTCAGTCACAGGAACTGGGAGAAAGTCCATGACGTTGCTGGGGAGGGATGAAGACACCTCTGAAGACCCCAGGGACATAGCACCAGGAGCAGAGAGACAACCCAGAGGACTGAACTCTCTGAACCCACTGAACTCTCCCCCAGAGAGCTTTGGAGAAGAGGTCATGCTTGTTCATCCCTGGATGAACTGGTGTCTCACACCAGGGTTCCTTTGGCGTTTGAGGTTCCTGGTCTGCAGAGCATTAGGGACAAAGAAATTCCTGGAAACCACAAGAAGCTTTTTCTCCCCACAATCCATAGCTGCTGAGTTCCTGTCCCATTCAGGTGAGATCTGTAGGCAGGAGCTCACCCTTGTGGCAGCTGCTCTTTGAGCTTCTTGATAAGGTGCAAATCCTGAGTACCACCTAGGCACACACTCGTAACTTGGCTGCTCAGTACAAGGAAGTCTTTCCATGCTTGAAACGTTTATGGTTTCCTCCTTTTGCTTCTAGCCAGCATGACCCCAATTCCTGATTGCTCCTCACAGCCCTGCCTGATAAGCTTTGCTTCCTTCGTCCTGCCAGGTCCCCTCAACGCTCCGTTGTTTCTCTTTGCGGCCACATTCATTTTGCAGGGACACCTGTGGGCACCCAAAAGCACAAGTTTCTTTTTGTTGTTGTTGATTTCCCAGGAGGAGGGAAATCTCTGGAGCATGAAGCAGTGGCTGGAAAGGTCACAGCTCAGTGGGTTCCTTTCACAAACGTAGAGGTATAGCAAGATAACGAATTGCCAAATGCATTGAACAAGTCCTCCCATTTGCTGAGCCCCTCCTCCTTATTAGAGGCAGGAGAACAGTTACCTCTTCCCACCCTTCATCTGTCTAATTTGGAATGTTGTCTCTTTTATCAGCTTCCTATATCTGCTTTGACCTCTCATCATGGCCACAACATGATCTCTCCCATGGTGAGGTGGAAGAGGTAGGGAGAAAGAAACATTTCTGTATTGGGACTGCCGCCTTGCGTTGTGTGGAGTGGGGCTTTGGTTTAGGAGGACAAGTATGTTTGATGATAAGATGTCCTCGTTTGCTAAGCAGGACTTCTTTTCAGCTTCTTTCACCTGCAGATGACTGATTTAGAGGAGAAGATGAGGTTTTCTTGCAGTGGGGAGTAGCATTGTCAAATGTTTGGAGCTCATCGGGTGAAGAGCACTGTCTGTTCTCCAAGCAGAGAGTACCTCAGCCCTTTGCTCCAGACCTCAATCTCAGGTGCAGTTCTACGAGAACAACACTTTTCTCATTTGCATCTTGCTAATTTGCATGATTTCTGGCCCCTCCCCCAGCTGCCAGACTCCCACCACCACCACAGCTCAAACAATACATCGGTGGAGGAAAGTACCCCCCCATCCCAACTAGGCTGGCAAAGACCTGTGACAGCCCTGATGAGAAACTGCTATTGAAGTACTATTTATTCCACTGCAAAACCCACCCTCGCTTTCATGGCACATTCAGCAGCACAGCTTTCAGCAGCTCTGCAGCGTTCAGAGTTGCCTCCACATACTGGAATAAATACGAGAAGTGCACTCAGGAACAGGACCTGCATCCCATCGTGTTTTGCTGCATTTGCTCATGTCACAAATTCAGGCACTTGAAAGCCAGGAGGGCTGAGTCATCCTCCTCTTCTTGGCTGCCAAACACAAGCCGAGGGATTTTGTCTGTTTGTTTCTCCTATAAACTCCTGGTGATTTTTTTCCTCTGGCAGCCTACTTCAGAGCGTGCGTTCATCGCGGGTTCAACGCCAGTAGCTGGTGCGAGCTGCCTGCGTGTGTGTCAGCACATGGGTTTGGTTTCTGAGCTTCAGCTGCAGAAAGGTGGTGAATGGAGCAAGAAGAGTGAGGCAGCTCACCAGCCATGCGGGCTTGTCGTGGTTGCCTAGATGGAGGTGTCTAGCTCCATGTTAGATGCAACAAGGTACTCCTCAGCCTTTGGTTGTCTCTTTAGAAGGGTGTAATATTTCCACTGGTCCTATATCATGTTTTCCAGCCGCAGGGACCTCACAGATAGCTTGCAGCACCTCAGACAGCAATAGCCACCTGTGTTCGGGCAACTGAACTCAATGTGTCTATTTTAGGCAACCTCTGTTGAAGCCATGTGGCACCAAGGAAGCATTCCTGACCCAAAACAATTGAAAGTTTTGCTGAAATACTTCCATTTTCTGCCAGATACTCCAATTCTACATCAGCACCTTCCCAATCTCAAAATGTGGCATGGGAAAACACCCTGTTGCCCTGGCTCCAGATTCGTCTCCCCACTTTCCAGTGATCCTCTGGCCTCGCTGTGCCTCAGATGAAGCCACGGGAGGAAGGTGATGGCAGATGGGAGGGTTGCTTTTTTGATTTGTGCTCCACAGCTTCCGAGCTGCCAAACTTTGTGGTTGTCATGCGAGGAACATCATCATGCTCAATGGCTGGTGGGCGGCTGTCTGGAAGTGGAGTGGAAGTTGTTTGTGGAATATGTAATGAGGATTATGTATGTATGCAGTTCACCTGGAGATTGGCTGAGCTTGGCATCTCGCAAAGATGCAACCTCCTTCTTGTCTCATTTTGGTTTTGTTAAACACAGGAGGGCCCTTCCCCCACCAAACGGAGAAATCAGGATTTATCCTTCCCCTCTCCATCAAATTGAGCTTACTGATTCAAGTCACAATATTTTAGAAATTATAATCAACTCTGGGTGTCTTTTCAAGTTGCTTCTTGATTTTCTAAGCCGGGAAAAGCAAAGATTTCAAACTAAACTGCAAGCACAAATTATAACCCCCCTGCTTCAAACTGTACTGGATTTCTAGCACCATCCCCAATTGGTTTTTGATGGGACCATCAAGATTCATGTAAGGAAGCAACACAGATTTCATTTTATTGTCTATTCTCAGTGCTGCAGCCTGACATGTCAGAGCAGCCTTACAAGAAAGACAGTGATGGCAGAGAGACACTCGAGGCTTGGGGCTCTCAGCTCCAGGCTAGCAGGGTCAAGGCACGCCTGCGCCCATCACTCAGGATTTCTAAAGAGCACTTTGCTTCCCATAACTACATTTGCAGGTATTTGACAGGAGGAGGAAAGTAATTTTTTCCTCAAATCTGGAAATCAGTCTAAACTTGCAGAGCTGGACTAGGACACCTGAGCCATCCTGCCCCTAAAATTCACAATGCACTTTTTGGGGCAAAACTCCATTTTATTTTGGAGCTGGTTTATTCCTATGTTCATATGTGTATTTGTTATTAGGAAGGGGCACAGTATCTGCCCTACTCCCTTCCTTACAGCCCGGACGGTGCTCACCCCCACCCTCACTCAATGTACCTGAACCCACGCTCTGCGCAAGGACCCCTGCTCCCCCCTGTCTCCCACCCCGCTTCACAAATCCTTCATCCCTTCTTCTTTGAACCGGGCTTCTAGGCAAGTGCTTGCTCCAGAAGTGTTGGCTCAAGATGGAGAGGTGGGGAGGGTGAGGAGGGTGAGCCTTCGCTGGGGAAGACATGGGGATGGGAGGTCAGCAACGGGGTGGACAGAAAGGCAGTAGAAGGGCAAGGTAGGAAGGATATATTTGTACTTTCTCCTGCAAGTTCCTGTTTTGTTGACCATGAAGACCCTGTCAATAGAGAGATAAGAGAATAAGTTTTTTCCAGTAAATCAGCTGCGTATCCACTACAGTACAGGAGTCAAAGCTCCTATTTGCACAGCTCTGCCGACCCTCAGCAAAGCACTTCCACCGAGAGACACTGAGATGCCCAGGAGCACAAGAAGTGAGCTGCACTCACACCCTTAGTCCTTAAATCTGACTCTAGTCAGCAACAGAGGCAGGGAGAAAACCTCTGAGGTGTCTGCAGGAACTCAGATTCATATTTCAAACAACTTTTCTGCTGAAAGGTGTTTCAGGGATGAATCAAGTCTCACTATCCGGCACAGGAATTATTTTGGCAGCCTTGGGTATGAGGAATGCTCACACTTTCCACCAGTTCAGCTGCTTGCTGGGGAGCGAGGGCAGCTGGTAGGTGTCTGAGATGTGCAATGTCCCCCCACAGAAATGAGTGAATAGTGGGATAGTTACTCCATCGCTTCTGTTTCCTTCTTCCTTTTCAGTTCGCTTTTCCTGGAGGCTTCAGTTTCTCACACCGTGTCCTATAAATGATCACTTGGGGCTTTAATGTGCTCTGTGTAATTGTATTATTTCCAGAACAAGAGTCAGAGGTTGCCTTTGGTTTTTCTTTTAAAGTCTTTTAAGAAATAGCTTCCTCTCTCACAAAAACACTAGTCATTTTTTCCCATAAGAACATTAACTGGGTTATTTCCAGACTTGTCCTTTGATGAGGTTTCATTCCTTTGTACATCTCCAAGGAACAGATACTGGCAGTCTTGAAAAGATCTGCAATAATATTTATTTTTTTATATTTGTGAAGGACCAGAAAAACATGCGTGTATGACATGAGAGAAATAAAATAGTTTTCGGTCCATTAGTAACTAAGGAGGTTGTTCAGCAACACCTGATAGGAGCAAAACTTTATTCGTATAATTTCAAATTGATAATCTGAGATAATTTTTATTCACGAGTCTTCAAAAAGCTGGTCAAGGAGTTCTCCAGCATGCTGATATTAAATGCTAATGAGTGAGAAATCCTTCTTATGGGGGAACTTGCAGAAGCTGATGGAGCACTGTGCAGAGAAGACAAGCAGGATGTCCCAGACCAAAACGCATTCGCTAAACAGGTGCCACTCAAGGGCCAAGTAATGGGAAAGTTGATCATGGGATTCAGTTAATTGGAAACTAAAGGTGGGAATGTCTTGCCATTGATTGATTGAGGCTGTCTCTGGTCAAGTGGATTTTCAGTCTCACACGTTGTTGATAAAAGTACCTGCTCTGATACAGTAGATTTTGATTTCTGAAAGGCCTTTGGCTTAGTACTGGTTAAAAGATTAGCACTGAGCCCAAAAATGACTTTGTGTGCCCAACCGGACTGAGAAAAGATATTACCCTTCCTGACAAAGCCTGGCTTGCCAGTGCTAATGAAGCAGATGAATAAAGAGCTGACAGGAGGAAATCACCTTTGGGTGAGATGTTTCTGGTGGAGTGCTGCAGAACTGCAACCAGATGCTTCCCTCCTGTTTGATCACCACTGCTGAAGCAGATAGAAAATCACATGCAATAAAGTCATGAGCAAAGCTTGATAAATTGGTGAACAGCAAAGAAGAGAAGACAGGCCAGTGATTACAAGTCTCCCATACAATAAGCCTGTTCTAATCCATCTGTTTATACCTCTTCCTTGCCTTCATCTCTCCCTAGAAACAAAGCTCTGCATCAAAGGACAAGCCAGGCTTACCTATGGGGGTCTGTATCCTGGCATTTGACAGCTCAGAAAATGAATCAGGCTACATAAGCACCAAATACCAGCCTTGCTGAAAGGGCTGGAGGCGATACCTATCTGCATCAGAGCCAGAAATGGCCAACTAATAAATATGTGCTTCCCTGGCTCTGCCTACACAAGCAGCTCAGGTGTTGCCAGCATTTGTAATCTTTAAGAGGTGAAAAATCAGAAGGGACTGAGAGCAGGGACCAGGCATGATTGGACACCTAGAGAAAATGCCATTCCGTGGGAGATTTAAAGAGCTCAATCTGGTTAGCTGATCAAAAAGAAAAAAAAAAAGAAGTCAGACTGAGAGGTGATTTGATCACAGTGAATAAGTGTTTCCCCGTAGAGAAAATACAAGGTACTCAAGTGCTCTTGAATGTAGAGGAGAAGGAATCACTGGTGAGGATCTGAACTGGGGCAGCTTTGCATTGGAAATGAGGCACAAGTTTCCCCCCCCCCCCCGCAATGAGCATGACTAATCCATGCAACAAGGCACTAGCCATCCTGTTGTTTCCAGAGCAAAGCTGGATGCCTTTCTAGCAAACAGGCTATGTCCAGCAGAAATGACCAGGCTCATGAGCTTAGAGACGTAAAAACTGAATAGTGAGTTTGCAATTCCATCTACATGCAACAGGCTCCAGTGGGGCTGGAAATCATAGGCTCAGCTATGAGGATGAGCCCGTGGTTGGAGCAGCCCAGAGCTGGAGTTTGTCCAGCAGAAAGGTGGGGTCCTCGATATACAACCTTTATCCAAATTTAGGCTTTCTGCAGAAAATGGAAAAAAATTGAAACACTAAAAGGTTGTGGGTTTTTTCCTCCAGGTGAGAGGAGTGTCATATTAGGCCATTAACCTGTGCTGCAGTGGTCCAGGTACGGGGAACTGGACGGAGATGTGTGCACCTACTCCAAAAACTCTGCAGAGAGCAGAAGGAGCCCAGCTCCTGCCTTTAACATCCTCCTCTCAGAAACATGGGGCCATTCCCAGATTTATACTGCAATACTACACATGCCAGGTTAACTCCTGCTGAGCAAGTGCCATCCTGGTGGGGAATACACCGCAGCCAGGCGGCCGTGAGTGACTCAGCCCGAGTGGGAGAATGTGCTGAGTAAATGGCATGGGGGGGGGGTGACTCACAGCGCAGGAACGGGGTGGGGGGATGTCTGCGGGTCCGAAGGCAGCACAGGAATATGCCATCCCTGGCAGTGGTGGATGATATGACTCAGGAACAACTTTACCTTTTTCATCCGTTAATGAAAAGTAAAAGTGGGCCAGGTTTGAAATACCTGGGAACTGAAGCCCTCCTTGGGCAGGGCTGACTCAAACACTGGTTTAGCTCGTTCCAGCTATTGCAGCTGTGGTTTTTGCTGCTCCCTGGGATATTTCCCTCCACTTTTTTGGAAGTAGCATCTACGATGAGGGAGAAATTCCTGCAGCCTCTACTCAGGACAGCTGCCAGACAGCACCAGCCTCCTCCTGTTTCGAGGAAAACATTGCATTTCTCCACGCATCGCTTCCCCAGCACCTCCGGCTGCACACCGGGACCGCCCGACAGCCTCTCCCAGTCCTCAGGACTTGTAAAGTGGTTAAAAAAAGATGCGTGTCACTCCTGCAGTGAAAGCAAGTTCATCAGATACATGCTAGAAACAGCATAAAACTTCACAAAGGAGCTAATATACCCCCTTCCGGAGTGCCGTGCAGTTTAAATGAAATCTTGCCGACTAATTAAAATCCCTTCATCCATCTCATAAACATCCTGGAATCGTTTTTCTCCCTGACTGAATTATTTAAGAGTTCATTCTCTCAGGATTCAAAATGGTTGTTTTAGTGTTCCATTACTGCAAGTTCAGTGCGGTGAAAACCCTTTGGCCTCTAAGGAACTTCGTTTGTATAATAAACCAATAAAGAGATGCTGTTGCTCTGTATTCAGACAACTTCCTTCGGTGAAACCTGCCACTGGTCCTGGAAACCAATAAGGCAGAGCCTTTAGGGATGCCTCTCCTGCACTCATGCTGGCAGAAGTAAGTGAAAGAAAATGAGAGAAGGGGGCAACTAAAAGTTTCAGTTGGTTGCCTCATCCACTTGACTAAGCAGACCCAGAAATTGCACCTCCAGCACAACCAAGAGCCTCATATGGGACTGGGAGGGAGTGAGGAACGGGGTGAGGAGGAGGCAGGAGTTGCTTAATTAGGCACCACCACCACGGAAAATAACCCTGGCATCATGGTCAAATGGGTCAGAAGATACAGCTCAGGGGACTTGCAGGAGATAACGGCACAGTCGACCAGGGCAGCCTCTGCTAAACTGCCCCAGTGAACTCCCAGGTTGGTCTCTTCTGCATCTCCAGTTGAATTTCAACCATTTAGAAGGTGGCAGCTGGACACAGTGGGACACTGAGGACTGTCAGGGCTGGCTGAAGCCCCCAGAAAGCCTGTTTTGAAGGTCTGGAGTCCAGCCACACCTACTGGTATGTGATGGTACCATTGACACCATGCAGCCTGCTCAGCGGATGCTCTTCAGCCTGCTGCAGCAGGCCCATCCGTTGGGAAAGAAACTTCTACACTTACAGCTTAAGCTGTATCTTGACCTATGGCTAGACTTCTTGCTAGCCCAGTCTTTCAAAATCTGTTTCAAAATCCTCCTCTACTCCTTTTTGTGAGCCTTTTGGTAGGTCTTGACCCCCCAGCAGACAGACCGATGTTTTCAATTCAGGCAAAGCTCCACACCCACAGCAACAGACAGGCTTACTTCATAGAAAAAAGCAAAGGACTTCCCATCTGCTTAGCTTTTTGGCCCATGAATGATGTCTTTGGAGCACACATTTCCTGGGTCAGGTGAGTCTGTGCTAATGGCAAGAAATGGTGCTTCCAAATGACTTTTTAATAACATGGAGAAGTGATTGAACAAGGCATTTCACATGAGCACTATCACTTTGCCTGTCTCCCATTCACTCTGGAATTGCTAATCATGGTATATCAAATGCAATTTAATTTCAATTACAATCCCTCTGATAAAGCTTATGGCTTCTTTCCCCATCCCCCTTTGCACACCCTCATGCACTCCTGCTCTCACACACAACACAGCACAGAGCACTTTCAGAAAAGAAAACATCCAATATATTTCTGTTGCATTAACAAAGCCTTTGTGCTGGCATTATCTCTCTTCCATGCATATATGGCGCATTGAGAAAGTAGGAACATTATTAACCAAACATTGCTCATGACAGTAGGAGCTAATAGGTTCCCATGGGAAGGAGACACAGTTCTGACTTCAGTCTGACACTTTGGAGGAATCAGAAGGATTGACTGGCACTCAGCTTGGAAAGCTGCAGAAAATTGTATTGAGGCTGTAGAATCGTTACGAAGGCTCTGGCTAGAACATATAATGGGTATTTATCTATTCTGCAAATGACATCTGCAAGCCTTCGTATGTTCAACAGAAGGCGGGAGAGTCAAGGGAAGAAAGAAGTGTTAGGCATCTGCACAGCTCTATGGCAGCCTGGAGCTGGAAGACCAGGGAGCTGTAAGCAGGAGGGGTTACACAGTGAGCAAAGGCAGGTAAAGGGTGAAGAATTGAGGGGGACAACCCAGCCTGGGAAGTACCCTCAAAACTAGGGGCATTGGAGAAAGCCTGGAAAAGACCAGAGGGGATGAGGCCGTGACCAACGGCAACAAGATGTCATTTTTTTTTTCTTGGCTTTGGTGTGCATGGCTCAAAGCCTACTTTTCAACGGTCACACAAACTTCCAGATGATGAATCTCACTCTGCAATCCCCCTCTCCCGTATACTAGGCCTGTGTCATGGTTTAACCCCAGCAGGCATCTAAACACCATGCAGCCGCTCGCTCACTCCCTCCCTGCAGTGGGATGGGGGAGACAATTGGGAAAAAAAAGTAAAATTTGTGGGTTGAGATAAAGACAATTTAATAGGACAGAAAAAGAAGGGGAAATAATAACAATAATAATAATAATAATAATAATAATAATAATAATAAATACAAAACAAGTGATGCACAATGCAATTGCTCACCACCTGCCAACCGATGCCCAGTTAGTTCCTGAGCAGCAGTCCCCTGCCAGCTTCCCCCTAACTTATATACTGAGGATGACGTCTTATGGTCTGGAAAAATCCCTTGGGTCAGTTGGGGTCAGCTGTCCCGGCTGTGTCCTCTCCCAACTTCTTGTGCCCCCCCAGCCTACTGCTGGTAGAGTGGGGTGAGAAGCTGAAAAGTCCTTGACTTAGTGTAAACACTACTTAGCAACAACTAAAACATCAGTGTGTTATCAACATTATTCTCATCCTAAATCCAACACACACCACTATACCAGCTATTAGGAAAAAAAATTAACTCTATCCCAGCCGAAACCAGGACAGCCTGACACATGTACACACATATATGTGTGAATTTTATAATTAATTCCTATGTTTAGCCCAGTGGAGCTTTGACTCTAGCACTTGCACTTTTTTTTTTTTTTCTTTCTATTTTGCAGCTGCTCCTGTCTGCTCTAGAAACCTAGTTTGCTTTGGAAAAGAACATGAAATGCTGAGAAAACAAAAGCAGCAATTAGCCGCACGGCCATGCACACAGTCATTAGACCATGGGAGATCAGAGCCTCCCTCCAAAGAGCAAATTACAGCTGGTGGCTTCATGGGGGCAAAGAGACTCAGGCAGCTTCCAAGGAATGTCACATGCAGGGTTATTTTCATTTCAGTTCCTTTTCAGTTTATTGCAATTGTCTTTGATTTGGAAGATGCTCTTTAAAAGAATAATAAATGGGAAGCCCTAAGTTTGCAGTCAGTGCAAGGCAAGTGATAAAAGCTAAATGTCCAGGGCTGGAGGCAAGCTCAGATAGCTCAGGGCTGTGTGCTTATGGGCTACCTGAACCCAAGAGGTTGCACAGGCAGACCACCACCAGGAACAGCCTTGGCTTTTCTCCACCACACAGGGGCAGGGGAGTGTGGGCTGCACCCTGGCTGCAATGTGGCTGGATCCCCCCCAGTGCGAAAGGATGGATTTTTTAAGAGGTTACTGGCTATTTTATTGTGTGCCAGCAGACCACTAGATCCTTGAGACTCCCCAAAAACACCCTAGGCTCTCCAGAGGTGATGTCTAGGAGGACAACCTTATAATTTGTCTCTCTTCTCTCCTGTAAAAGAGAAAAATTTGCATTTCTCTTGCAAGAGATTGAAGGGAAGAGAGAGATTGCAGCACACTGCTTTCTCTCTCACTCCTGTCTCTCTTTCACCCTTGCTTGTTCATTTTCTCTCTATTCCCCCTCCCCAATACACCTTTTTCCTTCTTCCTCCTGCCCAACATATGAGCTCCCAGCATTCCGGACTTGGCCCCAGCTGGTTGCAGCCCTTTGGCACTTCTCCCTGAAATAAGCCGGGTTTATTTCATATGCAAATACTTTTCAAATTGCAGCAAAGCCAGGCATCTGCCTCCAATTGAAAGAGCTTTTCAGAAATGTGACTTAAGCTGAAGTGTGAGCCTCACCGGAGCTCAGTACCTGGCAAGTGAAAATGGAAGTTGTCAGGAGACAATGACATTAAATCCTCACAAAGTGTGAATAGCAAATGACCAGGCTGCTATGAAAAAGAGAGGGTTGAAGATACAAATTGCTTCTAAATACCATTTCTATAGATTTTGAAGATGAACTATAATGAAGAAAAAGAAAAAGAAAAACTATGAAAACTATAATGAACTATAATAGAAAAAGAAAAAGAAAAAAAGAAAAAGAAAAAGAAAAAGAAAAAGAAAAAGAAAAAGAAAAAGAAAAAGAAAAAGAAAAAGAAAAAGAAAAAAGAAAAAAGAAAAAAGAGAAAAAGAAAATCGAGGGTGGTAGGAGAAGCATTGACCCTTTGGGTGGAGAAGACAGCCTGGTTGTCTCCAGGCAGTTGCAGGCAGGGTGGCTCTTTCACAGAGGACATTGGGGTCACCCTCCTTGCTCAGGTCCCCACTGGCATGATGTTCACAGAGCTGGTGAACCCAAACCCGCCTGTGTCTGAGCTGAGGAGGGGACGGCATGGGTGTCCGCAGACACCGTCCGTGGTGCAGAGATGCGAGCTCTTCCAGGGACGTCCTTTGGCCTGTCTCAGGATTCAGCCCTAGGACAAGCTGAAACGTGACCCAGAAGCCCCCCAGACATCCTTTCTGACTTAAATTATTCTGTGATTCCCCTAACTTCATGTATTTAGCCAAATTCTTACAGCGGTGACTTTCTTATTCAGCAGCTGAGTGTTTTACAAGCTTGCCCTTGTCTAGAAGTGAGTGGACTGGTGCTGGAAGAAGACCTGAGTAGGAATAAATCCCGACCTGTGGGTTTGGGGGGTCTGCTGTGAATGAAATCAAAGCTTTCCACTCCTCCTGTAATGAGAGCTGGGTTATGAACCTGCTCCATTGGCTTCCCCAAGTTCCCTTTTTTTTCAGCAGAGAGTATCTTAGATCAGGGCAGTGATGCTTGAACGGTCCGTGGGGTGGTGGAGCCAGCAGGGTGCAGTGAATGGGACCCTGCTGCTCTCTCCGCATGCTTGAAAGAATTGGTTAGCTCTGTCACCGAGCTAACCCACACATCCTTTTCAAGAAGCTAAAGGAGAGCATTGGAAAGAAAGCATGTGGGAACTGACGGGTCATACTTTTATGGTCATCAGAAATTACTTGGCTGGAAACGCTGCCCACAGCAATGTCTGGGGCAGCCTCAGCAGCCAGGGCAAGAGCGATGGCACTTGCTTAGCCTGCTCCTGGGGCTGTCTCATGTCCTCCGGCATGGTGTGCTTTTGTCAAGTCAATTAGGTGCAGAAATACTCCACTTTTCTAATCCAGCAAAGGTCCCCCCAGGCAGTTGCCGGTGGAGCAGAGCAGTTATCACAGCTGGTCCCACGCTGCAGACTGGCAGGGCTCTCCTCTGCCCATCTGCCTTCCCCAGGTGCTGTCGCTGGAGCCCAGCGCTCTGCCTGCCCGCCTGGCACTGCTCACTGTTTTCCATCTGATCCTTTAGATTTGCTCTTTGCCTCCGGCAATTCCCTCTGCAGAGGCTGCTGTGCTGTCAGCCTAGCTGAGACAAACAGGTCTCTGCTCTGTTTGCAAGGCAGCCGCAGCTGCTTGGAAAAGTCCTTCCATCCCAGCCCTTCTTGCGGGACAGCCCTGTGAGGTGAAGCTCAGCCTGACACTGTCCCATCACCATCGAGGGAAAGTTTGGCATCCAGTGATGTGTGCTGGTTTGCAGTGAGAGCGTGCAATGTCCGCTGCATGCAGGGGAAAAGTGGGGTCCAGTCCTTGGAAATGGCAGCTGTGGCTTTAGATGCAGCGTTGGGCACCTGTCCCATCTTCACCTGCTCCACCAGCAGCAGTGCTGGGGGCGTAGAAGGGGACAAACTCAGCCTTGTCCATCTCTGCTTTCAAGAGGTGGGTTGGACTCTGCCTTGCAGATCATCTCTGTCATGAGTAGAGCTGCTTTCAGTCATTCCTTGGGCCCACTGAGTCATTCCCCATGTCTTCATTTCATCTGAATCCAGCCAGTCCAGGCAGACAAAGGATGTCACCTCCTTGGTCTGTTGGCTCCAATGACCTGCTGGTTGCGAGGCATCTTCCTTGTGAACACACTGTGGTCCTTCAAACCCTCACAAACACAAACAGAAAACATCTGCAAATCATAGTGGAATGAAAGCCTGCAGTTCACATATCACTCTGTGCAATGTGAGAACCTTTTTTCTCCTGCTGGTACCAACTCTTACATCCCCAGGGAAAAGCTGTTATTGAAATAGTGAAGCTGGGGAAATAACTTCATACATACTGAGACATATGCAGGCAGAGAGAGAGAGACATCTAATTACTTTTTTAGGACCAGCTCTTTTGCTGCTGGGATCTGACTAAGATTTCTTGGCTTCCAGGTTATACCAAAGAGCCCAATGATGTGCTGTAGCTCACCAGCATCCCCTAGACCAGGGTTTGATCCTGCCTGGCTGGCTTCACCTCCAATACTCACGAAGCATCAAAGCTGGAAACCTACCACCCACACCCCAGTTTCAGAGCAAATGATGATCCGAAGTATTTACTGACACAGCCAGGTTATGTCCCCCCATGCATCAGTGCCAGTGACTCTGGTTGTCTTTTTTCCCCTCTCTGAGGTTTCTCGGTGTCACAGCGGAGCACAGGGAACCTTTCTCTATAGCTCTCACTCATTCACACTCTCTCTGTGCTGCTGCATTTAAGTGAAGACCTAATGCATTGCAGCAGGGAGCTTGTCACAACATATTAGCAGGGTATCTCTGGATAATTCCCTTCCATCAGCTCAACTACATCTCGTTTTCCAGGAAGATTTTAGGAAATGCTTGTATGCATTATACAAGGCTCAGCAAATAGCTCTGACTTGCTTTGCAGAGCTTTCGCACAGCCTGGCCGGTGCTTCACTCGCTGCTTTGGATGCATTCCTTGAGCTCATTTTTTTCCCCTGTATCTATCTGATGACTTTCTTCCCTCTTCTAGCTTTGCCTTGCTGAGGGCTTGATTCATCTGACCTAAAGCAGATGTCTTGTTTGGGGTGGGAAGAAGGGACCTTAAGGTGACCGGCCCCAGTGTCGAGACCTCCACAGTGACAGATGACGACCTTCCCCCACCAAGTAATATAAAAGTTAAAACAAAATAAACTGAAAGAACAATGGAGAAAGATGTGGTTTTGCTTTACAAAATATTTCAGTGCCTTAAAAAAACTCTCCCAAGCTCAATACCGGGATGCCCTTGGGCCTTTTCCCCAATGAACCCATCGTGATCACTGTTTCCCACTGAACAGCGTTTCCCAGCCCGTGAATCATTTTGTGTTAAATAATCCCAGTCACCATTACAGGGCTGGTTAAACGGCAGGCAAACATCCATAGATCAGTCTGTCTCATCCTTACAGCACAGTGATTACATGGAAGATCTATCAGCTGGGTAATGTCCGCAGAGCAGCCATTAAGCTGACTTGGGGCTGATCCAGGTCCTTTGGCTGGAATAAAGAGGTTAATCACACAAACTCGTTTCACGACTATTACTTTTGTGGCTCAAACTCCCTGTGCACCTTCATCACAGCAGCAGAAACACAGTACAGAAGCCACTGGGCATGTCACGGAGGACATCCAGGCTCTGGGCTTGTCCTGCTATTGGGAAACAGGATGATTTCAGCTTCCAGACACTGGATTTAGGGATAGAAATCTGGTTGAACCATTGCCATAGTCCCAGGATCCCACAGCCAAACCCTGGTCTGCATCAGCAGGGTTTCCCTTCCTGGCCCCTGATGAGAGCTGCAGCCCTATAAAGCTCATGTTAGAGTAAAACCTAAGGCACAGTCAAGCTTTTACAGAGATTCACATGAAATAAAAGCAGCTTGAAGGGACCAGAGCAACCCCAGGATCTGATGGGATCACAGGGAAGAAGGGCTGATCTCAAACAAGATGCACAGGCTCCTTCTCCCCACCAAGCTAAGCCAAGCGCTTCTGGTCCCTGGCTAACTGAGCATGCTAAATGATAATAACAGAGTGAGAATAGGAAAAAAAAACCCACATTGAAGACTGGAAGAAAAACCATAGCTCATCAAGATATCTCTGATCCAAGCAATACTTAAAGCCCAGGTAAAGTTTGACAATATTAATATTTTTCTGAGCACCCGAGGTCCTTGGCAGAGGTCAAACCAGAGCTTTTTGGTTTGCGGTGGTAGACCTCTGCTCTGAGAACAAACCCTTACTCCTTGATGTGTGTCACTGAGAAGCAATTTGCCTCTGCAACCCCCTGAGCTTGTAAAAGCCGAGAAAGGTCCTGGATTGCCTCAGGTTAGACAGGATTGTACCAACAAAGCTATCTCATTGCAGCATAAACATAATGGCTGTGCGCATTAGTTATATCCCTGCATGTTTTGCTTCTTTCCTTGCTAAAAAATTATGTGTGCAGACAGCAAAGCCATGTCTCAGCAGCCGAGAGGCTATTTACTCATCTGTCTCTCTGTACTCCTTCACCCCCTGAAAGTGGCAGGATGTCCCCGTCACGGCAGCCTGTGCCATTCCTGCCAGCCACGGCAAAATCTAAGCCCAGATGAAACCTGCTCAGTGGCAGGTATAGCCTGAAATACAGAAAATTCATCAAAAGACTCATGGATCAGCAACGAGCTCTTGCCGGCCAGCTGAGCACCCCTGTGAAAACTGGCGGTTTTTTCTGGGCCCCCTATTTTGGTCCTTCTGGGATTTATTTTGCAAACGAGAAGGCACTTGCGTGTGTCGCCTTGGTGGCACCTACAGACTGTGCAGTGACCGTCCCCACGCTGTCCCCACCAGGCTGGCAGCCCTGGGACACAGCCCCACACGCAGCAGCAGCATGGGGCCTCCTGAAACCCCTCTGCCAGGCACAAATAACATTTCCTCAGGGATACCTATTTTCTTAATTCAGCATGACTCTTCCCCCTGGGCTTGAAGCCGGCTGCTTGTGTTTGTGGTAAGAAATGCTGTGAAGTTCCTGCACACGCATCGCATTGGGATCCTGCTCTGTAATTCACCCTGTTAAAAGCGTTGATACACTTTGCTTTACACATCCTTTGCAAGCTGGGCTTTAAGCTTAGTTTGCAATATGGGAAATGAAAGCACAGAGGAGCCCCTGGTTTGCCCAAGCAGATTGCTCATAGGACTGAAAAACACTGGAAAAGGGCCTGATTTCCCAAACTGTTCCTGCTCTCCAGCAGATGCAGGCGGAGGAAGTTGCATGGGGTGATGCTAGTCCAGGTCCCTCTCGTGACGGAGAGATTGGCCTTTGGGACTCCAGTTTGTTTTAGCCCAATTTTCAAAAGGTTCCCATCTGCCTGCGGTCTGCTCTTCCAGCCTTGTCGGTCTGCTGCTCTCACTGCTTCCCTCCTTCCCAGCACCCTCCACTGTTTCGTGAGCCCTTCTCCTCCATCTCCCCACGCTCCCTATGTGCCTCCTCGGAGCCAGTGCCCATCAGCCAGCACCTCCTGGGGACCCCTGCATACTCCCAGCCAGGCTGCTGGTGCCTGCCCCAGTTTGCTCTGCCCAGACTGGGAAGGGGAAAGTGGAACAGCTGGGAAATCCCAGCTCTTGAAGGCAGGAGCTGAGGAAATGCCAGGCAAGTGTAGACCCCTGCAAGCAAACAACTGATGGATTAAACACACCCATGTCAGATTGCAGGACCCTAGAAATAATCCTGGAATTTGTCCTCTCCCCCACTGGAGAAGGTCAAAGGGATGGAGATGCCTCAGAGAAGCAGCTCTCTGACCTTCACTGGAGAGCGGGATGTCGTCTCGAAGGTGCTGCCTACAGAGCACATGTGAATTTGCTTGGGATGCAGTTAGTGCCCTGGGAAGGGACGGGGTGCAGCAGGCTCCAGCGCTGGCTCAGCATGTTGGCAGCGTGACATAAATCACCGCTCCTCTCCCTGCCCATGCTGCTTTGTCTGCTGAGAGTGCAGGACACGTGTTCTCTATAGGTGTACCACGCGGGATAATAAATGTCTGATCTCTGCCCGGAGGCAGTGACAGATTGGCGATTCGTTTAGTTCTGACCTCCTTGCACATGGCACTGCTCAGGAGCTAAGGATTCAGCCACAGCGGAAGCCATTCGGACATAACTCGGCCAAGGACAAGGACACATCCCTCCTCTTTCAAAAAATTTTACCTTGCTAAGTCATTTCTTGGATCCTTGTTACTAGGCATCTAAGGACACCAAGACTTTAGAGCATCCCTCTGAGGCTGGACCACGCTCCCATCCTCTTGCAGAGCCTTGGCTGTAAATGCCCAGCAGCTCAGTGTGCTCATCTAAAACCCCAGCAGCCCAGAGAGGTTTTTTACGCTGGTCCCTGCAAGAATGGCTTGGTCCATAGGAGCAAAATGAATCTGTGGAGGACACTCACAGACCTGAGCTGCTTGTACGTGGGGAGGAAAAGAGATGTCTTGGCAAACCCACCACTTACTAAATAACTGAACCTGTACAAGCCAAGCTTAAGAAGACAGGGCAGGTGATGCTAAGAGGTGCTCTTCTGGGCTGGCATTAGCTGTCAGAAAGATTAACCAGCACTAGAAATCCCAAGAGTGGAGGAGAACCACAAGTGATGTTACTGGAGACCTGGGTGAGCAGCCCGAGCAGCCGCTGCATTCGCGGTCTGACCTGCTTCCCCCTGCCCTCTCCCCTGCCTGCTGCTCCACAGCTAATTTTAGTTTAAAGGCCTTTTATCAGCTGCCAAGCCTCCGGTACGCTCCAAGCATTCTGTAAGAACCGAGTCTCCTCCCCGTGGCTTTCCGAAGGGAAATATTCGTGAGGTTTTGAGGGCGGCAGAAGTGACAGCTTCCCACGAAGCAGCCGTAGCTCCTGCAATCTGCCCTTGGAAGTGCCCAGGAAAAATATCTCCTGGACCAGAACTTCTCGAAGGGCATTTCTGTGCCTCACTTGACCTGTTTTAGCACCTTCAGCTTCAGGGGAGACTCTCACCTGATGCTGAATGAGTCACTCCCACTGACTGGAAGGCTCCAGCTATTAAAAAGCCTAAATTTCCAGGTGGTTTATAAAAAATAAAAGATCCACTTTGGGGTTCTTACCCTTCCAGTTTGGGTGCCTTTGGGTCACATTTTCTAGCCTTCATTTCCTAATTTTCCTGTTTGAATGGAAGGTGACCTTTCCTGCAGATTCAAGATCTCAAGCCTGAACACACACCAGTGTTTTGGGACTCAGTAAACCTGAGCAGCTCACACACCTCTCTGCCTAGAAAGCAAGCAGAGCCAGTTCCTTCCCATGGGAAAGGAATTCACGGACACGGCAATGACTTTCTTAGCAGCAGCAAAGCTTTCAAAGTGCAGAGTGCTTCAAAGGCAACAGCTCACTCAGCGTTAAACAAGGCAAATTTTGCATTGTGCATCTTGCTGAGCACACCTTCCAGCTGCAGGTAGCTTTGAGCAGACCAGTGCACTGAAGTGCCAAGCTGGAGCCAACCCTTGCAAAACTAGTTAATTTAGATGCTTATGCTGAAGTTAATGGGAACGTGGAGGCTTTAGCTGTGTTGAGTCATCCTATTTAGCAACAAACCCCAAGTAGAAAAAGACCCATGAGACCACATCCCTGCTTCAGAGTGGATATGATTGCCTTCCTGTAAAGCTGACGAGCTGGGACAACGGACTGTGCCTGGCAAAGCTGAATGTGGGTTTCATCTGCTCGGAGGTCAGAGTGCTGCCAATGCACCTTCTGCTGGCACACGAACAAAGAGGCAGCTCCAGCTGCTGCCCATTTCCTTCCCATGCTTAAGATGTAAGCCTCCACTTCTCTGTGCGGCTGGTTTCTGAGCCGCTTCTCTGGATAATTGGCAAACCACAAGCAGCAAGATTGATTGCAGAATTGAATTAGATGCTGAGGCTGCTAGCTGTACATCCCGGCCCTGCTCCGGGGTCCCAGCACCCTGGAGGCTGTCATCCCTGCAGCAGGCAGGAAAAAGCAGGGGAGATGGATGGGGAGAGAGGAATGAGCTATAGCAGACATCTGTCAGAGCATCCGTGAGGCTCTGCTGCTGGATTCAGTCCCACTGAATTGCAGTGCTGAGAGGTTCAGGGATGGCGTCCCGTCTCGTGGTTCAGCACACCTAGTGCCGAGCGGCTGGGATATGGCAAGGGAGGACTGCCCTTCCCCAGTGCACACCTGAACCGGGACATGGACTGGTGACCTTGCACTGTCTGGGGCTGACCATGGTGAACTGTGAGATGAGCCTTTTCTGCAGCCCAGCATCAGCAGATGGAGCCTGACCCAGGCTGCATTTTCACTAGTGAGCATCACTCCTGCCAGCAGGCATTCCCTGGTAGCCTGAGGTCAAAAACTCCCCGTGCAAAAGTCTGGATGTGAAAGATGCCTCTAGCTTCATACCTGGCTCCATCCCAGATAGCCTAGGACATGCACAGGGGAGGTGGAGGAGTCAGGCTGCAAGGAAGAGAGATCTTCTGCAAGTGGGATATGCTGCTTTGTATAGAGGTGGGAAAGGAGGAAAAGCGGAGATTTTTTCTTCTCTTCTCTTCTCTTCTCTTCTCTTCTCTTCTCTCTCTTCTCTTCTCTTCTCTTCTCTCTTCTCTTCTCTTCTCTTCTCTTCTCTTCTCTTCTCTTCTCTTCTCTTCTCTTCTCTTCTTCATCCAGAAAAGGGGAATGCACTGCTCCAAAGGCAGCTCTGCCCTATTATTAACTGCTCTGCAGAAGCAATTACTGCAGTTGCCACAGCAATGCTCCGCGTGTGTGGAGGGAGGCGCAGGCCAGCACGACTTTCCCATTCACACACGATGCCCACCATTAAGACATTCAAGAACATATGCTGAAGAGGGAAATACATCCCTGTCCAAACTGGATCCCTTTCTACAGACAAGCTTTGTGATTTCCTCTTTCCCCCTGTAATAAACTGCAGTCCTTTGGTTGACCCTTACTCAGCAGTTAATTATTCCTAATGAAGGAAAAATCCTGGCTGAGCAATGATGGAATAAAACATGCAGGAGAAATACAGTTAACAAACTGTCAAGGACCTTAAACTCTATGGAATGAAGCATTATAGGTGTATTAATAATCTCTGTGCTTTTTATGGACCGATGGACTTTATAGAACAAGAGAGCAAACCAAAAGACATACCAAGTAAATGACTGGACTTTTTCCCCAGCTGAAGCAGTGAGGACCTACAGGATCATAGTTAAACATGTGCCTGGAGAAAAATACATGACAGAAAGAGGATTTTTACCTATGTATTTTTAGACAAATTATTTTATCACTGCAACTAGTAGGCAAGCTAGCTTTCCCATCACCTCCCACAATAACCACCTCATCTGTACACAGGCCACAGCTGGAGAAACAGAGAAGGTGGAAAGTTTTTGGACTCATCAAGTATCAGGAGATTGTCTGTGAGATTATTGTAAAGGAAAGATGTGCCAACATCCCAACCTTGCAAATAAAGTGGGCTCAGAGGATACAAAACTGGACAACATTTTGCCAGACTTTTTTTTGGCTGCACGTGCAAACCATTTTGTACCAGCACCATCCACAGTAGCCATGAATGTTTTCCAAGAGCCATGTTCTTGGGCTTAGAAAGACGAAGGAGCGTGGCTTTGGAGGACCTACTCATGCAAAACACCTCAAACAACAGCTGAGTCCATTTTCAGGTTGCATTACCCTGAAAGCAGATGGAGATGAGGCCTTGTATCAGCCTCGAGCTTCGAACGGAGCCATCCCCACATCAAAGCTCTTTCCCTGCAAGACTGCCAGTCGCCGTCATGCCAAACGGCACGGTTGCTATGAGTAACAGCCGGCACCACCTCCGACACATCCACCGTCTGGATTCCTCCCATCTCCCAGCGCAATGGCCCAAGCTGGCTGGTGTCTTGGCATGAACCCACCCTCTAATTAAGGCATAAGAGAAGGAAGGGGGAACCTTCAAAGAAATCCCACCAAAAACCCTTAGAGGAAAGCTTAAGATCTGCCCAAGCAATTGCCTGATCTGAGTCCTCTTCACACCGCGTGGTCTCGCTCAGCCTCTCAAACCCATCTGCCCCGAGGGCACTTCATCTCTGCCCTTCGTGCCACCACAGAGATGCCTCTTATAGAATTTTACATTATGTTTGGATTTTTATTTTATTTTTATTTTGCTTCTTTTTGTTCTCTGCATTGAGGCCCTGTGCGTCATTCCTTCCGGGTTTTATTTGATTGCCTTTTTGGAGATGAGCAGATTAATATTTCATCAACTATACAGGGAATAAATAACCAGATTTGAAAGACATCCAGAATGTCTCCTGCCTTGACTGGCATTTACAGACCTGATGAGTGGGGAGACATTTTTGCCACAAGCTGTTTCTGAGGAAGTCACAATCCTTGCCGTGATCTCTGCAGGACTTTTCGATTGCCCATAACATGTCCATGCCCAAGATGTTGTGTGGTCATGCCCAAAGGAAGGGTGTATCTGTTGCAGTATGTGCAACACTGTGGATGTGGCCACTGGCAGATCCCCAGAGGCACAGGCATGTCCCCGCATCAGCAGAGCTGCACCAGCCACGCAAGAGCATCGTGTACACCCATGCAACTCATGTACATCCATGCAACAGCATCACGTACAATGCAACAGCACCTTGCAAGGGAGGAATGGGTCCCTGTGCTGCTAATGCAGACACAGCCACCGACAGCATGCTGACAGGGTCATGCATCTCTCTGTCCCCTGGTGCATGAAAGCAGAGCGCTTTCGGCTGGCGGATTGATGGGATCAGTCTCCAAAGTAAAACCGTGGAGTTTTTCCCAACCACAAACTGCAGCGTTTCATTTGATGGGAAATGCCAATCTGCTGATTGGCAAATTTCAATTGACTTAGCTAAAGCATTTTGATTGAGAAAAATAATAATTATGACTATTATTATGATTAGTTTAGCATTCTGCCTTGAGGTTTAATTAGCTGTAAAACAAAAGCTTTTGTGTTTCTCTTCTATTCAAAATTGACACTTCCTCCCAAAAGAAATTTGAAAAATATGACAAGCTATTTTAAGAAACTCGGAAATCAAATGAGACATTCAGTTAGATTCCTGATCTTTGTGGGTTTCCCAGCTTCCTTGAGTTTGCTTGTTTTAATCTGCAGACACTGTTTCGGTGTTTTTGCTAACATGGTATCTCCTACTGATGCATATAATCCAGGGAGGGGAAAAGAAGGGGCAGGAGGGAATTATCCATATACTGGAGGAATCAGTTGTTTGCTGCATGGAGCAATGAGTCAGAGCAAAACCCAGCCCAACCCGTGTTTTAGTTGAGTTTTCCTTCTCCCAGGAGGACACTGGTTTCTCTCCCTACACGACTGCATGGACAACTTCTGCATCTCCAGCAGAGATTGATGGGATGAACAGGGGTCTGAAGCATCCAGAGGCCACCCCAGCCTTTTGCAAGGTCGTCAGGACCAAGAAACTTTTCTGGCAGCACAGCTCTAAGGTAATAACCGTTAAAGGATGTTGTTGATTGAGTAACAAGCCTTTGGCTTCCCTCCCTGCAACGTATTCAGCAGGTCTGTGGTTTAAGCTTTCCTGCTCTTCTTTTCAGAGCAGCCGTAAGGCTTGCAGGGACAAGGCAGGCTATACCAAGTGGTGAAATACAGCAGGGCTACCCGAATTTGGGGCATGTTTATATGATGTGGTGACCTGGAATGAGGGTAACCTGGTCCCAGCAACCACTTTCTTTTGTCAGGCAGAATTTGAGAGCATGTTCTTCCCCTCACTCCAGGTCTAGGAGGAGGGAAAAGGGTCAGACACAGGACAGAAAGCCTGAAACTGGATTTTAAAACCAGGGCAAAAAGCAAGTCCCCTGGGAGAAACTTGATGCGTTGTGTTGGTTTTTTTCTCAGCCTGCAGCTGCTAACGCAGCTCCACATGCTGACAGTCCTTCCTCCACCAAGTACCACGCTGAAAAGTATCTTCAGCTTCACTCGATTTATGCAGGAAAGAAACAGTCCCACACTGGTAGGGAAACTGAGGCATATTGCTGATCTCAGCTGTGTTTTTAGCTGAGAAGACAAACTCTACTTTTCCGTCAACCTGATCTATATGTCCATGACACCAAGGATTATTTTTTTCCTGCAGATGTCCCACTTGGAATCAAAGCCCCATGGCCCACACTGCTACTGATGCCCCATGCGGGAAGTGGGGACACATGTGCCACGTTGGTCCAGTGCAGGGACCGGCCCCAGTCTCGTCCCCATTGTGCAGGACGGATACATGGAGTTGCATGTTTTCCCCAAACAAGGGGAGAGGATAGCTGCAGGGGACAATGTAGGAGCACTGCAGTGGTCTAAGTCGCACAAACAGCCCCACAGAGCAGCCGTCATGGAGCAGCTCAGAAACAGGAATGTCAAACCATATGCAGTTACATAAAATAATAATAATATACCAAAGGCAGATAAAGTCAGGCTAAATCGCTCCTCTGCCTCCTTCCTGGAGATCCGATATTTCTCTTCATCCTCCCCATCCCTAATACCAATCTCCCACGTTTGTCTCTGCGCCGCACCGAGGAGTTTGAGATTAACCATGACGAATGGACTGATTTCCTTGTCTCAGGGACTGTTTTATTTTTCCTTTGCCACATCTGACAACTTGCATTTTACTATAAATCCCCTCAATTAGGCCTTTCAAATAGCACTGCAACCGTTTCCCTGATATATGGGGAAGGAATTATCTTCATGTCCCTGGCAACCAATTCCTTGACTAAAAATAGTTGATGTTCACTTTTGCTTTCCTTCCATCACCCCACACTTTGGGAACCTGAGAAGAGTGTGGCCATTGCACGTGTCCCACTCAGTGGCCATGGGCAGGCTGAGATGGCCAAGGACGAGCCTCAGGGGCTCAGCATGGAAATGGGGACCACAGTGCTCCCAGCTGCAAGGTGCCTTCTGTCCCCTGGGGTGCACAAAGCCTTGAGCAGCCCCCCAAAACCAGAGCGTGGGGCTGTGTCCTGGTCCCACGATGCACTGGGTGAATGGGCTGAGTCCAGGCTGCTTGAGGGTGCAGGAGTTTTCTCAAGCCTCTTTTAGAAAATTTTGCATTTTCAATTAGGCATATTGAAGTGAAAGGTGACGCAGAGGTGGCTCTGGCGTGTGTCTCATCCTGTCACTTGTCAGAGGTAGAGGTGTTAGGAGACCTAAGAAACAAAGAGTTTCCTGAATTTACCAGAGCTTTACATATTTTCAAATTTCTTTGCCAAAGCAATGACACAGTTGATTAAATCCAGCTAATGCCGGAAGATTTATGTCTGTGTTGTTTATTCCCTTTAATTACTGGGCCAGTATTTACCCTTTGGGGCCTGGGATGAGCAATTGGTTGCACCCACATGCTGGGATGCAGCCCTGGCTGGCTGCTTGTGCCTCGGTCCAGCAGATGCAGGAAGGACCTCAATCACCTCCTGCCCTCTTCCATGCTTCAGAGACAGAAAGTGGCTCAGCGAAGATGGATGGAGGCTGTGACTGTGAATCCATCAAGGGACACTGCCCTCCTATCGATCCGTCTGCAATACGCCGCGCTCTGCAGCCATTCCCAGAGGCAGAGATTGTGGCTGGGCTGAAGAGGGGAGCATGGTCCAGCACCCCCTGAGAGGCTGTTGGTGGATGCACCAGCATCAATTAGGGGAAACATCTTTGGTCCCCCCAGGATTGTGACCCCAATGGCAATGTCTTCCGTCATCCCCTTCCCAACAACACACCTTGGCTCTCCTTATTTCCTCAAGGAAAGAAGAAACCATAACTCGCTGCCTGGCTTTCTGCTGCCAGGTCACCATGGGCAGGTGGAGCCTGGCTCCGTCCCCGGGGTGGGTGCAGCAGCCACAGCCGCGACAGCCCCCCCCCAGGCCTCAGGCGGGTGCACAAGGGATGCCCTGGAACTGCCCTGGCACAGAGGAGCAGGTTTCATTCAGAGAGAGATTCATCCAGCTCAGAGATGGACCCATGCCTGGCCACAGTGTCCCCAAGAGACAGGGGATGTGGGGGACCCCTCCCCAGGAGCCAGGGTGGAGGCTGCCAGGGGATGGCAGGAGGTGAGACAGAGAGGCATGACAGAGACCCTTTAAGGTCTGAGGGTTAGGCTGGGGGGGGCAAATGTCATTTGCCAAGACCCCAGGAGCATCATCCAGGCTCCCCTGCACCACCCACTGCTGCTGCCCACCCTCCCCAGGACACATGTCCCCCAAAACGGTGCTCCCCTCCACTGTCAGTTCAAGCCTCCCTGCTCCTGCCCCATCACCTCTGCCCCCTCCACCACAATCCTACAAAGAAAACCACCCTCCCAGCAGCACCCCCACCTCCTCTGTGACTCAGTTTCCCCCCATTACAATCAAGTGCCCCCAGCAGAGTCCCACTGCGTGGAAGGACCTACATCCACCTGCCCCATGCCCCCTCCTTGTCTCAGGAGCATCTCCCTCACAAGGAAGGTCTGAAGCCCCTTCCACCCCATCCCTGTGGGAAGGGGAAAGGGGCTCTCACTTCTCTTCGCGTTCACCAGCAAAAGGGGCTGCAAAGGGTGGTGGCAGGAGGGGAAGCCTCCCCTTCCCCCAGTCCCTCTGCCAGAACCCTGGAGCCAAATCCCCGAATACATAAACCCTCCCGCAAATTGCAGCCCCAAGCTCTTTGCATACACACACTGGAGCCCACAGCCTCCGCAGGAGAGCCCACAGCACAAAATGGGAGTGCGGGGGGCAGAGAGGGGACAGCGTGGTCCAAGAGGAGCTGGGGGGGGGGGGTAGGTGGGGGTCCCTGGGCCGGTGGGAAGTTTCTGCTGCTAAAGATGCTGAGGGAGGGAAGGAGAAAGGAAGAAAAAAAAAAAATCAAATAGAGTTGGAAAGCACTAGGGAGGAGGAGGAAGGAAAAGGGGAGGAGGAAGAGGAGGAGGGAGGGAAGGGGGGAGTGGGAGGCTGGTGAGGAGGGATGTAGCCCATCGCCAGGCGAGCTGGAAGGTGGGAAGGCAGAGGACCGGCTCCGTGGGAGGTTATAAAAGGCAGGAACGGGTCGCTGAGCAAAGGGGAGGGCGAAAGGTACCTGCCGCCTCCGAGCAGCCCCACCGGGACCCGGACACGCTCCTTCGCACGAAGCCCAGAGGATTTTATCCCCGACGGCAGAAGGAGCCCAGCAGGAGTGGGGACCGCTGCCAACCATGCCCCGGAGAGCTGGGCACAGTGGGAGTTAAGGATGGTGCCCAGCCTGCGTCCTGCCCTCCTCCTCCTCCTGCAGGTAAGATGCTTTTAAGTCCTTTTCTCCCAGAAGGGCCCTTCTGCCTTCCTCCCCATCAGCCCTCCGCACCCTGCACCGCTCGCTTTCTCTGCAATGACTTTTCCATTTCTTTGAAGGAAGGGAAAAGTAAAAGGAGAAATCCCTACACAAAGGGCCCTCGGGAGAATTCCTCCAGTCAAGGCATGGGGGCTTGGCAAGAGCTCACGATACCCAAAAACTAGCAGGGAGGGGGCTGGAGTCAGTGAAAGGATCATTAAAGGGTGGGGAGACTCACAGCCAGGTCCTCCTGAGCGCAGCCCAGCTCTCCCAGCAGCTCCTGCCTCACACCTCCCAGTGAAACCAGCTGCCACCAGTTTTCCTTAGGCTGCTGGGAGGGGGTGGCCGCTCTGGGGGTGTGATGGATGGAGACAACACAAATGCAATGGCTAATTGTACCCCCCTTGATTGATTTTCTAAAGAAACCTCTCCTTCCCCCACCCGCAAAGCATAAGACTTCCCTCTCTAAACTGCTTGCTGTGGAACTGTAGCCACTGCTAATTTTGCAGCTCTGCACAAAATGCAAATGCTTTGTCAGAAGCAATATTCCTCCTCCCCGAGGGCTCATCAAGAAATGAAATGTTCCCAGCCCAAAGCATGTTTAAATCCCAAACCCTGGGGAAACAAGGAGATGAAAAGATTTCCAGTGAAATCTTGAACATTATTTGAACAAACCTATGCAGGCAGTTAAACAAAATGATCAGGTTTTTGATTAAACCTCTGTGTCAAAGAGGGTTAAAAGAGAAAATTTGCCTGGCTCTGTGCAAAATGCTGTCTCAGTGGCCCAGTTGTGATGGCAGAGTTAAAACAGCAGAAAAAGCAAAGGGTCAACCCTCTCTGTTAGCACCGTTGCAGTTCATACCCCGCGGGCTGGTTTCTCACTGTGCATCACCAGCAGTGAGAGCAGGGAGGAGTATTTAGCTGCACCTTTTGGATAGGAAAGTTCTCACCTAAGCAATGAGAAGAGCTGATATGCACCAGGCGACCTCCTTGTCAAGTTGGTGTTGCTTTTAAAAGCTCCTGAGCAGCTGTTTTCTCCTATAACTGCACACCCCTAATCCTGCTTTATAAGAGCTCTTTGGTGGTTATATTCCCCGGTTGGGGTTTTGTTTGGTTCCAATGCAAGAAACGAAGGTGAGACAGAGCAGGATCTCTTCCCCCCAACCCAGGTCCTACTTGGCCAGTATGTGGGGACACGGTTGGCAAAGCCACAGACCGGGTGCAATAGGGGCAGGGTCTGAGATGGGGACAGCCAAGCAAGCATGACAGCTCCCGATAGCTACTATATAAGCAAAAAGTGGTCAGAAAAAAAGCCCAGAGGTGCTGAAACACAGCTCCCATCCTCGGCTAAACCTCCTCAGGTTCAGGGGTTTCCCTAGAGATCCCTAGGTGTTCCCCAAGGATGGTGTCCTTGTGATGACGGGGGGCCAAATCCTCAAAAAGCTTCCAGACTTTGAGAGCAAAACCACCCCTGTGCTAGGGCTGAGACCAGGAGGGAGTCACAAAAACCAGCCCAAGCGAAGAGAATTCTCTCCCAGCCACCCCCCAAAAGAAACACCCAATATACAAAACACCCCTTTGCAGTCAAACTATCTATTTTTTTCTTATAAATATACACATTCAAAATTCAGACCCTTTTCCAGCACAGTCCCAACCTTCTCCTGGGGACAGCATGGGCTAAAGGACCATGAAACTCCAGCCTTAAGTGAACGTGTCCCTGCAGCCAGGCATACCCACAGCAGCATCCAGCCTGTGAGTGCAGAGACCTGCAGCGGTCCAGCTCCAACGCAGAGCTCAGCAGGGGCGAATCTCCCCTGCTTGGGCAAATTTTGCAGCCTGAAGATCCCTGGGCTGGCACAGCTCAGGTGTTCCCCATGCATCTGGCCAGCAGCTCCAGTTTAGCATCGATTTGTCCACCTTGCCTTGCTGGGTAGACATCCCTCAGGGAGCTGGACAGACAGACCAGGAGAGAGGCAGCCAAACTTGCTGCAGAATGCTCTCTGGCACCCTGCAAGTCATTTAAACAAACTAAAGTGGTTAAAAAGAAACAGTTCACCTACAGCTTTGTCAGGAACTGATGACACTTCTGGGGCTGATAAAACTGTTTATAAAAGCATTTTATGAAAAAACAGAGTTTGATGCTGGGGCTGGGGTAGTTTCCCCCCTCCCTTGACCAGCTCCAGCACCAATAAGCCAAAAAACCAGCCCCCTACCCCTTCACTGCTCAAATCCTTGCATAAGATGCGGTGCTGCAGTAGCAGGACACGTTGACCCTGGGGATCTCTTCTAGTCCTCGCTTTCCTTAAAAGCCAGAGTTGATTCAGCATGTATGAAATCATCCCTGTGGTTTCACATCTCCAGTAAAAAAGTGAATGGAAATGGCACAGCCTGCTCCCAGAATAGCTGCTCTATCACCATAGGATGAATATATAGAAATACGATGAGAATAGCCTGCACAGCCGGCTCAACCCTGCCCTGAAATACAGCTCTGCCCACCAGAAATCCTGCACAGGGCTGGCCCAGAAGTTTGTTGCGAGCAACAAGCTCAAGCTGAGGTCTGAGTCTGCAGCATTTAGAGAGGCTGCATCTGTGGTTTTATCTTGGAGAACAGTATTTGGACCCAAAGGAAAGCACAAATCATTAGCACGGGGTTCCCTCAACAAACAGAGCCCAGGCAGGAGCCGTTGTCCAACACTTGAGAGCTGTCACTCATGAGCGGGTGGCTCTTTCTGAAGATGGTATAACATACCCAGAGGCCCATCTGTTGTTTTTTCTTTTTTCCCTAACTGTATTTTGAGCTAATAGAAGAGACCCTCCTTCTCTGCAGTGTCCTGCTTTATCAATGAGTCACCCACCCAGAAACAATTGCCTCCATTCAGGTGGCGGAGGGCAAAGGGTGTTGGCCTTTTGCAGATCGTAGTCCCTCTTCCACGCTGAAATCCTGTACTGTTTGCCCTGGAAAGGCAATGGCAGACGCAGCTCTGGTGTGGCCAAGCTTTCCCTAGCTGTGAATGCAGATAAACTGGAGGAAAATTACAGGTGAATTAAATGGTGGCTGTTCAGCCCAGGTGATGGATGAGAGAGGGGGCTTGGGGCAGCCAAGATGTGGGTCTTGGGAGACTGCTGGGGAAGAAAAATCTCCAACCCCAAAATGAAAATATCTGTGAATGCACATGGGTCCCACATGTACAATCTGCAGGAGAGTTTAATACAACCACCTTAGAAAAACAGCCCTCCCCTGTGCTTGTGTCCATCACTCCAACTCTTCTTTAGCAGCCTTTGCTCTGGCAAATCCGGATGCCACAGGAGCCGCTTTGATTCACACAGTGTCCCCTTCCCCAGCTTGTTTGTGCCTTTAGCTTCCAATATCCAAATGCCGTTATTCTTTTTTTCACTTGTCTCCAAAAATCCATGCCCCTTTTGATAGGTAAATGAAGTCAGAATTATTTATGGCAAGCGAGAGAGACCAGAGCTTAATCCAGGAAAACCTTTAATTGCTCATAAATCAGGTTTTACAGGGCATTCATTTAGCCCTGATTGATATTCTTTTGTTAGGATCTGTATCCAGCGTGCTCAGAGAGAGAGTCCAAACAGAATCAATACTCACACCAAAGCCTCTGTCTACACACAACAGGGGCTGGCCCTCTAATCTGGCTAAATTCATAAATTCACAGATTTTAATGCCAGATGGAGGCGTTCTCACTGCCTGCTCTTCCCCCCTGAGTAACATCAGCCACAGAAAATCCCCCCGTGGTTCTTGCTTTGAGCCTCGTTCTGCTGCCTGCACTTTGCCTTGATGCCTTGACGCTCGCAGGGCTCCTGATGTGGTTTTGCATGAAAGCAAGTGAAGGAGCTTGTTAGTAAAGTGCAGATCTCGGGGAAATCTTGAGCTCGGGGGGGGCAAAGCAGGTCACTGTCAGGGCTAAGGCAGGGGGTTGTAGAGGGGGTCCTTCATGGGCCAGATGCTCCCTGGGGCTTTCATTCATGGCTTGGACTGGGGATGGGATTTATCCAAGTGAAAGCCCTCAAGGTGGAGGTGGTAAGAAGCTCACCAGCTGCAGAAGACGGTGCCCGTAAGTCAGAGGAGACAAGGGCAAAAGGGATCCCCCACAGCGGAGTGAAGGCAGGGGATAGGGAGGGCTGGAGGCACCCTGGCCACCTCCAAGCACATTTGGGTAGGCAGCTCTTTTGGTCAGGCTTTTCAAGGCCACCTCCAGCCTACAGCTGAGGTGTTGGCAAAACATGCCGCTCCATGCTTTCCCTTCCCACGCCACTGATGGTGCTCTGCCGTCCGAGGTTGGCATGCAGCTCTTTTAACATTCACTGTGTTTAATGCCCAAAGCCTGACACTTTTTTCTGCGGGCTTGGGGCCAAGAGCAGGCTCGATCCCAGCCTAACACGCCAGGGAACCTCAGCAAAGGTCCAGGGCAGAGACTGTGCTCAGCCTTTCGCGTGTCCATGTGTCCCAGGAGGTCGTTCTTCTTCCACACCAAGTGTCGCAGGAGGCAGCAAGCCCAGCCAAGCTGGGCAGCAGAAGTGATGGGTGAAAAGGTCCCTACAGCAAGGACAGCTCCAGGGTGGCTGGTGTTGACCCCCCTCCCAGGGATGTCTCAGTGGCCATCACCATCCATCGGTCCCGCTGACCTCTCCAGCTTTGTGCAAAGCCACTGGCTCGCACTGCTTCATCCTGCTAATCATTCCGCTCTCCAATTACAGCCCTGTCGGCAGTGGAAAACCCAAGCCCCATCTTAGATCGCTAATTAGGCTACGAGCCATCTATCTCACTGCTCAAAGTTGTCAGCCTTTCCTGCCACGCAGATCCGATCTTGTTTGAGGCAATAAAATATCAAGGGGGGACAAGCCTGTCTCTGGGTAGTATGGTGCAGGGGGTTGATGTTTGGCTCAGATGTGAATATATTAATTAATATCTGTGGATTGCTTTGGAGAAGGAAAGCACTGCAGGGGGACATTAACTCCTAATTGTTATTAATTGAATTGTGCTGCTAGGTCAGCGGCAGGTCACAGAGACTGATGCTGTGCGTGTGTGTGTGTGTGTGTGTGATTTTGCTGCTCACACCCATACCAGCAGCGAGACCCCCAGCCTCCTCGTGCCGAAGAGCTGACACTGTCTCAGCCCACTGTGCTGCATCTCCTGGCCCAGGGGACCTGCCACCCTGTGCCCCTCACGGGCACATGGAACGGCTCCAAAAAACCCAGTGGCATTGCATCAGGACATGGCTAGTGGGTCCAGATAGGAGCAACCTGCCCCACATGGTGCAGCACAGCCGGAGCAACCTTAGGCAAGCGGTCCTCAGTGCCTCAGTTTCCCCTCTGGGACAGCCTTGACTTGGTGGGTGGTGGGACACCAATTGCAGCTGGTGTTTGCCATGTGTGGGATGGAGTAAACACTGGAGCAGCATCAGGTTTTGGTGTCTGAGCTGTGCAACGAGTACTGGTGGGGGTCGGCTGATCCCGCTGCAGGAAACCTGGGGGCAAAAGGAATGAGCTTGCTGCTCGCTGAGGTGCGAGGTTAACCCAGCACCACTGGTGTCTGCTGCGATGCCTCCCCGTGTGTAAAACAGAGACGTTAGCAGAGCCTGGAAGGGAGCTGGATGGATGCTGAGGCAATGGCAGGGGAGCCATTGGTTGTTCCTGATGAAGGAGAAGCTGCTGCCAGTGTGGGGCCAGTGTGGCTCCCAGCAGAACTATCGACCCCATGGGAGCAACTCCCTGGGCTGACCGGGACTTCTGTGCAAAGAGGCTGCTTCTAGAAAAGCAGATTGTGTTTCTTCCCCATGCAGCTGAATGCTCAGCTCAAGCTCTCCAGGATTTTGGCAGTCTGAGAGAGGTCACGGAGGTGTTCTTCACCGCAGAGCATGATTTGCCGTAGCCTATGTCAAAGCAGGGCCGGGAGGGCAGAGGGACACGGCCCTTCTCTGGCCCGAGCACGACCCACTGCTGTTTTGGGGCTGTTGAGGCATGCTTGGCTCCAGCCTGGCCAGCCTGGGACCTGCTGGGCACCATGTGGCATCTCATGGCAGCGATGCTCTGGCAGGTAAAGCTCTTCATGGATGGAGCTTTGACCTATTCTCTCTGCAAAGCCTGGGGAGGGGACAAAGTAACATGCAAAGGGCAAAATAGGTGGGAGCCCGACCATCAGGGTACCAGATCAGGATGCTTTTGGCTTGTGCAAATCCACCTGCAGCTGCCACCTTCCCCAGCTTATCCCCCTCGAGCTGGGGCTGACAGGAGCGGGGAAAAAGCTCTGCCTCTGTCAAGAGCGTTGGCCACATTGCAGTGAGACAAGACTCAGAGCCTGGTAAAAAAGCTGTTAGGGATTGTTGTATTTTGGGGAACCTTTTTTTTTCTTTCTTTCTTTCTTCCTTTTGTAGCTGTTTCAGCTCATTTACAAAGCCTGCAAAGAGCCAGAGACTGCACTCCATCCATACCCCCCTCTAGCTGTAGCTTGGTCCATATTGCTGCTCAGTGCCAAGACCTCTCCCTGTGTCTGGAAGGAGAACGAGCACTGCCAGGCTGGAGCAGGCTGCGATTAGGGGAAACACATCCAATTAACACTTGAGAGCCTGTTCTGGTAGGCAAACCATCCCAGCCCCTTTTGGGAGGAACCCTTTTGTCCCAGCTACCTGTGCAAAGAGCCACCAGGTCCGGCGGGCACCAGCTCCAGGCATCAACGCAGAGGGGAGCCAACCCCACTAACACATCGCTTACCCCATGGCTGGAGTTTGAGTGGTCTCAGCTTTTGGCAAAGAGACCCAGGAGGTGCCCAGCTCCTGCAGGACCAGCACAACAGGGGCTCCATGCAGCGCCTGCGCTCAGGGCAGGGTTTTGCTGCCGGATCCCCTGTGCCATCTGGAACAGTCATAACAAGGAAGCTATTCTCAGCTCCATTTATACGTCTGCCTGACATCTCTCTTGCTGTCAAAACCAGCTTCCCAAGACAGTAAATAGTTGTTTGGAAAAGAGCAAGTGGGTGCTGAGCTTGTCTCCATGTCTGAATAAATCCTGCTAATGCTTTGGTAAGGTGCAGGGGATTGCTGGGTGTGCCAGCAAGAGCAGCCGGTGTTTATATGGCTAAAGGGCAAGAGGAGGACCGTCTTCTCCCTACCCAGAGCAGTTTTGAAGGTAAATGGCACTCGGGAAGGGAGATCAGGCACAGGGCACCAGCCTGGCCAGTGCGGGAGGCGGCGGTTGTTGTTCATTGTATCGGCTCAGCAGAGGACGGTGTCCGAGCCTACTGCCCTGGGGAACCGGGAGCTTGCTTGCAAGTAGAGGAGGCTGCAGCCTTTCCTGCCTCCAGGCTCAGGTTTGAGTTTCCCAAGGGATCTGTATGTGCTTGTATTTGGGGGCACGGCTCTGCCATTCAATCAGTCAGCAGGGAGCTTTCATCCAAGGGGTTTAGTCAGTCCTTGCAGGACAGGCTTGGGGTGAGAAAATTGGAGTTCAGCCTCATCCACCATTGGCATTCATCTCCTGAGCAGGGAGGATCAGCCTGTGTCACTGCGTCACCCATCTCTGAGCCGGAGGAGAAAGTAGGCAGCTGCTCTGGTAGAAATCTATGTGTTTTGCAAAACAGCAGGTCCCCTCCTTCCCCTATCTGCCTCCCTGGTGAACCTTGGGTCTAACAGCACCATGCCTCTGCCGTCTTCCACTTGCAATTGCCTTACTTGGTTTTTGTTTCCCCAAACCCCTGCAAAGGCACAATAATTCAGTAGTAGTTTTTCCAAAATAGCTCCCCATACAGATGGAGTCCATGGTTTTCACTTGCAGCAGAGCTGCAGAGCCGCCCGGGAGCTGCTCTGGAGAAGAGATGGGATAGATCCTGGTCAATGCTTCCAATGCAATGCTAAAGCCAGTGTTTGCAGACAAGCCTTTCTCCTGAAAAAAGGCTTTAGCCAGACCCGGTTGACTGTGGATCAGTTCTCCTTAAGGACGTGTATTAACATCTTCCCACTGACAGCTTACAAGGCTGTGATTTCAATAAGGTATTGAAAATCTGAGCGTGGTGTCAGGCTCATCGTGTTTCCCCTGTCTGCTCTCAGGTTGCAAAGATGCTAAAACTAAAAGTGTTGATTAAATTGCTAAATAGCAGAAGCTTTCGCAGCCTGGCAGGGGCTGAGCAGGGCTGCAGTATGGTTTGCTGAGGGGGATATTTGGGGCAGGAGAGGATCGGTGGGTGGGAAACGGAGCAGAGAGCATCAGTCCCACAGCCCCAGTCTGGATAAGCCCAGCTCCTCTGGGCTGCAAAACCCGTTCTGCAAATGGGTACATGTCCATTGTGCAGCTTTGGGGGGTGGCATCCGCAAAGACATGGACAAGCTCAGATCTGACCCACCTGCTGCCATGTCCAAGGAGGGACTGGGGGCTGGGCAAGCAGCATATTACACATATAACCCTTCCTGTGGTTTGCTCTCTCCCCATGCAGGCATTTCTCCTCTGGGATAGCCCAGTTGCAGCCTCCATCCAAGAGCAATACTGCGAGAGCCTGCCGCCTGTCACCAACCACACGGGTGAGTGTCCTGCATCCCCAGCCCACCCCAGCCATCCCCAGAGGACCCCAGTGGCAGGAATGGCTGGAACAGGGCGTAGTGGAGTGTCTCTGGGCTGATCTGAAGCTGCCTGGCTCCTTTTTGAGGGGAGATGGGATGTGCCGAGGCTGCGTTGCAGCCCCATGCTGGCTGCTGCAGCAGCCTCTGTGCAGGGTGACAGTTGAGGCAGGTTGAAGATACAGAGCTCAGGAGAGCTAAAAATAGAGAAAATAAATGTCTGTTGGGCTGGGCTCAAGGGGAACATGGGCAAAGAGACATCTGCCTGGCCCCTGCTCCCACGCTGCCCATTCTCTGCCATGCCCAGGGACACCAGGACCTTCGTCCCCTATGTCCACCCCCTTCTGCCATCCCCCTGCCCAGGGGTGACAACTGGAGGTTATGACTTTCTGTGGAGAGCACGTCACCAGTGCAGTGTGGCCACCATGTGCTCAGGGCTCGGCCACCCTCCGTCCCCCAGCGCTCCTAAATGTGTGCCTCTGAGCACTTTGGGAGGCCACCAGCCCCGAGGAGTTTCTGGGGACATGGCTGTGGCCAGGGCTGGCTCAGCTGAGCTGGGTGAGACCCGCCAGGTCATGGGCAGCTCACTCCTACTCAACACCCGCACATGGGTTTGCATCCAACCGGGTCAGGCCCAAGATGTGTTTGTGCCAAAACTGGCTTTTAGCCTGTATTCAAGACGTGACTTGGATGTCGCCTCAGCAGTGACAGGTCTGGTTCAGCGACAGGTTTTGGGGGAGGAAAGGTGGCTGAGGGAGAGGAGAGGAGCTCACAGGGACAAGGAGAAAAGTCCTCCCCAGCTCAGGGATGCAGCAGTGTTTGTTTTCCCATGATTGAATGAAGACCAGAGCAGGCACAAAGCAATTTCCCAGTTTGCCCTGATCCCTGCTGCTTGAGCAGCTTTATCCATCAGGGTGATGGATGGTCGCAGAGGCCCGGTGCTGACAGATGGCTGCCCGCCACCCGGCACCCATTAACAGCAACATTAAAAACTCCTTAAAAAACTACAGCTTGGCACCAGCTGATTCAGTGCCTGGCTGAGCCCAGGCCACCGCTGCCCTGCAAGAAGCATCCCCAGAGCATCCCCAACTCAAGAAATGGAGGCAGAAAGCCGAGGGAGAGTAAGGCTGCTGGTGGAAATGGAAATGCCTGCGTGTCTCTGGCCTGGGCACAGTGCAGACGAGAAACCTGGTCATCACTCACGTGCTTTGCTCCCTGAAGGTTTCACCACTCTGCTCAGCAAGGTGGTTGTCCTTGGCTATGTTAGGCTGTGATAAGTGGCATTTGTTTTCTTCTTACTCACCTCCCCTGGTGCAACATGTGTCCAGCTCTGTGGGCTCTGACCCACAGAAGCACCAGCCAAGCACCGCAGGACCCTCTTGCCATGCACGGACCAGCTGGTGGCACGACCCAGGGCAGCAGGCAGGTCCCAGAGCCTCCTCGTGCCCAGCTCATGGCCTTTGCCACCCACTGCTGGAACGTCCTGAGGACACCCAGGGGACAGGGCAGAAAGCAGGGAGAAGTTCTGCTATGGTTTTGCTGATGGATATGCCCTGCAATCCCTGCCACCCTCAAGCAGTGGGTGCTGCTTTCTGCAAGGACTGGGCTTTGCTCAGTAGGGATTTATTAGCGTGATTCCAAGCAGGATTTAGCGCACCTCAGTGCCCATCACCCTGGGACAGGGGAGCACAACACATCAGGCTTCAGATCTGCAAAATCTCCAGCGCCTCTGCGCATCCGACCTGTCATCCCTGAGTAACTCATTAATTTGGGATGGGGCTGGCGCATGTGACAGCCGCTGCCAGCTCGAGGAGGGGGCTTAGAACCAGAGGCAGAGATGAAACTAATTGTCTTATGTCTCCTGCTTGATAAGTGGAGCTCAGCGCCAGCCCTCATCCTTGGGGTCCATTTAAGCCCTGCCTGATTCAAGCAGCGATTCCTAGGGAGGGATATTTAGAAAACTGGAAACTTTGTTTCAAGGCTATTTAACATGGAGAGTTGTTAGGATGACGCTAATGAGAATTGCAGCGAGGCCATGAGACTTAATTTGTTAATGTCTGCATAACCCTTGGGAAATGGCACATGCTGATAACATGAGCCCAGAGGTCCTCCAGCACGCGGCTCGGCAGGGCATCAGTTGGATGCACAAAGGAGCCCTGCCTCGTGCCCGTGTGCAGCATCCCTCCTCCGAAAAAATAGCCCAGCATGGGCTCGCCTCCTCCCTCGGGTCACCAGTCCCTTCATTATTTAATCTCACACTTTTTAATGAGGATGCATGGCTGGACAGTGATACCACCAGGGTGCCAGCACTCTCCAAGGCACATGCACTGATCTGGAAATGTTTCTGCTCACAACAGTGTAGTGGAGACAGACCCGGGGTGATGCTCACCAGGCTCATGGGGTGCAGGAGTTGCAAGCAAATCCTCATCCCAGGAAGCGGAGCAGCTGAGCCCCACAGAGCTCCCTTATCCTGCCCTCTTATCAGCATTGATTTACCCATCTTCCTCTAAGCACACTGTCCCCAACGCAGGGCAATGTCCCTTGGCATTCAGGCTCCCTGCACAGGTGTGATGGTCCAACCTGATATTTTAGGTATGCATCAAAAATAACTCTCAGTGAGTCCCTGATTCTGGCCACTGCTGGGACACGTGGGCATCCATGTGCAATTGGCCACTCCGTTAGAAAGGCTGCTTTCCTCAGTAGCAGTGAATATTTTCTCCTCCAGGTAGAAAACATATCAGGCTGGCGTGGTGCATTAGGGAAGTCGGGCCAGCTGCACCCCCAAACATCTGGAAGCCAAGAAATTCCCAGATTAGGTTTGAAAAGGAATGCAGCGAGGATCAGCATCCCTTGTGCAGGGTGGATGGGTTCCTATCCCAAGGGCTCCCAGCCTACAGATTGCCTCAGACCACAAATTTGTCTTCCTGATGATTTCAGTTCCCTGGGGTCTGTGCGCAGCTCCTTCTTGCCTCGCCTTGCCACAAAGCCCGTCAGGGAGGGACAAGGTCATCTCACCCATCGGGGCAAAGCATCCCCCTGCAGCCACAGGACCGCTTCCCATCATGGCACTTCCCTGGAGAGGGAAGGGGGAATCTGAGCAGATGGGAAAGCCTCTTCCTAATTAATAGATGAGGCTTTTCCAAAGCAGCCCAGAAGCAAGCACTTGAGCGGAGCGAGCTCAGAGCGCTCATGGGGTTGTTTTGCCGTTCATAGCATTCAAGCTTGGATCAGCCCAAGGAGTTGGCACCCAATTGCTAATAGCCCCGGCTGGTCCTAGCTGCACGATTCACTTCTTTAAGCTGCTAAACTGTTATCACAAGAAGTGGTTATCCTCAATCCCATGTGTATGCTCAGGAAAGAGAGGGGAGCACAGCTGATTCCTTCCTGGGACAGAAATGTTTCCTGCCACTACAAGTTCACCTAAAGCAAAGGGAAATGACACCAAAGCTAGGCAGAACTGAAGAGAAATATCTTTTTTTTTTTAACTGCAGGTTTTTACAAGGAAGGAAAGGGAGCGTAGCTTTGCATTTAAATAAAGCAAATCAAGTTGTCCAGATATAGCAAAAGCCTGTGGCTGAGAAGCACAGGAGAGCAGCGAGCGATGAGAGCATTTCCTTCGCAGGCGCTTTATCAGACAGGTTTGGAAACACGTTTCACAGCGGGTGACAGTTTGACCAAGAGACTTTCCACCCGCTCCAGCTCGGCTCCCCAGACCGCTGATGCTGCTCCAGCAGTCCCTTCTCATGCCGCTGCTGTTTCATTCACTCACTGACTGACTCCCCTGGGGAGAGACTGGAATTTAAATTCATAAAGGTCAAATTAACAACATCAGCACCTCTTTTCCCTTCAGCCTCGTTGGCATCTCTCCCACCAAGGCAGAAATACTAATAAAAGAACTGAGCAGGGGCTAAAGGGGCAGCAATGAGTCTTGGCAGGGACTCAGCACCGAGGGAGAGCAGTGATACTGGGGCAGGTTTGGGAACCAAAAAATGCGAACTCACCTATATGGAAAATCATAGTGGTTTAAAAGTATACTAGTATCGATAAAGCCATCCTTCTCCATCATCTAGGAAACAGGGGTGTCAACAGAAGTTTGCTTATATTCATAGATTTTATTGTAGTGGAGGAGGGAAGAAGGTGATGAGGTTTTTCTGGTAGGAAAGTGTCCTGGCACATCTCAGCGTGAGCGGCAGCTACAGCAGTTAAACTGTACTTTGGACTGGATACAGTAAAATCGTTGCCAGCTACTCTGTTCAGTTGTAGCCAAACTAGAAGTCTTTGCTAGGAAAACTCTGCCAGCGAGGGATTATGATTCTTCGCTCACCCACCAGCAAAGCCCAGCCAATACCAGGGAATAAACCACTTGCTGCTACCCTTGGTAATTACACAACTCCAACCACTCTACGGGTCATATCAGGAGAACAAGCTATGCCCCAAACCCAACCCACTACATTATATACTCAATAAATAGATATGCTCCACAGAAGCTGTACATGGATCAGTCTTAAGTGACGACATTGAGCAGATGCATCAAATACCAATGGCAGAAGCTAGGTTTGATGCCTCCTATTTATTCTTCTCCAGAATAGCAGGAAAGACCCAAGGGGACAGTCAATGATGGTGAATAGCAACAAGCTGAAAATTCATTACAAAGACACTTTGCTATCATAACACTTAATTAGCCTGTGTAATTTTACATTGAGGATCATGGAACTTGAATGCTTGAGAGGATTGCTGGGGATTTTTTAAGGACTGGACTCTTATAAATATAAACAGAAACACCCAATGCCACTGAAAGCAGTGCTGGAGGTAGAGTGTGAGCAAGGATCTAGTGTTTTGAGACAACCACAGTTGCTCCCAGCCATACTGAGCACCCAACTCTGACTCAGAGGGAAGGCGAGTAGCTCCACCACCCCAATTTCAAGCCTGTGTTAACACAAATTGTCCCCCAATGCCATTTCCCTCAATGCCTCAGGGTGTTACTCAAGGATTTAGCACCTGAGTGGCTCCACAGGTGGGATCCAGCCAGCCCTCCTCTTGAAATAAGAGCATCCCCCCAAAGGCCCTTGCTTTGGGGCAATAAGGTGTGAAATGGCTCCTGCTGCTCCACCAGCGTGGTGGAGCTGCCTGGGAGGGACAAACAACCTTTTGCATGCTGGCTGCAGTGAGTATATTTTGATTAGATGTGGAGTTGAAGCCCTGATTACCAAATGCCAATGCTACAGCAGGGACACCCTCAAGGAGCCAGAGGCTTCAGCCTGCTCAGGCAGCAGCAGCAATGCAGTCACTGAGGACACCAGGGATGGACAGAGATAACTGTGGTTGAGTAAGAGCTCAGGACAGGTAGAGATATGAGCTAACACCTTTCAGCTGTTACTCAGCCTCCTGGGACACCTTAGATAAATAACCCCATCACTCCCAACCACAGGAATGAGTCTGTGATTCAGATTTCTATCATCTCTCCTGGCCCCTTTGCATTGCATAAGGGGAGAGAGGCTTCACCCTTCTAGCAGCCGGAGTATTGCTGGGGGCACAGCAGCAAGCCAAGATGCTGCACTGGTATGTTGCTTTGCCCCGTGTGAGGTGAGGACATGTTTACCAGCATGGTTATATCAGCACAACCTTTGCTTCAGTCCTCTTCATATCATCCTAGCAATGGTTTGATGGTACAATAACACTTCAGAACTCCTGGCATCAGCTCAAGAGCACCGTGGCCACATGTCTGGTGGTGCTGGCCCAGGATAAACACACTCCATCCTCTTTAAATTTGCTCAAAATCTTTTGGCAGATTAGCTGCGACCGGAGAGCTTTACACTACCAGGCTTCACACGGCTGCACGCCTTTAGCTTGGAGCCATCTCAGGGGCCTCTGTGAGTGGTGGAAGCAGGCTGGAGAGGGATGTTTTATATAAACAGGAGGGATATTGCTATAGTTATCCTGAGACAGTTATTGTGATATAGTTGTCTCAGCGTAAGTCCCTGGACAGGCACTTTTTTTCTTCAGAAGAAAGGAAATGCTTTATATTGCTTCAAAGTAGCACAACCCAAAGGAAATAGGGTGAGAAGGGATTCGAGTGACTTCCCCGATGCCACTTTCCCCATCTCAGAGCAGGACCAGCTCCTTCCTACCCCAAATGCTGTGTTTCTGCATGGGAGGGAGCCAAATCAGGGGGACTGGGTGCAGGTAGGAAATTCATTGACCTTTCTTGCTGTAAATCTGCAAAGACCAAAACTGTCTGTGCAGCCAACGGTGCTGAGAAAGCTGGAGCAGATGTCTGCAGAACCTGGGGGAATAATTCCCCTGCAAATATGGATGGGCCGCAAAGCAGATATGAAAGCATTTAGCACTGATATATATAATTTCCATGCTCAACAGTGCTCCAAATACTGGGACCCGCATGCCACCGGGGAGCAGCTGGAGCAGACGGTTGTGCTGGGCAAATGGGACATCGAAGCCCTCACGGCACTCTTTGCCTTTGCTCTTTTACTTAACCCTTCCCCAGCAGGACATTTTTTTTCTTCCCTGTATGCCGGAGAGAGCAGAAAGAGCAGCATCTGCTTTCTGCAGCTTTTCTTCATCAAGCCTTTCTCAGTGTGAGCCCGGGAAAAATATTACAGCCTCCCACTAGATTAAAAACTGGTGGGACAGACCTCAAAATGCTGCCTACAGCGGTGCTGGGACAAAGCCTGCTGTGCACAGGGTGAAGTCCCAGGAGCCTCCTACAGCCTGGCTGAGCCTGACCTCTGCTCATCCGACTACAGCCCCCAAGCCCAAATGTCACCCCACCCCACAACCCTGACCCACGGGACAAGGAGGGGGCTGAGCTCCTGGTGATGCTGCTCCACCTTCACTCTGCATCCCTGCCGTGGTGGGGCTCCAAGACTCATCCACTCAGTTTGTCATCTGGTGGGTGTCCATTGCACTCTAATGGGAGTGCCAGGCAGCATTAAATCAAGTGCCTTGGAGAAATGCGGAGATATTAAATCCAGACTTGAGCAGACGTATAACAGAACGATGCCACCTTTGGCTGACCACATCATTTCCATGAATCTATCTTGGTTCTGGTTATTAATGGCATTGCTGTGGTTTTGTTTTACTGATGGAAAGTACCTTTGCTACTGCTGCCCTCTGGCTTTGCTGATTTTTAATTACTGAGTCTCCCTGCTTGTCCTCCCTGAGCAGCCTGCATCTGTGCCCCAGCACAGCCCCTGGGATGCAGGAGGGAGACTGAGACATGAGGGAATGGGGAGAAAATGGAATTTGTGCTCAGCCCCACTGGTCACAGGGAGCGTTTTCAATGACTGCGTGAGCTGCTCGGGGCATTAGCGCTGTGCAAGCCCCATTTTTATGTGCTGGATTATTCCAAGTGAAGCTTTTCCTATTCCAGATATTCAAGCAGCTTCTCACCTGGGTGGATTCCCAAGTGGCGAATAGGGAGAGCACTTGCAATTTAACTTTGTCCTTAGTTGAAGCAATTACCGGTTGTCTTTTCTCCACCTGAATGAATATTATCATAAAATTTTAAACAGGGACTTCATTTTCTGTGACCCTCTGTATCTCTGTCAAATTTGGGTCAAAACAACTAAGGAGCTCAAAAAAATGCTAATGGATGCAGATAAGCACAGACACACACAGTACATGTGATTAAATGCACCTTGTTTCCTAATAAATACAGGCTTTAAACAGTTAACTTAAAGTGAAGGTTGCCGCAGCAACCATACACATTAGCAAAGCTAAAAGCAAAGGTCATTGTTGAAATTAATTTCTCACTACAAGCTATGGAAGGCAGCAGGTAATGCTCACCACGCTCTGATGCTTCCCCAGCTCACAGGCTTGGAAGTTGTTTTCCCTTGCGAAGACGTTTGAAGAAAACCCTCCTTTTCTTTGCACTGAAAATTTGCTCTGACAACATCCCAAGAAACTAAGGAGGAAATTTTTCAGATAATCAATGAAAACAAATATTCCCCCATGAAAACCTTCATCATATTCATAACACAGTATTTTGCTTTTGTTGTTCAGTCACCCTTTAGCCAGCTCTATCCATAGGAAGTTTCAGGAAAGGCATTCAAAATACAACCATTGAGTCCGGGTGGAGAGGAAACACTGTGTTCTCGCACCCAGAGAACTGTGAATTGGGGTGTTTTGCCTTAGGAAATGGCAATGTCTGCCTCTGTGCCGGCAGCACAAACATTTCTGGTACCCAGGAGCAGTTTGCACCGAAATCTGCCCCTTCCACGGACTGCTGCCCATCCATCTGCTGCCTGTCAAGGATTGTATTATAGGGATATTACAGCCGTTGTGCTTCCTACCTCACTTTGAGATGTAGCTAGGACATATTTAGCTGCAGTACATGTTGTTCTAAATATACACAAATTATACATAAAAGAGCCTGCAATCTGGCCTACCTAATGCTTACGTTAGCACACTTGTGTAGCTGGGAAAAGCACACAAGTCCTGCTTGAAATCTGAAATAGCAGCAGCAGACTTGGAGTTTTCTTCCTGGGAAAGGCTGGAAGAGACCAACGGGAACAGCTAGGAAGCAGATCTTGCAGCCAGGAGGTGTGAGAGGGTTGGAGGGGCTCTGAGGAGCATCCCACCAGCACCACTGGGAAAGACAAAATCTGGCTTATTGCTTGCTGTGGCGGGGCTGGATGCCAAAGTCATGCTTGAAGAAAGGAGCAGGGCTGGAAGACCAGAGCCAGGGAACCCTAAGCTGAATGGGAAGCCAGGTCAGAAAACTAGGTTTGTGCCAGAACTGGGCTTAACCCAAGTGCTCAGACAGGACCAGGGCAGTAGGCATGGCCAGGATGGATCAACCAGCCCTTGGGGACTCTTGGCACAGACCCTGTTTGCTGTCTGCCATGAGGCTCTTCTGGGGGCTGAGCTTGCAGTGACCCATCAGCTCAGCCAGGACTGCAGCCCCAGCTCTCCAGGTGAATCTTTACCCTTCAACAGCCTGGAGGTGGCCCACAGTGGCCCACAGACCTCCACTAACCCTCTACCCTTTTTTCTCGCAGGTCCCCAGTGCAACGCCTCGGTAGACCTGATCGGCACGTGTTGGCCCCGGAGTGCAGTGGGACAGCTGGTAGCTCGCCCCTGCCCCGAATATTTCTATGGCGTGCGGTACAACACCACGAGTAAGATGAGCAGCACTGGTGGAGACATGGTGGAGGAGGGATGGGGGAGCTCAGAGAGCCACGTGCATCAGGGGCTGCAGGGGCACGAGGGACAATACATCTCTGGGTACAGAGCTCGTTGTGGGGTCTGTGGGATCCATCAACCAAAAAAGAAAAAAGCCCTCATATCCCAAATTTCAGGGAGGGTGGTTTCACAGCAGCAGCTTTATAAGCAGGTCCTCCTGGACATGCCCCTGTGAAGGGGGAGAGGGCTGATGTACCCATCTTGGGGACAGGGGAAGAGGAGTGAGCCTGCCCTGCTGCTGGACGTGGCACAGAGGTCTGCAACACCCAGCTGAGCAAGGACGGGGGGACATTGCGGCTCATCGCCTCCCAGCACGGGTGACTGCGTTGTCACTGCTGATGACGTGCTGGGAGCAGGGGACAAAGCAACAGCACTTGAAAAGTGCCCGAAGTCATTCCTAGCACACGGTTGAGCTTCTGACAACCCAAGCGCTGCTTTCCATGAAAGAAACACCTTGCTTCCCACAGAAGACATCAATTTTTCCATCCCACACCTTTTTGCCACAGTGGAAGATCACATGCATACGGCTCCTGCTTTGTGGTGCCTCTCATGCCGTTGCAGGAGTCTCTTTGCATTAATCCATACTTGTGCCTGCCTAAGAGCCATCCCCATCCTTGTCCCATCCCATCGCTCTGATGAGGCTCACAGTCTCTCCTGCTAATAGCAGAAGCCCAGCATTGCCCCAGTGCTGGCATGACCCTGGTGCTGACGCTAATCGGAGACTGCTCCGGGGCTGTCGTGGCCGTTCTTACCCAATTAGCCTTGCCGCTCGCCATCCTTGCTGGGAGGCAAAGAAAACTAATGCAGGGAGAGAAGTGAAAACTTCACACTGCCGTTGCAGCAGGACGGCACGTGATCGCTCGAGCAAATGGCACAGAGGAGGGGAAAAGGAAAGTCGAACTCGTGCTGCTCCCATTGCATCTCAGTGGTGGGAGGTGTCAGGGTCCCCCAGCACAGAGAGGCAGAGCTGGTGCAGACCCAAAGCCCTTGAGCGGGTCTGAAACATTCCAAGGATTTTGGTTCTGCAACTGCAACCGAGGCAGCATCTGAGCTGGCTTCAAAGCAAAAGATGCCACTGGCTTGATGCCAATGACCCCTGCATTAGTGACAATCGTCAGGTCACAACTTTGTCCCCATCCCCACGCACCGTTAACCCTTTGACAGGCACCCTCTCTTTCAGATAATGGCTACAGGGAATGCCTCGCTAACGGGAGCTGGGCAGCACGGGTCAACTATTCCCAGTGCCAGGAGATCCTCAGTGAAGAGGTAGGACCTTGGTAGCCCCTTAGGCGGGATCTTAGCAGGATGGTGAGGGACAGACAATGGAGTTTTGAAGGGCAACAGCATCAGGTTAGGAAAGGCCCAAGGGAGCCGTGGGCTGGGTGTGCAGCAGCATCCCAGATGTAAGGCTGCATGCAGTATACACGAACCCCTTCTTGATCTGCATTTTCATTCCCTGCCAAAAACAAAGCCACACCTGTTTCCTTTCCTGTTAAAAATCTAAGAGAATTTGCAATGTGAGGTCTCCTGGCCCCAGGACCGCTGGGTGCAGATCAGCATGCTCTCTAGCCCCATCACCCTCCTCCCGCTCTCTCCTGACACAAGCACTCAGTGCAAACCCCGTCCCTCCCTGCTGGCAAAGAAATAAAGGAGGAATTTAGGAAGCTAAAAGGGATAAAAAAATGGGGACCAAGAATTAAAAGCCCCTGAGTAGGTCAAGCCACCCCTCAGAGCAGCGAGAAGAGATACTGACTGTTCATTTGCAGTTGATAACCACCTCTGGTATTTAAGATGCTGATATCTCTTGCCAGGAATGGTTTTCTCACTCAGTTAATTGCTAATTCACAGGTTGGATGAGGGCCTAACAGCAGGAGAGATCAATTAATTTAATTATCACTCACACCTTCCCGAGATCCCCTGCTCCCTCTGCCCAAATTCATCCCAGCCTCTCAGGTGCCCCCAGGGCAGCAGGGAATGAACTGAGACACCAGATGTCAGTGAGCTCAGCTGAATTACAGCAGGATTTCCCCAGAGGAGGGGTTGGGGATGTCCCAGGGCTGAGCAGGGGTGATGTAGTAGCAGCAACCATGAGCTGCCCTGGCATGGGTAGGATATGAAATGCCTGAGCCCTTTGCAGGGCCAGACTGGTGCCTCTCCTGTCCACATTAGCCCCATCTCCACTGTCCCGCACCAGGTGGGCTGCAGTTACTTTCTGAAAAAGCACCCAAATTTTGTAGTGCAGCTCTCCGAAGTGATACGGTGGAGGAGGTGGGTTTGTGGTGGTAGGTGGGACTGCTGCTGACCCCCTTCCCCATCTTCCCCCCACCAGAAGAAGAGCAAGCTGCACTACCACATTGCCGTCATCATCAACTACCTGGGGCACTGTGTCTCGCTGGGGGCCCTCCTGGTGGCCTTCGTCCTCTTCATGCGCCTGCGGTGAGTGACCTGACCCGCTGCTGTGCTCCTGCCAGGGCACAAGCCCATGGAGGTCACCCCACAGCCCTTGGGCTGGGGACGGACCCAGCCCCTGTGTTTTGCCGTGTCCTCCCCCACAGCCATCGCTCTCCAGTCTGGAGGGATCGTGCCTATCTCAGGGTTATTTTCCTCCTGCTGCTTTTTTAAAGCAGTGGGTTATGGAGGCAGAGGGTCCTCCCTGGTGCCTTCCACCTCCTGGCCTTGGTCCTGCCCACCTCACCCAGGGCATGGCCCCAGCAGCTTATCCTTGGGGTCCCAACAAAGACAAACAGCCCTGTCCCCCAGCCATCCACCACGCTCTGATGGTCCCTTGTCTCCCCCTCTCCAGGAGCATTCGGTGCCTGAGGAACATCATCCACTGGAACCTGATCGCAGCCTTCATCCTACGCAATGCCACGTGGTTCGTGGTGCAGCTCACGATGAACCCAGAGGTGCACGAGAGCAACGTGGTAGGTGCAGCTCTGCCAGGCAGCTGGCCTGAGCCAAATAGGGCTGCCTGGTGGTTGGTGGACAATCCAAGCTTGTGAGAAACATGGGTTCAATTGCTCTGTTGGGGTCTGTGTTGCTCTGTGCATCAGTTTCACCACTGTAACGCAGAGCTCTGCTCCTCACCCTCCGTGTCTCCCTCCTAACCCCCTCGGCAGGTCTGGTGCCGCTTGGTCACTGCCGCCTACAATTACTTCCACGTCACCAACTTTTTCTGGATGTTCGGCGAGGGCTGCTACCTGCACACAGCCATCGTGCTCACCTACTCCACGGATAAGCTCCGCAAGTGGATGTTCATCTGCATTGGCTGGTGTAAGTACCAGGATTTCTCCTTCACCCACTGGGTACCCAGGGTTTTAGTCATGGGTGATTCCCACCTCCATCCTCTGCTCCAGCTCTTCTTGCACTCAAATAGCTGCAAAAAAGCTGCCAGAAGCAGGAGGATGGGATTTGCATGGCCATATCATCTCACCCGATGGTTTGCCCTGTGTGAGAAAATCCCTGTTACAGCATGATTTTGTGGCAATGTTGCACCCCTGAGACTCATCTGTGTTCATCTGCAGGTATCCCCTTTCCCATCATCGTCGCCTGGGCCATCGGGAAGCTGTACTACGACAACGAGAAGTGAGCCTGATTGCTCTCGTTCCCCATTCTCCTTTCTATCCCAATTCCCCAGAGATCAGTTGTGCCAGGGGCTGTGGCAGGCATGGATCCTGCCTGGAATGGCCGACACCAGGCAGGGTACATAGAAAGGGTGGGAGGAAAAAAAGATAATATTCTTCTGTTCTTTCTTTCATCCCACCTTTAGGCTCTCTGCTGCATGAGCCCTGCCTGCAGCTGCCTGCCACTGCATTTTTCTCTTCAAAGGGCAAATGAGATTTTTAAGGGGGAAAAGGCAAGATTAATCCAGAGCTCCTACAATGTGTTTGCTAAATGGAGCTGGGATTTAATCTACCAGCAGAGATATAAACTACCACCACCTGAGCCATTTTCACAGAGACTTGCTAATGGAGGTCTTAGCAGGCACTTGAGAGTTCATCACGCAGACTGGGAAGTTAAAAGGAGCCCATTTAGATGAATGGCAGCTTGTCTTGTTTTTCAGTGCTCGTTTTGCCCCCTGACTTCAGCAGCCCTGTGCTACAGACGCAGGCACAGCACTGATTTAACAAAACTCAGCAAGGTGCTCCCAGGACACGGATACACCCGTGTGAGCTCCTGTGGGGTTTGCTGGGGACAGAGCCAACCTGGACCTGTGTGCGTGTAAGGTTGTCCCTGCTTATCCTACAATAACTGGTTCCCACATCCATACAGGATCCATAAACATCCCCAGAAGCCCCCATGCACCTCCCTATACCAGGTTCCCGGGGAAGCTATTCTATAGCGGCTACAGCAGTTTAAGTTGTAGTGCTTTCACCCTATGGACAGTGACTTACAGAGACTGTGCAAGGACAGGAGTAAATCCAGATCACTCATGCTGCAGGCTTGTCCACAACACCGCTTGTCCTTGCCTTGCAGGTGTTGGTTTGGGAAGCGAGCGGGAGTTTACACCGACTACATTTACCAAGGCCCCATGATCCTGGTGCTTCTGGTAAGAGCAAAGTGACCTTGCCTGCTAAATATAGGGTCCTTCCTGACTGCACGTGGGATAAGGCTGCTCCTGAACAGGGTCTTGCCCCCTCCTTCAGCTTCGCCCTGCTGCAGCTGGTTATGCTGCTCCACAGCAGCAATGCCACTCGCCCTGCAAGCCCAGCTCCCCTCACCCAAACTGTACCTCGAGCAAATTTGGGCACCTAACCCACAATGAGAAAGAGCGTGCATGAATCCTGCTGGCTTGGGATGGGCTAGAAAGGAAGCCTGGGGACCTTGCTCTGATAGGGATGCTCCCATCAATGGACTCCCACATGCATCAGCAAGTCCCTCCATCCCTGCCCTGGCACTATTTGGGTGCAGGTGGGTGCTTTGCCAAGCATTCGCAGAAGCCTGGGGACCTCAACTCCATTCCCTGATCCACATCACTTTGCTCTTGGCCCTGGGCAGAGCAGCGATGCTTGAACCAGGGGTCATATGAAGCATAATTTGCTGGGGCTTTGGCCTTTTGGGAAGGGACAAAGAAGAGCAGTGGTGGCAAGTCACAGGCAGCAGTGCCAGGGGTTCAACCTGTGATAGGAGGGAGAAAGCCATGCACGAGGTCCCACAGCTTTTCCTCCCCCCTTGTCCAATGCTGAGAAAACCCAAGGGAGTACTAATCACCAGCACCAACTGGCCTCACTGAATAATTGAGCCTGCTTCTCATTTCCCAGCCCGTCAGGTAGCCAGGCCATTTCTAATTTGTGTCAATTGTGCGCAGCTCCCTGTGCCGCCTTCCCGTGCCCTCATTAGCGGTTCGGCAGCTGGGAGTGTGGCCAAGTGGCTCCTCGCTGTGATGGCAGCCACTCTCCCAAAATCCCTTTGGCCACCTTATATTCCTCCTCCCCCTCCAATGTCTTCACCTTCAGCCCTTTCTCTAACGCTTGCCCTTCCTCTCCAGTCTCCTCATGTGCCCTACTCCCTTGAACAAACTCGTAAATCTTATTGCTAAAGTGCTTTAAAAATTATAAATGCAGACGTCCTGTTCCAGTGCATGGAAGGCAATAGATCAGGTTCAAGAGGAAACCTTCCCACTTCTCCTGGTATGGCCCATTGCCTCTGCTGAGCAAATGGGAGGAAATGTTGGGGGAGCAGACACTAACCAGGTGCCCTCTTCCTTCCAGATCAACTTCATCTTCCTGTTCAACATTGTCCGAATCCTCATGACGAAGCTCCGAGCTTCAACCACGTCGGAGACAATCCAGTACAGGTAAGAGTGTGAACAACCCTGCAGAAAGCAGACCTAGAAACTGCATTAGCATGATTAGGGGAGATAGGAACAGCCCCATCAGCCAAGTATCAAGGAGCTGGGAGTATGGAGAGACATCTAAGAGCACCTCAAATGCTTTTTGGAGACACGTGGCCGTTGCATCTGGGGCTGTTGAAAAATCCTGGCCAGTCAGAGCTTTGCAATGGAGAACACGGATGGCTGGGTTTGCCTTTGAAGGGAGCTGTTGGGAGCTGAGTCTTTTTGCAAAAGTCTGTTTCGGTGGGACCCGGTCAGCTCGCCAGGCTCAGAGCTGCAAATCCTGGCACGGAGGTGAGAATTAGATCGCCGCTTGGCAGCAAAGCAAAGGCTGAGGAAGGAGTAATGAATCGATGCCACCCCAAACACCTCCTCGCGAAGCCGCAAGGAGAAGGCAGCACAAGGCAGGAAGATTTAACCCTTCCCTGCTGGGGCATATTTTGCAGACAACTTGGGAGGTGCACAGTCAGAGCAGCTCTCTGAAGTACCTGGAACAGGAGAAAACACCTCGGTCTTCGTCAGTGCTTCTCTCTGGATCATTTTCCAGGCAGGAATTGGGGAATCTCACTGTGTGCTGGGTCAAGAGAAGCAGGTTTGGGGTGGAGAGTGGCTTTTTCGGCTGAGAATGGAAAAATTCAGATGTTGTCATTGGGAAATGCCAGCTTTCTTGATTATGGAGTATTGAGCTGGGATGAATGGTTCAGCTTGGGGTGAGCAAAGATAAAGGTTATTGAAATGGGCTGGTTGGCCTCGGTCAGCAATTTTGAGAGACACTTGGTTTTCCAGTATTTGCCTGATTTTGGCAGGGAAGGTTTTTCACCTTTGGGCAGAACAACATTTTCATTTCCCAGAAACATTTTGTGGGACAGGAAAACTTGGAGAGTTTGGTAGATTACAAACTGTGCGGTCCTGCCTGAACCAGGCAAGGGACAGCCCTGGAGGGTTCCTGCTCACCTTAGACAACGGCATTTGGTAAAAAGCTGATGGATCTCCCACTACCATGGCTGTTCCCCTGGGGAAGATACACCAGTACATGTGCCGTCCCATGATTTGCCAGCGTGAAGATGCTCATGTCCTTGGTTATTTCCAGTTCCTCCGTGCCATCTGCCAGTTTGTGTCAGTGGCTGTGGCTCTCCTCCCGGTCCATGATGCAGCACAGTCCCTGTCCCCATCCCTGCCCAGCCCAGACCTGCCAGGGATGACTTTTCCTGTTTTCAGCTAATGTTGGAATCTGTCCATTAACAGGATTTTTAAGCAGAAACTGTTGGCTTGGCATTGTTCTTGTCCCCTAATCCAAACAAAGGAGATGCCAAGCCCCGAACCTTCTCACGTTCTCTTGCATCAGCACTATTGCTTTTCACAAACCGCACTTATAATCTCATCAAGAAAAGATATCAAATTAATGAGCTAAGTTTTTCATAAACCCATGTTGAAGGGTATGAATTATTTTACCCTTCTTAATTCCTTTTTAATCGAGCCTTAGATCAGCCAAGCAATCATTTCACACCAGCTCAAGGTCAGGCCTCCTCTATCCACTGCCCTTTTCTGGATGGAGAAACCACAGAAGGTGTCCAGTGCTCAAACCAGCCCAGTCACTTGGGAATCGCACTGGAAAACAGCTCAACTCTGCTCCGTCCTCCCCCGGTCACTAGTTTGCCCAGACCCAGTCAGACCAGTCCCAGCCGTGCTGGTGCTGGGAGTGGGATGGGGAGAGTCGTCATGCCGAGGGCTGCACTGCAGCAGCTCAGGTCCATGTTTCCTCCCCAGGAAAGCAGTCAAGGCCACACTGGTGCTGCTGCCCTTGCTGGGAATCACCTACATGCTGTTCTTTGTCAACCCAGGGGAGGATGAGATCTCCAGGATCGTCTTCATATACTTCAACTCCTTTCTGGAGTCCTTCCAGGTATGGTCCTCAGCACTAGCTTCCATCCCAGTCCTCCCACCAAGGGATGTGGAGGAGCTCATCCTGGCTGATGCCTTGCCCCGCTTCTGCCCCCTCCCAAAACCAGACGTCCCCAAACCCAGGGTTGCTCCAAAGCTCCTGAGCCTGGGGCTGCCTGCTGGCCGTAGCTCTGCGGTGACTCTGCTGCTTGTCTCCTTCCAGGGCTTCTTCGTCTCTGTCTTCTACTGCTTCCTGAACAGCGAGGTGAGCACCAGGTGCTGGGGGGTGCTGGGGGGGGGGCGGTCCTACACTCTTCCTTGCAAGGAGACACAAGCTCAGCCTGAGGCTCTGCATCTGCACAGGGCTTGGAGGGTGCTGGCACCCAGTTCCCCAGCTGAAGGTATTTGCTGATCAGAGTTGGTGCTTTACCTCCAGTTCCAGGCACATCTGCAGCCACAGGTTCTGTCCAGATGGGAATGGCTACTGTCGGTCTCCTCCTATGGAGGAGGAAAATCCACCCCTGAGAACAGATGCTCTAGGGGTGCACCCATGTGATTTGGTGCAGCAGAAGAGCCAAGGGTCCCCCCATCCCTGGGAAATCCTTCCCCAGGGTGATCCCCATACACACCTGGGTACCCAGCCCATGGATGAGGGCACCTCCCAGGCTCTGACCCAAAACACAGACAGCAGAAAGCAAAGGAGGTGAGAGTAGAGGCTGATCCTGGGGCCAATCATTTGAGCAGCTCTTTCCCCTGCCTCCTCCCAAATGCTCTTGCACCTTTGCTGGCTCAGGAGAGTTTGCCCCAGACAAGCTTGCTTTGTTACCAAATCATATCTAATTGATGCAGGAGGAAAAGGGACTGGACCAGGGCTACCTGGTGACCCAGGAGCATATCACACCACGCAATTCATGGTCCTTCATCTCTTGATCCCAGCTGGGCTGGCTGGGGATTTCAGTATTCACCCAACCGCACCGTCTCAGCCATCTGCATCCAGTGGCCATCTCCCAGGGCCATCCCACACTGCAGTCAACGAAAAGCCATTTCTTCACTATTTACCTGCCACACAAAGCACTTGGGCTGTTGTAGGGTGGAATTAAGGTTGAAGAAATGCCACTAGCATGAACCAGACAAGCCATAAAACCTCCTCGACTGTCACTCGCACCTCACCCAGCCCCTAGCAGCATCCAGTGCAGTGTGTAAGATGCTGGCTCTCCTGCAAAGCCCCTGCTCAGATTTATTTCTCCTTCTTGTTTCCATTTTGCGCTCAGAGGCACAGTCAGTTTGGTTCATCTCTCTTCATAGCTGCAAGGGCTGCATTTCACCAGCATGGTGTCAAACAAGGGTGGGTGCCCTGGGAGGTGACAGGGGCTCCTGGGACCCTCCCGGCCCCAGAGAGCTCATCAGGGTTTCAGTAGAATTTTTGGTTGAAAGACTGAGGATGAGGATGGCTGGTGCCTCTGAACAACTTCAGACAGCTGCATGGTGACTAAATGTCCCCTCCTCTGTCTCACATCCCCAGGTCCGATCAGCTGTACGGAAGCGGTGGCACCGATGGCAGGACAAGCACTCCATCCGTGCCCGCGTGGCTCGGGCCATGTCCATCCCCACCTCCCCGACCCGCGTCAGCTTCCACAGCATCAAGCAGTCCACGGCTGTCTGAGCCGGGAGCGAGCTGCTGTACGGGATGGGGGAGCCAGCGTCCCCTCTGCGTGGGACCCCTGACATGGCACAGCACGGGAGACAGGTCTTGCCTGCACCCACCAGTTTTGCAGAAGGTGCACAAACTCGCTGCAGCTGTAGGAAACCCTACAGAAGATCTTGTCCTGCTTGCTGGGGCAGACCTATAGGATAGGACAGCTGAGATGCTGCTTTGTCATCTCCCTGGCAGCAGTGTGACCTGCTGGGGTGGCAGAAGGAACCGGAGGAGCCCACAGAGGTTGCAGCAGTCTCCCTGCCTGCCTCCATCCTGGGCACGATGTCCCATGTCCCATCGCTGCCTCTCTCGAGTTTGTCACTGCTTTGAGGTGACAGGACAGCAGGACATTGCTGGGATAGCTTGTGGGGCTAATCCCTCGGGAAGCTGGGTCAGCCTTCCAGTGACTGCATGCTGGGATGTTGCTGGGGGGGGCCAAAACTCGCTGGGGGAGCCAAAGCCCTCTGGGTTGACAGGGGATGGGTGGAGAGCCCTGCGCTGATTGCAGACCTTGCTTTATGCGGCTGTGGTTTTGTACCACTGGGGTTATTTGAGCCCTTCCCATACCCCTTGCTAGGTCCCTGGGACATTCTGTAACTGCTGCTTGGTCTGACCAGGTCATTTCTCATCTCAACACTGAGGATGTGAGGCAGAGCAATGGGGTGGGAGAGGAGACGGAACCATGCAGGGGATAGGGATGGGTCCCAGGCTCTCTGAACAGCCACACAGAGGGGCCTTGGTCTGAAGGGAGGCATGAGGTTTAGTTAATCCTGTGGTCCAGCCCAGCCCAGATAGGTCTACAGGTCTTTGCAAAGCCCCTGGACCTCAGGCTGACTCCGTGCCCCTGCTCGGGGGGTGGAAAGGCAAGGGAGCACTGCAGTGAAGCGGTGGCTGAGCTCCCCGAAGGCAGCTACTGTGGGGACATGCTGTGGATTTGCTCCCCTCCTCCCTGCCCTGCTTTAACCCATGTGGGGGGGCTCAGTGCCAAAGCTACTCCTTGCTGTTATGCAGGGGACGGGGCCAAATCATTCCTGCGCTGGGGTTAAGTGCCTTGGAGGAGTGGCAGCCTCCTTCCCCATGCTGGGGACCTCAGATCGTGCAGCTGCCAAGTCCCTGATCCGACCCCAATGCCCTGTTTTATGTGGTCACCGAAAGCAGCTGAGCAGAGAGGTCCATGCAAGGTGGAGGATTTTGCCCTGACCTCCTCGGAGCCACGGTTTCCCTGTCCCATATGAGGTCTGGGGATGCTCAGGCAAGGGGGGATGCCAGAGGGGTTACAGGTTGCGTCTGCTCTCTGCATCCCAGGGATTTTGGCACTGGGGCCATACCGGGTCTGGTATGAGTCCCTTCACACTTCCGTGCCTCAGTTTCCCTGCTACAAAGAACAGTCATAAGTATTTCCTGCCCTGGGGAGGTTTAAGCTTCTTTGAAATTGTACTACTCTGTGATTTCCTCAGGATACACCACCAGAAAGGAATAAAATCTTTCTTTTTTTGCTTTAAAGGGAAGCATAGGCAAAAACCTCCAGGTTCTTTCTATAAATATTTGAGAAGTTCAGTAGTTTGAAGCAAATTCCTCCCCTTTCCCTCCCACTAACATTTCCTACCTACATGTCTACCGTGCGGCCAAAACCAGAAATACCCCATTGCCTCCCATAACGTGCTGGGAGCAGCAACAGCTCCCAGTATGATGGAATGACAACAACAAGGACCATACCCTGCACATGGGGCAAGTTTTGGTCCTTGTACAAGCTTGTCCATCACGAACAGTCCCAGAAACTGCCTCTTATCCAATATATGGGTGAGAAAAAGACCCCGAGAGTTATGCAATGGGAAAAGTGGCAGCTCCCAGCTTTACAGACACTTTCTGCTGATGTCCTACAAGGAACAGACTTGTGTGTCCCCACCGTGGGTCAGTTTGATTTCTCTGCCAGGTGCTTTGGCAGGAGCTAATAAAGATCTGCTGGCTACAGAGAAGGGGAAATGCCCCAGGGAGCTTTTTTCATCATACATACAAGTGATGTTACCAAAAGGTGATGTGCTACACGTTCAATTTGGATTTTTCTAAAGCGGGCTCATTTTTGGTGGAAAAGAAGCTGGAAACTGAAAAACCAAAGAAAGAAACCCAAACAGAAGCATCTGTATTCACATCACTTTTTTTTTCCTTCTCCTCTTGGCGGTCTGCTCCGACTGACATGACTTTGCTTTCCGTAGCTGGAGAAGTGTGTGTATTCTCAGCCTTGTTTGATTAAAATTACTTCAATTCCTCACACAAGGACTTTTGGGGCATGTTTATCTTTTGGAAAAGACAACCCCACTTTCCATGGGACCATCCTCATGTTGCAGTGGGCTCAGCATCCCACTGGCCACAGAGACACCTGGGGCAGCTGGTGGCTTTTTTGTCTCTTCTCTACCCCAAGTCCCCATGCCCATAGCATGGAGGTGGGATACAGGCTCTCCATGAAAGTATCAACACCATCTCATATAAGGGGGGTGAGGAGCACTCCATGTGGGTCTCCCACACAAGTACCATCAGGGCTAGAGAAACTCTTCCAAGTTTTCTTTGATGTTCCCTCTCACCAGCTGAGCTAAGATGAAATAAAAATGTAATGTGCTTCGCAGCAGGAGGAAGGGCCAATTAAACTCAAATTTCATTTCATACATCAATGTTTACGAGTGAAATTCAGACACAAACATCTTTCTGGTCAAGCTCTTCCGTTGCAGAATTAATTTGTTCATCACACAGAGCCTTGGAGAGCACTGTAATTTGGTAAGCACCATGCACATAAATAATAATTACAGGTTCCTGCTGATTACATGATTGTATTTAAAGTTATCAAGTAATTCTGAGATTAATCACCTGCCAATCCTTGTGCTCTTGACAAGGTTGTAGCCTCTTGAGATAATCCTGCATTAACCCTTGATGTTATCCTGGCACCTCTCATGGCTGGGAGAGGCAAAGTGGGACCCTGCAGTGCTATGGGACATCCCAGGCTGGGACTGAGGCAGACTCACAGGAGCCTCTCCAGCACATAGAGATGGAATTTAATTTAACTTCTTTATTTAACACATGAAACCCACCATGGAGGTTGCCTCCAGCCCTGGAGTCGCTCCCCAGCCTCAGCCCTACTACCCGGGGTCAAAGCTTGGGCGTCCTGACTGCCCTGTGCTACATCCCCAGCAAACCAAGAGCCAGCAAAGGAGAAAACCTGCCATCCAGAGCCTGAATGGAGGGAGAGGAAAGCTCATGATCCTGATCCTCTGTGGAGGATCTGAGCTTTCAGCCCACTTTCCAGCCAGGCTGCCCTGGGCAAACATCCCCCTGCCAGAGCCAGGACCTCCCAAGTCCTGCTCCACCACCATGGGCGTGATGCACTGTCCATCAGTCAGAGGGTTTGTAGCTTGTATTTAAAGCTAAGCCGGATTATCATTCCCCTTCCTCCATCCTGGCTCAGACACCGCATTTCTGTCTGCTTGTCCACAGCTTTGGGCCATTCCTGGATGTTTAACCCTCTCTGTACTGGCAACGATCCTAGAAGGGGTGGGAGGTGGGGAGGGAGAAGAAATCTCATGGCAGTTTATAGCCCGATGGCAGCTTTCAGCACCATCCACCCCAAGATGCCTCTCGCCTGTGATGTGTCATCCTTCCAGCGCTGCCAACCCCCCGAATAAATATTTCATCCTTTAATTCCGATGCCCTCTCTCTCGCTGCTCTCCCCCCAGCACGAGCCTCCCGCTGACATTTGTCACTACAGTCACAGTTAAATGGCTTTCAAAAGCACGTGGCGGTGAGAGACAGGCAGCTCTCTGTCACCCTCATGAAATTTTCAAAGGGCTGTATTTTTCCAGTTTGGAGGAAATCTAAAGATCAGAGATTCAAGTGCGGCTCCCACAGATCCCATTGGAGAGCCTGTCTGTCCAGTCCTGGAGAAAAGGCTTTTCTGGGTGCTCCTTGAGGAGCCCCAGGACCATGCCAAAGGCAGCAGAGGTGTGTGCATCACACAATGTGCTGGAGATGCGTATCTGCAAGGAACAGTGATGGGTCTGTCCCATGACCAAGAGTCACTCATGCTTGTGACTCTCAAATCTATCCACGGTGGTCACCCACACCCGAGACCATCCTCCTGACAGGAGCCCTCAGCAATGCTCCCATGGGGATGTGCACCAAGGGTTGTCCAGATTTTCCAGGTTTGTTTGGAAATAGTTTGGTCCCTTGCAGTCGCCGACAGCCTGCTCCCATCGCAGCACCAGCAGAGCCCCGGCAAGCACCACAGCTGAGCTCCCCTGCCCTGCCCTCCTCCCTGTCAGGCAAAAGTTTCCATGGGAAACTATTGCTTTTAGGCTGCTCAAATCTGCTGCTGAGCCTCCTGCTGGTAGGGGAAACTGAGGCATGGATTTGCACCGTGTTGCATAGGGAGATGCTGGGCTCTGCCTGCTGAGCACTATCCTGCCAGACACCTCTGCTGCAGAGCATCCTCCAGCCCCTGTCATCCAGGTCTGAGACCTGCTTCAGGAGACATCAGTGTGATGGGGGGCTTGGGACCCTCCTCAGCAGCCCGCAGCCTCCTTGTGCCCCAGAGGGAACAGCCCCAGCAGGAGGTACCCCATCCTGACCCAACCAACGATCCCTCAAACACGACTGCCTTCTGCTCCGACAGCAGCATCCATTTCCAGCCAGCTTGCTGATATATCGAGCTGCCCTTCCTGGCTTTCACAGCAGGAGACCCTAATTTTGAGTGCAGCAGAAGGGTCACAACTTCCCTCACTCAACACTATGCCCATGGGGACCAATGCCCAGTGGGGTCCCCCAGCAGTGCCGGTGGCAAGTGGTTGACATCCAGAGGTCCATCTCCTCTCACAGCCCCTGGCTGCTTCATTTGCTGCCTCCCCACTTTTGCACGGAGGCAAATCACAAATGACTGGTCCTCACCTGCCCTTGCCAGCACATGGTGTCGGTGACACAGCCGTCACAGCTCAGCCAGCACAAAGTCTTTGGGGTTTGTCTGGTGAGTGTGGCTGAGCTCTGATCACAGGGTGTCAGGGCTCATGGCTCGGTCCCAAAGGATCGTCTCCAACTGCCAAAGACTATTAGCATCTCTCTGCTTCCAGAAGGGCTTCAGCTTTTCTTGAGATGAAACCAGCCTTCAGGAGAGCAGATGATCCAGCTGTGTTGCAACTAGGAGGGTTCTCCTGTCCAGTGCTTGTAGCTCTGGGGGTGCCGGGTGATGACTTGGAGGCTGGATGAGGTCCTTCTCGCAGGAGCATGACTTCAGCGGGGTGGCTGGAGAGTCCCAAGGAGCTGGTGGCTCTGGAGAAGCCTGTGGGTATGTGAAATAAGGGACAAAAAGGGGACCCCTGGCTTAAGCACTTGCAGCGTTCCTGATTGCAGAGGGCTTGTTGGCACAGCAGGAGCCAGAGACCTGGAGGAACACAAACAAGGAAAACTGCAGCCTGAGAAGCACGTGAAATACGCTGCAAACACGGAAATAGGATCTCAGTACAAGCCAAGAAAAAGCAGTGTGACTGTGCCTGCTGGTTCAAAAGGAAAATAAGGTAAGACATTCAGGAAAAGCCTTGGATTATAGGCTAGAATGATTACATCATTGTTGAAGTTTGACCGGTGCTGCATCACTAACCCAAAGCCATGGTAATAGAAATGCTTATAATTCTGATGAAAATTATTTGGGTGGCTAATGAGAGCTATATTTTAATGCATTAATATGGTTAAGATGTGCTTAGAGACTGCAGATTGACTAAGCAGATAAAATAGCCCTTTTTTTGCTCAATGGGGAACGGCTTGTTCCATAGAGCTTTCCACACAGGGATCTTTCTGGCTGCTGCCTTTGTGCCAGGCGGTGCTCAGGGAAACTCATCCGATTACTAGCAATAAAAAAAATTGCAAGCTGAAACCAAGCAAGCTCGCACATGGTGACAGGGAGATGAGCTGAGCCACCACAGCTTCTCGCCTGCATGCCCTTGAGACCGATCGCCCAGCCTGGTTGAGAGGAGCCCACAACCATGATTTCGGGGCAGCCTCCGACCTGCGTTGATGTGTCCTGTGTGGGTGCAGCCTTGAATTAGCTGCTACCTCCCCTCCCTGCTGCACGGGTGCTGCTGGGACTGCCAGTCCCTCGCTGTGATAGCTGGGAGATGCCACCATGTGCTTTTTCCCATTCACCCTCAGCATCCCCAGGGATGGCCAGGATCACCAGGCAGATTCCAGCATTTCTGTGTTTCTGGTCCATCTCCCCAGGCCAGCTGAGACTTGACACATGCATTATAAACTGGGGATCTCAGTGCATCTCACCGCCTCCCAGAGCAGCCCCACTGCTTCCACGCAGCATCAGGTGGTCCCAACACGATTGAGTCCACCTGGGAGATGGTCCCCAGCTCCTTATGGAAACTGTCATTAGCTGCTGTGTTTCAGTGGCAGGGAGGCATTTAATCCCTTCCCTCCTTGGTGTTAGCCCTTGGACACAAACCCACTGAAGATGAAGATGGTTCAAATCACATATTTTAATTCAGATCAGCTTACAAATGCTTCATCCATCTCTTTTTACCCCTAGGAGAAAGTTTTTTTGCTTAAATGCTAAATTCAGGTTGGTTGGTTTTGTTTTTTTTTTAAAGAAGGTGTGTTTCCTGCCCCTAAAATTTCCGATCTGTGTGTAACTCCCATGCTTTTCTATTTCTTTTTCTGGAAGCAGTGCCCCAATACACTGTGCGATAGCAAGGAACAAAGCCTAGCCCAGTCCCCAGAGATTTTCTCCTATAAAAGCTGCATCTCAGGCACGTTACACCCAAACTGCGTGGAGAGATTTGAAGGCCCCAACACAACCCGAAGCATTGCAAATCCCAGCCTGGAAAAACAAGACACAAGTCAAGCACCGCTGGAGAGGAGGAAGGGTGGAGCCAATGCCGTGGCAATCGAGGAAAATCTATGCAAAATGGGTAGCAATTAAATGAGAATTAACCAGGTTGCAAGAGGAGAAAATTGCTTCTTTCAAACCCTCTTGATTATAGAGCTGAAATGGCCCAGAGCTCCCATGGCTTATCACTGGTGTGAACAGATGAAGAGGCTGTTAATCAAGATTGTCAGAAGCTTTCCCAAAGTCAAACATCCTTGCTGGAGTGAGGGCTTGGCAGGGACCTTTGCTTTGCTGCAGCTTCATCTGCTCATCTATTAACCACAGAAGCGCTGGCCGGAGAAGGTGGACAGCTTGTTGGTTTCTCCAGAAAAGGGCTGGGGATTTCATGCTGGTGGTCAGGAAGGGGACACCTCTGCTGGGGTGGGATGGAAATGGACCCTCCGCAGCCTGTCCCCATCCTGCGCAGCCCTTCTCCTTCCCTGACATCCCGAAAGGCCAACGGTGTCCGCCGTCAGCGCTGTGGTGCAGCAGGCAAACAGGGTGTTTCGTGAGACTGTCTCAGCAAAAGCCAAGCCTTGACATGGGCTGATAACCTGCCAAGACAGGCTGGGCCCAAGGAATGGCTGGCAGCGGGCAAATGTGTGATTCCTCCCCCGTCCACCCTCACGCCCCCGGCACGGTAACCAGATGGACGGTCACCTCTGACATCCGCACGGCCCCAGGGAATAAAAGTCTTTGGGAAAGGACCTGCATCCAGCCAAGGTCAGATCTTGTCCTCTGACCCCCTAATAGGATAGACCCCAGCTCTGCCAGTCCCGCAGCTCTGGGAAACAGCTGGGACATTTCTCATCAGCTCCCCTAAACAGCTCTGGGGGTTTGAAGCAAGGACAGAGGGTGGAAAATTGCTTTGCATTGCAGCTGAAGCAAGCAGGGAGCACGTGTGGGTGCACAACCAGGGATTCACACAAAAACCAGCCCATCCTGCACTGGGAGAGGTGACCACCAGCCGCCCCTTCTCACTGTGCTCAGATAAACCCCTAAATAGGTGATGCTTGGCGCTCAGCAGCTGAGCTGCAGCTGCCTTCTGGGCCAATTACATACTTACGCTAATGCCACAGTGCTAATTGCATTAATAGGAGACTAATCGCACACGTAACGGATGTAAACGGGAGCTAATTACCCAACAGAGACACTGTGCTCGGCACAGAGCTGTCCGTCTCAGCAAAGCGCGGTCACTGCCGGCAGCCTGGGGGCTCTCCAGGCGCCTGAGCCACAGACCTGGGCAAGCGGTGGTGAATCACAGCGTGGCTCTTGGGACACATCTGCTCTAACCCCCAGCAGGAATAGTTCCCTCATGTCTCATCTGATTCTTCCTGGGGCAAATTAAGCCTGTTGCATTGACCAGGAGATGTATTTAGCTCTTCCCACACTCCTGAGAGCACCTATAGGTGGAGGACCACGTATCCAGAGCACCCATGATGAAGGTGCTTGCTGCCAGTGTCCATCGGGGTCTGGCCCTTGTCCTGGGCCACCAGCACCCTGGGTATGACCAGTGGCAGTGGGTGCACCCTGGGGAGACCCAGTGTGCATGGCAAGAGGGTAGGAAATGACTTATTCCTTGCTCAGGTGCTGCGAGGCCGGGTTTTGCACTGCGTTCCCATTCCTGATGTCCGGCCCCGTGCTTCACAGCCACTTACTAATACCCATCCCTCGGGCTCCGCCAGCTCCCTGCCTCCGGCGCATGAAAACTGAGCCGGGAACTTCACATGGCCCCAACCACAGCTACTCTTCCCGGGGAGCATCACAGCCCGGTGCTAAGCAGGCAGCAAGCAGGACGGTCACGCAGGCTCCTTCCCCACGGGCTCTAATGCCCTTCTCCCCATCGCTGGAAGGTAATTAGTGGTTCTTGGCTTGATGGTGTGATAAACTAGCAGCAATAGTGGCTCTCTGCAGTGGCACAGCACAGGGAGCAGATGGGGAGCGGGAAGCAGACCAGTGTCAGGACACCTGGCTTCGAAATCCAGCCTCAAGCAAATGAGTCATCCTCTCAGGGTTTTGAATGACTTTAAGCACGTTTAGCCACCCATAGCACTATGCCAACGAAGGGCAGGTCACTCAAGGGATGTTTGTCGCTTGTTTAGACACTGTTAGGCCCACAAAGCAGTGCCATCCTCCATATACCCTTAACTCTGCCACTGTGATGCTGTGCAGGAACCAAAGTGTTTGAGCAAGTAAAACATGCTTGGGAAGGAGGGAAAAACTGTATTTAGAGGTACCATTTTCAAATAACTGTTTAGCAGGTGGGCTAAAATCTACTGGAGCTGTTGGGCTAAAGCAAAGGTGCATCGAGGAAGCGACTGAACAAGGCTTTTCCCAGGGCACACGGCATAATTAAGGTTGGGATGTACCCTAGCAAACCATGAGCAGGAGGAGCATAATCACTCGCGCCATTACAAACAGGAGAGGCGGTTTCTCCATCAAACATTATTGTTCTTTGCAATCTTCCCACAGCCAAGCCTGAGCAAGCAGCTCAGCGCCACTGCAAGCAGAGCACGCCGATGCCACTTGCTGCAAGCGCTCCCGTGCTACAAAGCAATTGCGGAGAAAACCCTGGCTGGGCTCTCACTGCGTTCAGAGAGGGCGATTGCACAGCATGAGAGGAATCCTAATGGGACGGCGGGCAGCTGCGGCAGCGTTTGTCATCTCAGCAGTCCTTCCCAGGCAGCACAGGACTGCGCTGGCACTGAAGGCATCCAGGGCGCTGCAGGAAGGGGCACAGGCAGCGCTCCCGGGGCATGAATGGTGTAGAGAGTCAGCGTCTTTTTTTTCATTGCCATGCTCAGTGCATGAACAGTGTCATGGGCTCCTTAAAACAAGCAGGGAAGACACCAGGTTCCCGGTTTTTGCTGCAAGAGGATGGTCCAGTGTTGCCCCACGTTGATCTGGCAAACTTGGCCATCCAAGGCACACTCTGAAGGTGCACATTTGCACCAGTCAAGAACACAGCTGGGATTTAGGAGAGGTGGAAGCTCAAGTAAAGCATTTCTTTCCCCCCTTCCCCAGCACTGACTTTGTTTTGGGGTTAGATATTCCTCAGTGGATGAGAGCAGCTGTCTAAAAAAAAGAACTAAAAAAAGGCTTTGGAAGCAAATTTCCACCCAAATCAGTGTCCTGGGAGGAATCAACATCACGTAATTTTGAAATATCACAGCAAAATATTTCAAGCTTGAAGGAGAAAAAAGTCATTCTGGATTTTAGGGGAGTCTGACAAATTCCACCAGAAGCCCTACACACCCTGGTGTGTGCCAGCACTGTTCATAATACAAAATACTTTTGTCTGAATTCATATTTCCAGCCTCAAACAGACATTTTCCAGTGGGTACAGACCTGGGCAGACCAGCTGCATTTTCCTCTTGGAGGAACATTATTTATTTTCCCACCCGGTTAAACCTTTGTGGCTACACCGTGCTGCCGACCTCTAAAGAAGGGGCTGCATTTCATTAGTCAGGGGAAAGCATGCAGCTTGCAAAGGAAAATCAATACCTGTCATCTGTATTTATGTATGAGCTTTTATTAATGTGGACTTTGGAGTTTGGCTGATGTTCTCTGTATCTGTCCCTAATACCCGCTGCTTCGCGCGCTCTTCCCACTCCGGTCAATACCCATTCCTGTTTCTGAAGAGATGCACTTTAAAAAGCATCTGCACTGCTTACTTCACCCAAAGGAGTGGGATTTTTTCAGTAGTTCAATAATATTCATATACAATATAAATGAATACAATATCCTTTGATGCCCTGGCCAGGTTGATGGTGTTTCTCTCTTTTCTCCATCATCTCTTTCCTACAGTAAAGGGAAAAAATTAGTCAGGGCTTATCAAATGCTCTCAGTCAAAGATATTTTTTTTTTCCTTGAGAAGCATTTGGGGATTGATTACTGTTTTATTCTTTAATAAAGTACCTATTCCTTTCTTGTTTTTCTTTCCCACTGGAAGATCAAACCCCCAAGCGTTATTTTATTGGCAAAGCTTTCAGCTTTCAGTTGCTGAAAACCTAAGATGTTTTGGCCTGGAACCAAAATCAAAGTCTTTCCAAGGAACTTTTTAAAACCTCGAAACTCTTCTTAGTTTTGTAGGTTTTCAGTTAAGATTTATTTTTAACAAGTCCTGGAACAGATGTAGTCTGGAAGGGGGTTGTGCGTTCATCACCTCTGTCTACAGGTCACGTCTTCCACTGCGCTCATGGCTATGGCAGGATGAGAGCTGAGGATGCCCCGGCACGTCCCTCCCCATCCCAGTCCTTCCTGCACAGTCACTTCTGGGTTAATTCGGAGCTCTGAGTGGGTTTCACCTTCCCTAAGCCCAAGCAGGGATCCCAGGATGGGACATACTGGCAAGGCATCCGTTTTGGGTAGCAGCAATGCACAAGCAGAGGCAGCTTTCTAACTTGGCATCTCTCCACAGCAGCAGTGAAAAATAATCCAAAAAAATGAAATGGGAAGAGAGAAATCCAGAGACTTGAGTGCCTTCTGCCTGCAGCTGAGCTGGACTTGCCTTTCCCCCACGGCTCCCGAGGATGCTTTGAAGTCCTGGAGCCTACCTGCCACATCTGGATCCTCTTTCTCTCTTTCTTCACCTCATTCACTGCCCAAGAGTAGATTTAACCTGCAGAGCTGCTGGTTTTCCTTTGAAGAATTACTTGATTTAAGCACCCTTGTCCCTCGATCCTCCCCATCCCTCCAATCCTCTCTCTGCAAAAAGAAAGCACTAACTGGAAGTCACGTGTGTGGCACTGTTGGCACCGGCCTTGGCATGCACAGCACGGCATGGAGAAATGGGCCACAGCAGCTCTGGGAAGCTTCATTGCCTTCAAATTGAAAACTAATGACTGAACATCAATGTCTCATTGGTGCTGGAGAGATTTTCTCCTCATTTACTCAAAAACAAAAATGAGAGGCAAGGTGAGCTTCGCTTGCACGCGTTCTTGATGAAATCGGAGTGCAAGGGGCTTCTTTTCACTGTGTTGCTCTCCATTAAAGGATATTCTCCAGCAAATATTGAATGCTGGAAAGGCGGTGTGGGTGTGACCCCATTCCTTTTTTTCTGTTAAATTGCTTTCACCTCCCATTGCAATTCCTACAAAATTAGGGTTTTTTTTTTTTAATTCACGTGGAAAACTCCCTTCTGCTCCTTTCACCTGAAAAGAAGTTGCTGGCAAAGCCTCTTATCCATGGAGGAAAAGCTGGAGGCAGACCCAAGGCCCCCCATGGTCTTCTCTGAGGTATCTGCATGCCACACATCTCCACCTCTTGTTGCAAAGAGGATTTCCCGAGCTGGTGGCAGCAGCCGGGCTCTGCAGCAGCTCCTGCTGCCTGGTGGGAAGAGTCCTGCAGCTCCTGGCTGGTCCTTGAGTGTTATCTGAAGTCAAAGCTCCCGTCGAAACAGCAGCAGCCAGGATAACACAGGGATGATGTGTACCAGCACAGGCAACTGCTTGAGGATCCAGGACAGGAATAAATAGGAGAAAATACCTTCCTGGGGCAAGCTGCGCAACCTGGGTCAAAGTGCCCATGCTGCCAGGCTCTCCTGGCCGTGACAGCTCCAGGGAGATGGATACACAGAAAACAGCAGCACCATGACCCTTTTATGCCCAGGGTTGCTTCTGAGAGCCACGAAACTGGTGGCTGGCTAAAAATGAAAAATGAGAGGCCGGGCAGGCTGCTGACCCACGGCAGCTAAACACAAGCAGCTGGGCTCCTGCCAAAGGCGACGGAGACCTGCTCATTTTTTAAAGCACTGCAAAGACCAACATGTCTCAGTGAGTTCAGGCAGCTCAGACAGTTCCTCTCTCCACGTTTTGGGGAAAGAAGAGCAGAGGTAAAGCAGACTCCTGCCCCTGGAGGCTTTCCCCACACTGTAATTTCATCACACAGACAGGACAAGCATTAATCGGTTGGAGGTGAACGCCCGGCATATTTATTGCTGTCTGAGCCAGATGTACTCTGCGCAGAGCATCTTTCCTCCCAACGCAGTGCTTGGAAACGCCTGGCTGATTAACAGAGTAAACAGCCAAGCGAGGAGAGAGAGGCCTGGAGATGGGATCTAAACTTAGAAGGGGTGGCAGCAAAGCCGAGAGGCAGTTACAGATGACAGAAGCTGCATAGGAAAAGGAGCCAAAAAGGAGACTTGTGGAGAGCTGGTGGTGGCATCAGATGGAAATCCCCCCTAGGATTGCAACCGGACGTGATTTTATCCAGCTCCTGCTGCCTCCCCAGGTAACCCATTAACTCTGTGTGGAATAATCAGGTTTTCTAGTTTCATTAACATGCAGAGATGATCTCCACGAACTCACTCCTGCTCTGCAGCAAGCTCCTGGGGGAGCCGTGCTTGCACACCTGCGAAATTAAAGGCATCACATTAATTCAGCATCCCAAGTGCTGGGGAGGGCATGTGGATGCTTGCGCCTGCATCCAGCCTAACGCGGTGTGAGAGCCTCCACATCGCACAGCAGCATCAGTTCAAGCAATTTGGTTTGCTCGTGTTGGTGGCCCTCTGAGGATGATGCCTCCAAGGAAGCCCAGCGTGGTCCCAAGTGGGACGGGGTAGGGAGCGCAGCTGGAGCCTTGTCACCCCAGCCACGTGGTATGGCTGTCACCAGCAAAGGTGTCAAGGTTATTTCAGAGCATCTCCGCCTGCAAGAAAAGCAGGGTTTTGGCAGGTGGGTTTCTTGGTACTTCCAGGCTGAAGCTGCCGCAACAAATCTCCAAGCTGTGGGAAGAGCCCCGCAATGTCTCCTCCCGGCTCGGACGCGCTACGAGTGCTGTGTTCAAACCCCTGAGCGTGAGCTTGCACCTCTCTGCCAAACCAGGTGGCTGCTGAACACTGCTGTGTCAAACATGCAGGCACATGCAGAGCCATCCTTATCCCCCCCCGCATTCCCAGAATGCTGGGGAAGCTCTGGGATGCAGGGCTGTGAGCAGAGAGAGGGAGACAGAAATCACCTTGTTGCTCTGCCAGTAAGGGGTTCGGCAGGGGAATCCATGACAACTTTGCTGACAGCTGAGAAAGAAAAATTGCTGCTGCAGTCAGTCCTCCTGTTGTTTGCACAGGGACAACATAGTTTTTATTGTCACGCTGGTTTTTGTTGGTTTCTCCCCTTCCTTCAGGCAGGAGAATGCCAGCGATGCAAAAATGCTGCAGGGTCTTTAACAGCAAGTTAAATATAACAAACTGCAGGGATCTTCAAATCAAGCCATGCCATCACTAGAAACCAAAACCTGTGAAAATCCATTTGGGAATTTATGTTATATGGGTGGAGAATTTCTTGGCCTATGTAGAGATATGGGTGAGTGTGACAGAGCATTAAAACATGTCTTAGACTGGTGATAAATAGGAGCTGGAGCAGAAAGCCAGACTCAGCACGCGTAGCATGATCCTAAGGACATTTTGCTGCTACCTTTAGCTTCCTGTAGTAATTACTGAATTTATTAACTTATTACCCCTGCTCATTTTCAAGTCCCTATTCTCCATTTCTTACAGATGAAGTTTACCTTTAAAACATCCTAAACTGGACGTTCAGGCAGACGTTAATGCAGAAAGGAGAAGGAGCAGGAACACTGGCCATCACAGTGTGGCCAGAGAAACGCTCTTCCTGAGGCTGCTCCCCCTTTCCTGCCTGGGATGCAAACTATTTAGACCCAAGCATGAACTTTTTTCTGACTTACACTCTTCCATAGGAATTTTTTTGCCCTTTGGTTCTTTGTTCACAGCTATAAAGCTAGAAAAAAACTTCATCTGCTGCAAGCCCCAAAAACATGTTGAATGCAGTGCCTTTTTCAGCAGGTGATCAGCAGCAGTGGGCTGCAGAGATTTGATTTACCTTTACCTACCTCTCTGTTATCAGTGTGCTTCACTGGGTATACTTTATGTGTTAATTACAATAACTGCTCCTACCTAATTTTTGCCCTATTATCTATTTTTCACTGGGGCTACAAAGAGCCCACCAGCTACTAACAAATTGGATTAAATTGGAATTGATTCCATAAGTGTAATCAGAAATACAAGAAACTCCCAAAGGTCTATCAAGGAATCCCGCAGCAGTAAATACCCAGTAGTTCATAATATGTGGGTACACATCCATGCTGATGGTCTGTAAGACCTGTGATGCTTCTTAGGTTAAGGTGTCCGGTGCTGTCCCACTTTAATCACCATTCTTCCGTGGCTAGAGGAAGCTGCAGCTTGAAGACAGTGCTCCAATCGTGCTACCAAATGGGGTTGCTGCTCTTCTGTGCCCAAACTTGGGACAGGTGTAACTTCAGAAAAAAAAATGCATTTAAAATCCATACAGAACCTGTGGTGGGAAGGAGACAGGGATGCCTTTGCCACCAGGACAGTGCTTGGGATGTTGAACCCTTGTGTGACGGCACAGAGCCGTCCCCTGGTCCATGGGATGAGGCGTCAGAGCCCAGCACCTGAACGGATGTGGGCTCAGCTTGCAGGGGCTGGTTTTGAACAATTGCTCCAAAATACCTTCCTACAGACAAGCTACATTGAAAGAGTCACATGTGCAGGTGTTTGACTCCAAACAGCTGCCTTGGCTTATTTCCCAATATTCTGGGAATTTCAGTGGGAACTGATTTCAAAGCTGTGGGATTTGCCTCTGAGAAGGGCTCCAGTCCCCAGCACTCAGCTCCAAAATCAACTGAATGCTTCTGAAAACCTCCTGCCTTTCCCTATTCAGTAAGAATTTGCTGGTTTGAGGTTGGATCACCTGCCAACCCTGGCAGTCACCTTCTTATCTGTCCCCCTGGGGCTTTCCAGTCCCCTGTTCCTCTGCACGGGGAACAGTTAGTCCACCCTGCTTAAGGCTTAATCTGTGGGCTCGACTCTCCTTTACCCAAAACATCAGCAGTGGGAAGCAGCATTGAAGGGAGAGCTGCCTTTGCTCAAAAGCTTCTCAAAACTGCCAGCCAGGTCCAAAAACTAGAGTCAGCCCTGGTCAGGCTCAGCTGGCCAGTGCTCCCACTCTGTGCTAGCTGCCTGCTGGCGATTGCAGCCAGCGGGAATTTGCTGCAGGTCTGAATTAAGTATTTTGTTAACACAGCTAATCTTGGCTAAATCCCTGCCTAGCCCAGCTCCTACTCGATTTTATTGCCTTATGGGCTAATTGACAGAAGCCTGTTGCTGTCTGCTTTAGCAAACGGATCCTGCTCAGCTGCTGCCAAGGGATGGGCACAGAGAGCAGCCAGGAGGGACTGGGGTTTGGCTCATTGCCTCTGATGGAAAACCAGAGTTTTCCCAAATAGAAACACTGGTACCCCTGGGGCCAAAGCCAAAGTTTGCATGGAGGTTAAGCCCAGTCTTATCTAATAGTAGCTGTGTCACAGCTTGTGTAGTCTGTCAATGTTGGGGAGGTCAGGAGGGTACTTGGTGTCCCCAAGAGCTTGTGGCAAGGAGATTCAGTCTGCAGGAGTATAAGGGGACCAGATAACCATGCGGAAGGGAAATTCAGAGAGTTGTTACACAGAGAAACCACCTCTGTCTCACAAACTCCCTAAGCCACAAATAGCTGGAAGCTAGGAACACACCTTTGTGTACTTCTGCTCCTTCTCTAGCACTTGCTTTTGGCCACTGTCCATGTGCTGCTACCTGGTGAGAAGGACTTCTACTGCGACCCATCAGGCTGCTTTTACGCTAGGCAGGAGCACAACTGCGACGTGGGGACCTGAGTTCCCATCTCAGCCATCCACTCAATCCCAGGGCCAAGCCTGAGCTGCCCGTGTGGCTGCAGGAGTCGCTGTAGCCTGTGTTTGCTGGAGGAAGGCGATGCAGGCACATCTCTGACGGCAATGTAGACACTCGCAGACGACAGCAGCATCTCCCTCCTGGTGTTAATAGGCCTTCAGGCATCAGGGTAGTAACTCAGACAGACAGGATCAATCTTTCTTCTCTTGCTGGAAATGGTGAGGAGCAGGAACAGAAAGATCCTGAGCCTGCATTTGACATCAATCGAATATGCACGGAAATAGTTTGGTGGCGGTAACAAAGCAGCGGGGAGAAGGAGAGCAGGGAATTGCTCATGAATCACAAGCCAGGCGCGAGAGGGGGGTGGTCGGCTCTGTGGATGAAAGCAGCAGCCTGAAACCCGCTCCCCGCTCAGCCCTGGAGCTGTGCATGGGGCTGGGCTATTGGTGACCCAGGGAGTCCATGCCTCCTGCCCAGCGCTGCTCTGCCAGCCTAAACCCGAGTACTGCTCAAGCAGGGTGAGATGCCTGGAGGTAGACACCGCGCTAATGGGCAGTAATGAGCACCTCCTCCTGGCTGCCTAATGGGTTGTGCCTGAGCTAAAAGGGAACTAAGTTGGACACCCCAAGGGAGTGAGCAGACACTGTGGATGAAGTGAGTAAAATAACTTGATTTAATCCTGAAACTCTCTGGGCAGGTTCCGAACAAGAACAGCTTGGCAGCACCATCCTCATCCTCAAGCTCTGCAGGGTCACTCTGCACAGGTGACTTCAGGAGCTGCCCCAGGGTGACACCAGGAACTGAGGCAGAAAAACAACAGGTTGACCAAACCAGCCAGCACAGACAAGTCTCCCTCCAGCTTCTCCTGCTCTGGCTCTATGAATCTCCGGCTATGCATAACCTCCATGCTCTCCCTGGCTTCTCTTACATTAGTTTCACACCGCAGCTTCTCCCTCCAGCTCTGCCAGCGCTTTGTACAGGGGCTGTGGCATCGCTGTGTGTCCATGCACTTTCTGCTCTCTGCCTGCTCCCATGTGCAGCTGCAGAGGAACTGCAGGATCAAGAGCTGGTGGGGAACTCTTCACAAAAGCATGCACCAGTGACAATGCCCTAATAAACCAGGTGCTTTAACGGGGATTTGAAATAAGAGCTTCTGTTGGTGGGAAGCAATTCTGGGTCCCTCCATCAGGCTGCTCCCCAGCAAAACTGGCACCCACAGCCCTGAGTTGACTCCACACCAGTTCATCTGCAGTCCTGCTGCTGGGACTCTACACAAAATGGATGTTTTCCTTCTGATCTAGCAAGAGAAAAAGCTGCAAAGGTTCACCGAAATCTTGCAGTTGCAAAATCTTCAATCTCCATCTAACAGTCATTTAGATGTAAACACCCTCCTGTGGATCCAGAGCTGCTTACAATAGACAGATGATGGGGATTGGGCTCTTTATGGCATAAGGCTGTGTTTTATTTACCTGCCTTGGCAATAAAGTCTGGAGGTTGTTCAGCAGCAACAGTTCAGCAGCAGCTTCTCGTTAAAACTGCCGCACTCACCTTTAATTTTATTGTGTGTGTGTGTGCTTTCCTCCCTGCACTCCTGTAAAGCCACCAGGTTGGATGCAATAAATCAGTGTTTCCCAGGTGATGTCAATGGTGCAAGGCTGATTCACATCAGATACAGATCTATCCTGCCCCATGCATTTGGCTTCTTGGCACAAAACAATAAGACCTGTAACTTCTGAAGGAAGCAATTATTGAATGAGGGCAGAATTTGTTATGAAACAAGGGGATTTTTGTGATGCACATGAAGAATGACCTCTCAAACTTCCTCAGTGCAAGGACACTGCCAAGGTCACCAAATCAAACCCACATCAGGGACCTCTCCTCTTTACATTTGGTTGCAGAAGTCTCTGCAGCCGTATGCAGCAAGGGAGCGTACATCTAACAGGAATATTTCAGTTCATTGCTTTCCATTAAGAAACACCACGCGCACACACAGAGTCAAAGTACCTCTTCAGTAACAAATCCGCTGATGCAATCAAGTCCTCCTAAGTAATGTTGTGATCATAAACCTTCATCTAGATTTCACTGCTCCTGCACCACCACACAACAATTAAGATGAGTGGCCAAACATCCACCAGCACAAAGAGCACAAAGAACCACCATTTGCCTCTTGATGCTCTCAAGCATCCGACGCTAACGCACAGCACCTGCAAGCCAGCGTGCATTAGAAAAGCTGCAGCAAAAAGGAAAAGTTTGACATGACCCTGTGCGGCCATGGAGAGGGGTAAAGGGAGAGAGAGATGGAGAATAGCCCCCAACCACCACCTCCAGTCCCCAGGGAGGGATCAGGAACACAAAAACCACTACGACTGGGGAATCTCCATACATGTGTAGGCACAAAGATGGATCACTCATATGTGTGATGATGGTTCATTGGCTCTCTGTGTCCTCCAGTCCTCAGTTTCTCTCCTTTGGTGTTTGTGGGTATATTTTACTCTCACTGATGGTTTGTTGAACCATTTCCAGCTGCTGTGGAGCAGGTCTGAGCATACAGTACCTGACACAGAGGGCACACCCTGGTACCCCCAGATAGTCCCCACTGGCCATCACCCTGCGCTGTGCAAGGCTAAATGCTCCAGTGGCTCTTTGCGTACTGCCCAGGAGCTTATTTAAAAGGAGTCTGAGCTCCAACAAACTCATTTTGTGCAGGTTAGAAGGCATTTTGCAGTTGGCAATAACTTTCTGTCACTGTTGGCCTAGATGGGGTTGAATCTGGACTCCCACTCCATTTCTCATGCCACAGCTTGGACTTGAAGACAGAAATTGCCACCAATAAAAAGGCCAAAGACCACATGTCCCCATTTGAGGTGGCTCAGAGCCTTGCAATGAGCAGACACTGGTCCCAGCCATCCATCCTTGTAATTCCCCATGTCCTCGTCTTTCACCCACCTCCAAAAGAGATCTTAAGGCAGACCCTGCTCCTCTTGTGATGTTACAAAATTGGTGTTCTCGTGGATTTGGTGCTTTATGCAACAGCAGAGTGTGAATGCACATCTCTCCTCCCTCCACCCCGCTAATATCACCCAGGATGCAGTCAGGTTTTCAAGAATACAAGCAGGTTGCCTGAGGATAGCCTTTCCCTACCTCCCTAACTGAAGATGATTCCATTATTTACAGGAAGAGGTTACAAAAATGTACTGAAAATGACTTGAGATTAGGTGAGGCTTTCTTCAATAATAGGGGCTCTCTTTCTCTGCCTCTATTGATTCTGCAGTAAAAAAAAAATAAACACAGTTTACAAAAAGTTTTCAGCTGTTTTTTTTCTCAAGCTGCTGAAAACTTCAGCTCCAGGGAGGCAAGAGATGTGAGCCACAGCTTGAAAAGCAAATGGGGCTGATAGGTGTGAGTATGGGTCTTGGCAAAGCTGCATAATGATGCCCCACGGTCCCACACAGCAACTCTTTGCCCTTTCTAAGGGCTGTTCAACCACAACCTCCCAGCAATGCGGGAGGTGTTATATTGCCCTGACCACCCTTGGCAAGCAACAACTGCTTGGCTGGGCTAAACCAGGACAATGACTTGGACCAGCCTTTATGGAGGGGGTGGTGTTGCTCTATAGCTCATCTCATCAACACCAGACACGAGAATGAGGGTCTTAGAGGGGTTTTTTTTCTATACTGACTCCTGGCATTAGAGACTAGCTGGTTATTGGATCAGGAGCCCAGCAAATAACCCAGGACTCCTGCTGCTCCACCACCACTGACTGCAGCTTGGAGATGCAATTTTCAGTGCAAACTTTCAGCTGAAGGTTATTTAATCTATTTTTTTAGCAAACAAGTCCTCCAAGGAAGGGAATTTTTTTTCTGCTACTGTTCTCCAGGGAGAAAATATCCCTGGGGGAGTTTGCCTCCCCATCCCACTGGAAGCCGGCTCAGCTGCCAGTTTTGCCATCCTCTGGGTGTCTACAAGCTAAAAATACCCTGTGTACAACCAACCTGCCACCCGTTAGCCCCCGGCGATGGGACTGACAGGTGCTCACGAGCTGCAGCAATTTAAATGAGAGCTCCACAAACAAAAAGGAGTGAGATTTCAGATGTCTCGCTGTGCTGCACTGCAAAACTCCTCCATGGTGGGCAGGGCAGGACTTCAGAGCACCAGGGAAGTTAATGCCAAGCGAACAAATGTCATGCAGAGTGGGGTGCACTGGTACATGGCTGGTGCTGAGCTCTTCTCCAGTGCAAGACTTGGATTTATTTGTGCTGCTCGACCCTGAGGGCTGGTCCTACTCTGTGCACAGGTGCCCATGGATAATCATGGCAAGCACAGCTTTTTGCATATAACACTTCTTGTAGCAAAATGAGGGTGATTCAGGGAGATACCATGTCCCTGATCCTCAAAGTTATCAGCACCGAGGGCAATTGCAGAGTCCCCACATCCTGAGGATCCCTTTACAACAGGTCCATTGCACTTCTGTGCTCCCCTGACCTATTTCAGGTGGCTGTTGGGGTGGAGGTAAAATCTCAGGGGAATGGGAGTGCTCCATTAACTGGATCTGCTCTGACAGCAGAGGGGTTGTCTGTGGCTGCCAGCATGGGTCAGATGAATCCTGTCCCACCCAGAGTACCAGCAGTCACCCATTGGGATTTTTCCTTTTCCAGGGGAAAAAAAAGGAGTCTTTTAAATCCATGCTGCTGGACAGAGGAGCTGACTGCAGCAGCCAGCAAAAGTAGTACTGCTCACTGCGTAATGATGGCCTGGCACCAGTTTCCATGTCACAGTCACTACTGTTGTCACCCACTTAAAACAGTAACTGACAACAAGAGATGCTCAAAGTTCACAAAATACTGTATTTTGCCACAACTCTGCCCCAACTCTTGCCAGCTCTGCTTGGGCTGACAAACCTCCCAGACCGCAGTAAGGAGGCAGCCAAGGAAGATCATCAAATAAAGGCTGTGGAACAAGCTACAGATGAGACCCAGCACATCATGAATCTGTTGTCACGCAATTATCCCTGTGAGAGCTCGTCAGGTACGGGAGAGCAATGGGTCTGTAAGTGTTGTTGTGAATAGAAGTGCTGTGGTTCCAGGCATTGCGATTTAGACAATTTAGTTGTCACAGAAGATAAAGAGGTGACTTGCATGTAGTGGATGAGCATCTTCAAAGGTGAAAATACCAGATTCTGAAAAGCTTTTTCATCCAGTAGAGAAAAGGCATAGCAAGACGTCAAATGGCTGGAAGGTAGGCAGACACACTGACATTAGAAACCAGGCATGAGTTTGAATAGGTTCCCATCAGGGGCTTTAGCAAGCCTAGCAGCGACCTGTAAAGAGACCTGCTGCCCTCCAGAGAGCCCCAGGGGCTTGGCCAGGGTCTTCAGGGGCCCAAACTGGGTCCCACTGTCCTCCAGGGACTTGTTAACTGGAGCAGTGCTGGACTCATCCCTTTTTGCTGTTATCAGATGGAAGCTAGCAGTGGTCCTGGCAGTGACGGTTTTATGCAATACACCACGGGTTTGTATCAGGGGACAAGTTGATGTTCCCTGCTCTGTGTTCATCACAAAGTCAATTAAAAGAACTGATGCTCCCTTGTAAGGTGTAACATGTAGGAGCACCTCTGTGGGTTGAACAGCTTTGGGGTTGGTCATCTGAAAACTCTTGCCAAAAATTATAAGATAACCTCTGCCAGAGAGAAGTTGCAACAGAAGCAACATGCCTGGCATCTGCTGAGAGCTTACCTGGTTCCAAACATCACAGCAGAGCATGCAAGAAAAGCCCCAAGGTCCAGACTGCCACAGCCACCTGCTTTTCTAGTTCTCAGCCCACCCCTTGAGATGGACATCATAGTGGCTGAGATGAGCAGGGAGAAGCTGTAAACCAAAACACTCTGGACTGGGTATCTTGGCTTGTTTTTCTTCTCTGCTTTGGTTTGACTAACTGAACAATCCCATCTGGTTTTCTGAACAACAGTGTTACTCACCTTGCACTTTATGCTTTTCTAGGGATCAGTAATAAACATCCCTTCAGTCGATAATGAAATAGCAAGGAAAATTAGCAGCACTTCTGCCACGAGCTCAGAGCCAGTAAATCCCAGAGAAATGCCATGGCACTCATATAGGGTTCAGACACCTGCTGGGACTGATCCCCACATCTCCCTTCTTCATCTTTATCTCTTTACCTGTAGCTATTCTTCTTCCTGTGATGCTGAAGGATGTCCCCCTTGTAATACTGGAGTCACAGCAAAATCCTTCTCAAGTGTCCCAGCAGCAGTGCTTTGTGTCCCCAGTCCTCCCCGCCAGGATGGACGTGATTCATTTCAGATCAGTGGCTCCACAGGAAATCTATTATTTCCTGTTCTTCCAGTGAATGATGTTTCTCCCTCTAAATTGAAGCTTTTCACAGGAGCGGATGGCTCCTCCATGTATTTCTCACCTCAAGGAGACATCTGGCAAAGCTTTAAAATCATGCAACTATTTGGTTTCAGCTGCTTTGAGGTAAAAAGCTAGTTTTTTGGTTCAAAAGTTGTTTCGGCACTAATGGATAATGATGGTAAAATAAAATAAATATTTAGATGCAAATGGTCCAAGGCAAAATGAGATGTCATGAATCACTGAACTGTTTGGCCTCATTTGATTTTTTTTTCTTTTTCTTCCCAGTTTGAGAAAAGTTCTGCCTTCTCATCCTGATTTGGACCATTAACACACTTTGAACATCCAAACTGGTCGACTATTTTCCATCCAGCCTTGGAATTAGTCCACTGCTGTAATGCGCCATGGTTTCTACTACAGCTACAGTGTCTTACTCAACCGTTATATAGAGGAGGAATGAGTGTTAGGTGATTTAACTCCTCCATCCTGGGGGGCAATGAATGGACATCAGGAGCGCTCCTGCAGGACTGCAACGAGTTTTAGTCTCGGTTACTGACACAGTGGAGGGAGCTTAAAGCTTAAAATTGAGAGCAGGGAAAATCTCTAGGAGGGAGCCACGTCGAGCCGCAGAGAGGCAGATCCAGCTGGCTTTGTGATGACTCAGCTTCAGGGAGATAATTGCAATATCCAAATATCAAGGAATGTTGCTGCCAAGGAAGGAAAGGAAATATTTATGGTGGAAGAGAGTTCAAAGGCAGCATGGCTGAGCTGCTTGTGTGAAAACAGAGGTGGGATGATCCAGGCTGAGCAGTAAGGAAAAGTATTAGCCTGTGAAATTAGCCTCCTGAGTGTGGAAGAGTTAGAAACTCCATCATTTGGGATGCTCAAAATTACACTGCACGAGAGCTGAGTGAGTTCCCTCCAGGGAGCAATCATGCACCAGCTGAGACAGATCTCTCCTGCCTCCCCACCTCTGCATTTCACTGCATTTTCTCATATAACTGCAGGTGTCAGTAAGGAAATTATTAGATCCACATCCCCAGAGGTCCCATGATGCCTCCCCTCAATTGGAGCTACAAGTTCCTACACCCTCCTGCCAACAGGCTGTGAGATGGCCCTGCCAGACAAGTGGGATTTGTTTCCCCAGGCAGTTTGACTTCTGCAAGCAGGGAAATTGGATGCACAGCCTCTGCATCCCTCACCAGGCTCACAGCACGCAGGCTGCCCCACATCATGTCCCTGGGGCACAGTTATCACAACACTGGCACTGACTGCAGCCAGCTCCAACACCAACTGTTTGAGGACAAGTGAAGCGGTTTGGCACCACTCCTGCCCTGGCACAGCCGGTCTCTGCACCATGGTACCAGGGGAATGGATAAAAAAGAGCAGGAAAGGAAAGGGAGAGCCAGAGGTTCCCAGAGGAGCTTGGCAAGGTGCCTGCCAGGAGCCAGAAAATAAATCCAAAGGCTTTCCCTGAACAGCTCAAGGATTAAAACATCAGTCCTGGCGCAGGCTGGCAAAGGTTGGACACCGCCAGATGTGAAAAATCTTTGTAGAGGAAAAGCCTCACCATCCAAAGAGAGGAAAAGAAGAGCCTCAGCTCTTGACTGATGTGTCTGCAGTGAGCAGCAGAGGAGAAGGTGCCCTTTGCTTTCGCTGCCAGCTTTCCTCCAGAAAAAGCAACAGAAGGAAGAAAGCTTCACTGCAACACTGCTGAGGGGGACAAAGGTCGGACTGCTCAAAGATCTACCCAGCAGCTCCCTTCTACAGAAGGCAGAGACTGTTCAACATCTCTGTGCTATAAAAGCCTGCTGCCGCTTTGGTTTGACTTCTGCCCACCTCTAGCTTGATGTCCCCGAGCTGTACCAAGTTTTCTGCACCTTCCAGGTGCTCTCCTGCAGATGGAATGGCTGTATCACCTCCCTGCTGTAGCTGGACCCAGTGTTTTGGGTGGTAATGTGGGAGGACCTTGACAGTTTCTGTTAAGAGAACTGATTGCATCAATGCCACAGCCATCTGCACCCGTCTGGTCTCCTGGACTAAACTCTTCCTCTCTCCACACTCCCTAGGGATTGCTACACAGTGTACTGGCATCAAGGACAGTATTTGGTACATGACACTGACAGAAGATAGGATCCTTATCCCCATCTTCTAGAGGATGGAACTGAGATACAGAAAAGTGACTTGGCTGGATTCATCCAGGTCATTTCAAGCTGAGCATGGAAAACCATGCTTTCCAGCTCTGAGCAAATAACCCAGTCCACAGACCCAACATCTCACCCTGTTTGCCAACCACTATATTTTTGTTTGCTCTCGCTTTCGGAGAGAGGCTAAATTATCCCTAATTACAATTCAAATTAGAGGAACTATGGCTTCTTCAGCCATCAGCACAGGGGAAACCAACTGGAAAGGAAAAGGTGTTATCAGCTATGTCAGGGATTCAGATTGATTTTTCTCCCCATGTTCCAGAATATTTTGACATCAGAGTGAGACCAAGTGAGGAGAAATTTTCATCCCAGAAGAGCAATTGTTTGCTTTTAAAAGGTATAAAGCTGCTGGAAAAGAGACATAAATCTGAAGTGACCATTTAGCCATAACTGCAACTTTGCCAGCAATTTGCTATAACGTGGAATGACTCAGAAATACAAAACCAAGGGGAAAATCTCTTCCTTTGTTCAAGAGAAAAAAAGATGTATCCTTCTTTAAAACAGAACTGAAAGCTCTGCAATATTAGGCTGAATTTAGAGCAAAAACTGCAGAGAAAATAGTCCTGAGTACCTGGTCCCAATCCTATCACTGTCTCCCTCTAACTGTTAATACTTGGTCTTGTTATTCACAACAGAGGGGTGTAAAATGTGGTGTGTAAATCAGTAAAGAGCCAGATAAATCAACTCTGAAAATCACCCGCACACTGTAATTTTCCTGCATCAAGTGATGTTTCAAGCTGCCACTCTTCCAGTCAGGCAGAAAGTTTTGTATCCCATGGCCAGAGGAGTGTGTTTGGCTTGTGGATTCCTGTGCAAGGAAGGCAGGATGGTAAGTCTCAAGCCTAAACGGGGAATATGGACCCTATAAGCCCAAAAATGTGTCTCCCAGTTGCTCTCCAGTTTGTGAGTTGTCTCCTGCTCCATGTGCCTGACATGCCAGACCCCATGGCCATGGGCCAAAATTTAAGCAGAGCCTTCTAGTCGTGCAAGCAGCATGTAAGAGGTTTCCTCCCAAATGCTCCTCTACCGTCTATAACCCACTTACTATGTTAAAGACTCATCATAGCAATAAGCAATGGGGATCTCATTAAGTGCCACCTATAAACACTGAAGATACTGCTCTTGTATCTCTGCAAGAGCCTCTTTAGCAGATGACACGAGCCTGAAAACTGATTTCACCAAACTAAATATGCCTCATTGAGAAAGCTCCACTCCTTCATACTTGGCAGAATCATCTACAGTCATCGTAAAAATAACTCAGCGAGGATTTGAAAGATTTTCTGTGAAGAGCAAGGAACAGCCTTAACTCTGCCCTGGGATACCCCAGGTGCCACCAGGCCAGGACCGGCCGCTGCAGCTGTTCCCTCCCCAACACCCAGGGCTCTGTGCCCTTTTCCAGCACCTAAAAATCATAACTTCCCCCCTAGCCAGAGCCTGGGAACAGCATGTCACACACAGCCCCAGTCAGCCAGCTCCCTCATGAAGATGAATGATCCTTTTTGATGTGATGACACGAGCCAGTAGCTGGGGCCATCTCCCAGCTGCTTTAAGGGCAAAGCAAAGCATTGAGTCTGACATGGAGAATAAGGCATCGTCTGCATCTGCAGGGAAGGAGGGAGACAGATTGCCTGATAATTAACCCTGGGGTGCTAATGACACAGAGCATTTACAGCCACCCCCCTGCCCAGTCCCCGGCATTGAACAGGAAAGCCGCAGCATGCAAAGGGCAGCAGGAGACCTTGACATGCCAGAGGTGAAGTCTCAGCAGGACCAGCTGTGCTGGTTTGCAATGGCAAGAATGTGAATGGGATTTAGGCACAAGGGACAGCTTTGGGTCTTCCAATATGAGTACAAATTACTGCTATGTTTTTGATTTGTACTTGGCTGGCTGTGTCTATAAGCATGAAGGAAATCTGCTTCCCCTCTGAACCAGTGAGACCACACGTGGCCTTTGGAGGATACCCAGGGAAGGGAATGGGGGATCTCCATCCTTGCAATCCACAGGCATGACACCACAGCAGAGCTGGGCAAAGCTCAAACCTGGAAAGTCAGGAAGAATCTGCCCAAATAGCAACCAAACTGCAACTTTGCTACTGTTCCTGGGAAATGAAATCCCCACAGAGAAGTTTCTTTTCATTTGGTCAAAACCTCCCACTCTGATTATAATCAAAGCATCACATTCTGCCTTGCCTTCTCCCTGGCAGTGATGGGGTCACTGGGGATATCTCAGCAGGAAATTTCTAAAGGAAATGTCTTTCAAAACGAGCCTTTGTGATAAGAACATATCCATCTTATCAAAACGCCTTGTTTCCTGTTTTATTTTTAAACAAAATCTGCACAGATGTGCGCTGTGAATCCATACCACGCTGCATCCCCCAACCGTGCCGGTGGCTCACACCAGCCCTGCAAGGCCAGGAGAGGAATTCAGGCATTTGCTACCCTCTGCTGTCCTCAGCCTGCTATTTCACCTCCCTCTAGCAGAGGCCACTGCTATTTTCCTCTCTCCTCTATGTCCCTCTGTCACCTGCCAGAGAGGCATCATCATCCTTCACATCAGAAGACACTGAGCCTTTCCAGGTGCCTTTGGGCTGAGCCTGCTGCCCCCTCAACCATCTGCTCCCCCAAACCATTCAGACACATCTCCCAAATATTATCATCTCCATACGCAGAGTAGCTGTGCTTCCCTCCATCCCCCAACCTGCTTTTTCACACTGTCCTTTCTGCTTCCCCTAACCCTACCCTTGTGCCGCTCCTCCCTCTGTATTGCTCACAAATATGAAACGGCTCACAGGAGAGCGGGACTCTGGCCTGCCAAGCACTGAAAGCCCTTCTGCAGGTCTCAGAGCATGGCCTGGCATCGCCAGGGTTAATTCTGAGGTGGTATCAGTGCCACTCCTGCCTTTATTAACAACCCTTGACCCTTCACAGAGGAAAACAAGCCAAGAGATAAATGCCATCCTTGTTGCTTTGGTGCCCACGTTGAATATTTATCACCATCAAGGTTATTTATCACAGGAAGAGAGATCAGGGCATAATTCCCTCCTAATGAGCCATGTTCAACCGACTCCTGATAGGATCTGAAGTGTGGAATCTCTTTCTCCGAAATCGGTTGTTTACCGCAGCTGCCAAGCTGTGCCGTTCTCCCCCAGGAAGCGGCATGCAGCTGCCTGTCCCAAGGGCTTGGGGTTTCACAGGGAGATAAACATGACCCTGCACTGCTAACACAACTTGTTGATTGCCTACAATAACCAGTCTTGCCGTCTTTAGCAGAGAGCACTCCCAGAACAGAATATAGTCACCAAATCATCGGTCCCGGTCTGAAACCAAGAGACCTAGCAGCTATGGTGACATTTCCAGGTGGTGCTCCTAGGATCCAGTCTAGGTGTTGCTCTGGGGCAGTGGGAGCCCAAACGATCTCTTTAGGAGGCATCACGATCTCAAGAGATCCAGCTCTGGCTTCCATGGGCCTTCAAGAGCTGCAGAAAGGGGCACGTTCCCTTTGTGCTGAACAGCATAGGGGGATCGGGATCTCACGGCTAGGAGCCAGCTATGGTCATAAAGCACTTGTTCCTCTTGTAGCCCTGAAGTAGTTCCCTGGATGCCCCTCAGGAGTCCCCAAGGGACCAGGGCACCTTCTCATTCAGTGCTAAAGCTGGTGACTGTTTTGTTTGACAAGTTTAACCTCCACCAGAGATCAAACTTGGGCACCTCTGTCTCCTTGTGAATCTGGACTTAGATGTACCCCAGCCTTAGCCAGATTTAATTGAATTTCTGGCAATCCAGGTCTCTCCAGCCAATTTTAGGGGATGGACGTGAGGACATACAGACTGAGATCCTGTGAGATTTGCCAGCAGGGAACAGGGAGGGACAGTGCCAGAGGCAGAAAGTAGGTCTGTGTTTGTACAGCACAATAGGATGCTCCTCCATCCCTGGGCACTGCTGCAGTTCATACAAGCCAAGGGAAAATGAAACCTTCTTGATGCAAAATGCCCACAAATCCCAGATACCTCCCTTCCAGCCATGTAGGGATGCAGAAACTACTGAGACGCTCCTGTATCAATTCTTATTTATAAATGGAGTTTGCATGTGAGTGTAAGTCGCAACAGTCTTTTGGAGGGAGGGAGGAAGGTTAATTCCTAGTCAGAACAATGCAGGGAATGATCTTTCTATGTACTTACTGAAGCAGTGGTTGTGCTCATTCCAAGATAAGCAAATGAATAACAAATTCTATAAGGTGGTAAGAAAGTGAATCTGTATTCTTGGCATTTTACTATGGATGACCCAAGTTCAGCTTCATACGTGAGCCTGAATTTTGCACTTCAAGCAGGGATCCAAGCTCTTTGCTATGTAAGAAGGGTATCCCTTTTCCTAACGCCGCAGGACACATTCAGTGACTGCTAAACACATTTTCTGAGAACTCACAAACAAATCCCTTAATGAGCTGATGAGTTAAAAGGAATGCAAAAATAGGACATTTCAGAAATGTCACACCTGCCTCAGATCATATATATTTTTAGCCCGGTTCCCTCAGGAAATGAGATCCATGGAGTCATTCAGAGTCTGGCCTGGCTGGCTGCCCTCTTCGTAATAACTTTTGAACATGAGTTTTACTCAAATTTGACAGACTGGAGATCTCAAAGATACTATCAAGCTCCTACACGTTTAGTAAAAAGAGGTGATCATCGAGAAAAGCCACAGCTGTGCCATGACTCAGTCTGCACCAGGCAGGAGGCAACGCACAGCCCCATACCATAAATCGAAAGGAAATCTTCATTCGTTCTGCTGCTCACACAAGTCTGTGTTTTTATCCCAAGCAATTTCAGGCTAGGCTTGGTTAATTTATGCTAAAACTGTCCAAAAAAACTTGAGATCTAGGGTGTAGGGGGATTTCTTTTTTTTCTTTTTAAAGAAACACTAAGGATTCATTCATCTCATTATTCACCAGGGCGAAGCTTTCTCCATACGCACAGACTGAAAACAAACAGCCTCCGGAGATGCCTGCTCAGCCCTGCCCTTTGCTTTGGCTCTCACCAGGACAGAGGGATAAGGCTGCCCTCGCTGGATCTGGCCCCCACCCCTCCCAGCCACAGTGTAAGGTTCTTTTTTCACTGATTTTCTCATGATTTTGTCATTCTGGGAGGACAGGGAGGGAGGGCCGCCTTTGCTTGTCATGATTTTCCCCAAGAATAATTGCTGGTGCTTTCTACTGTCTCTGAGTTGTTGTGTGCTCTTTATTTCTGTTGTATCTTAAATGAAGTGGTGGGTGTTTTCTGATTTCTCTTGGGTTTTTTTAACTTGTACTGTTTTCTCATGTATACATTTTTTTCACAAGCCAGTAAGATGATTTCAACATATTTACCCTAAAAGCATTTCTCCCTCCCCCTACACCTCGCCTCCAGAAACCCTGGTACAAGTGAGAAGGATTTTTTAGCTTTACTCTTCCCAAGTTTCTGGCTGTCCGTATATTTTAACTGCTCACTTTTAGTTCTCAATGGACAATCATAGGAACCTAAATCTCATTTCTAGCACAAACAGGAAGATTAAGAAAACACACCCTTTTTAAGAGATTCCAATCTGAACCAAGAGATTGCTTGAAGTGTCCCAGGCTTGAAACCAAACTTCCTGCTGGAAGCTGTGGGCTGAGCTCTTGTTTAGGATGCACCCAAGCTGGCAGAAAGTCCCCCCTGGTACCTGGCCACATCTTGCTCTCCTTTGCTCAGCAACTTCTGTCATTTCTCCTTCTGAAACTTTTGGTGCACATAATTTCCCCTCAAAACCACTATTTCCTATTTTCTTCAACATGTTCTTATTTTTTCAGATAGCCTTCACAGCCAGTTCTAGGTACCCTCCATAGCTGGAGATCCTGGAGTCTCCCTCTTGAGTTGTGGGGCAAACTCACCACCAATCTAGGCTTTCTAGGTTTTCCCTTGCCTCTTGGTCTGCTAGGATTTCCACCAAAAAAGCCTTGCATAGCACTCTCATCATCTATCTCCTCCTCCTTCCCTCCGATCATCTCTCCTACCATGTCTTTTCTACTACGTTGTCCCCAGCTATATTTCCTGTAGAGCATCCTGCCCAGGTGGTCCCCAGAAGAAGGGCCACGTTTCCCACAAAGCCCAGACCTGGTGAGTGTGACCAAGGTGGGCAGGAGACATGATGCTGCCCAGCCTGTGAGCCATCACTAAGGTGACAGGGAGAAGCAGCAGATTCCTCATTGCCATGGTAACAAGATGTTCCACACTGTGCAGCGGGGCAGGATGCTCTGTGCTCCACGCATCTGGCCAGTCTTTGGGGGACCCAGGGTGTTGGGGACCATGGGGATCCTGACTTTGGTGCTTTGTAGCTGCTCAGGTAAAAGATCAGTGTGGAGGTGGATATATTGTGCTCTGACTCCTTGGAGCCTTGGAGAGGTGACCAGAGTGAGCTGAGCACCCTCCAAGCTGAGCCCGAGCGCTGCCCCTCTGCTTTCCTCCTAGGACAGCCTGCGTCCCTGCCTTGGGACCTGCCAGCCATCTCCAGCTGGGAACACCAAGGCGGTGAGATTTGCAAAGCTCTCCTGCTGGACGTCCCTGACCCATGCACTCCTCTTTCCTGGGTGAAGTAGTCTCCCCATCCAGCCTGTGTCCAGGTGTTGGGGAGAGGACCCTCTCCTTGCTGCCCACTCTGCCAACGACCTGGGCAGAGGATGTGGCTTCCCAGTCATGGCCAACATGAGCAGAGATGGTCCAGTCTGACTTTATGGTCTCTACCAGCTCTGCTCACCACAGCCTCACTTCTTGCCACTTATTCCTCCAGCTCCTGGCCTTTTTGTCTCCTCTAAGCACATAAACAACCTCAGGTCTCCCTGTAGGATGGTCCCCAGTGGGGCTGGGTCCATCCACATGCCACACAGGTTGCCAGCCTGCTCCAGTGGCTTCCCAACCCTCCTCTCTCCTCAGTTCCAGGCTTGTTTTTTGCAATGCCCTGAAATTCCTCAAATGTGTCCCCAGCTTTTGTCTGTCTTTCTCTGGCCTAGGCCTTGTCTTCATCCACACGGACAGCAGCCTGTATTCACTGCCCTGCAGCCCTATTGAGATGGAGGTGGCTGATCCCACCTACCACTGGGTGCAGGACAGGGCAGGTAAGGTCCTGGCTCCTCTCAGCTGCACAGACAGGAGCAAGCAGCTGTGATGAGCTCTGCTACTGGGAGGCAAGAGAGGGGTAGGAGGGGAAACAGCCACCCAAGGAAGGAGCAGGTCTGTGGAGCAGGTGAGGGGCACGTGAAGACAGGGATCTTATGAGATTGCATGTGTTGGGAGATGCTGAACTGCAAAAAGGACATGAGGTTATGGGGTAATACCCATTTTTCTGTCCTAATAAGGTCTGAGAGGTTTTGTTAAGAAAGTTTTCAGGCATTCGGACGGTTCTTTTGCAGATAGCGATATTTCTGGCAGAGAGAGCACTGGGTTTCTTAATTTCTTCTTCCCTCTCCCTCAATAACTTATCAGAGAAGGAAAGGGAAGAGCAGCTTTGGGAGTCCTTGTAGAGTGTCAGCAGTGGTTTAAGGAGACCAAATATGGGGCAGTCTAGGAGAGCATGACATAGCCGCCCAGGAACTGGGCCAACTCAGCACAAGACAGCAAACTCCTGGTGATCACTGCCAACCCCTCTGTCTTCTGCACTAGCCCCCAAGTTGTTCTCAGTCACCAAAGAGGGACATCTCCTCTTCCAACACTTCCAAGCAGGCGACAGTGGGAAGTATTCCTGCACCATCTCCTACATGAAGCACGGGGTCCCTGTATCCCAAACGTTTCACTACAGCATCTTTGGTGAGTCCAGCACCATGCTAACAAGCAGGGTAGCCAACCCAACAAGAGCAGGAAGGGTGGAGAGGCCATGGGGTGAGAGGAGGGATGGGACTATACTCAGCTCTCTGGATGAAGGAGCTCTCTCTTGGCAAGGGGGAAGAACCAGGCACCTTTCAGGGTTTTCTCCCACAGGCTACCATGTGCTCGGAGGCCTGGACACTGTGCTGCTCTTCCACAGCAAGCTCTGTGAGGATGAGTGGACCAAAAGCTTCCTGTGGGGTCTACAGGATAAGCTGAGGCAGCTGGAGATTGAGCAGCACTGCAAACTCCAGTTCACCGCCACCTTCTGCTTCCCCTCACTCAACAACCCTTCAGATGAGTTCATCATCCAAGTACAGCTAGAAGGTAGAGGCTCAGGCAGAAGCACCACAGCAGAGTCCCCAGGGGACAACGGAGGCGGTGGGGTGGAGTGAGAGAAGTTCAGGCATCACAGTTTGTGCTTGCAGGGGGAAAAGGGAGGCAGCACAGGGCTGAAGGGAGTGTAGTGAAATTAGGGGCTCTTGGAAGGCAGTGGTGTCTAATGGCTAGATTTGTTCAGGGCTTTGCCCATCTCCTGCTGGAGCTGGGGCTGCCTAAGCTGCACCAGTGACTCTCCGTACTCTAGTGTCCCTCTTTGGACCCCAGTGGGACGAACACTGCAAATCCCAGGACATGGAGACCATCACAGGCTGCTACCACAAAACAGTCCAGCACAACCTCGGGCAGGTAAGCCCTGGAGCCAGCATATTGGCAAAGGAGGGAGCATGGCACAGGGTGAGGGGGTGGAACCGGGACACTCTCTCCAGGCCCAGGTATCTTCAGCAGTGCTGGAGTGAAGACGAGCACCCCTGAGGGTTTGCTCGGTCTCCCTGGGGCCCAGCTAGAGCTCCCACTCAGGCTGGTGTGCAGTGCCTGTCCCCCTTGGCTCACATGCCACAGCTCCCACACTATGGCACTGGGAGGACATTTTCTATGCAGCAAGGTCTCAGCTTCCCTCTTGGACACCAACATTGCCCTACTGAGCTCTGCCTGCTCTGCCCTCCCCAGGTCCAGCTCGCCCTTACCAGGTTCTTCAAGGAGCACAAGTCCTTCCACGTCACTGGGGCAGATAATCCCAGCATAAACTTCACCAACCAGTTTATCGGCTTCTTAAAGACCAAGCAGTGCAGCGGGGGCTATGGGCAGACCAAGCAGCTGCAAAGATGTCTCGACTGTTGCAGTGAGCCAAGAGTCCACAGCCCTTTGGTCCCCTCTCTTCTTTCCCCCTGCTTGTCTCTTCCCCTGCCCATGCACAGCTCTGTTTCTGGGTCCTTGCTGCTGTCCCCATGCACACCCAGCCCAGGGAATGTAGTGGACAGAGTAATTCTGAGCCCTTAAGCATCAGGGCTCAGTTTCCCTGACTCTTCCTTGAATACAACTTTATCAAACAGCCAGTGCCATTGCTTAGAAAGGCCTTTCTACATGTCCTTTCCTCAGTTGTATGCCCACCAGGCATGTTCAGCCCTCCTAAGAACAGCCAGTGCTTCTCATGCCCTGTTGGGACCTACAGCCTGATTTATGGGATGGCATTTTGCACTCCTTGCAAGGACGGCATGATCACCAGGGTGCCAGGCGCCAGCTCCATGATGGACTGTGTCAAGAAGGAAAGGAGCAAGCAGGGTACACAGATCATCTGCTACTGAAGCGGGGCAGGGAGGGGACTGGGGGACTCTGAACTGAGGGCAGGGACTACAGTGGGACCCCAGAGCAGCTGCCCCAAAAATGCTGGCCATGGCAACTTCTACAGCCCTTGGAGGTCCCTTTGGGGAGACAGGTACTTCTTGTCTCTTCCATCACCATCCCTGAAGAGATCACAGCTCCCTCACTGCTCCTCACACCACGGCAATGCTCAACAATCTGATTTCTCTCTCTCCACCTTGGTGTCCTCAACTTGCCTTAAGCTCTGACAACCTCACTGCTAGGAGTAATGTAGGTCACAATATTCCTGCTTGTTTCTGGGGCTGGGGAGAATTAGCATCAGGATCATCTCCAGGGCCTTTAGCAGTGGGACTTCTCCCTTTGAGTCAGTCCCACCCATTTCTCTCCCCTCAGCTGTCTCCATTGTGCACAGGATCCCAGTCCTGCTTCTTATCATCTTGCCAGCATTACTAGCCATCAATTTTCTCTTCATCCTGTAAGTCTGAGCTCCTTCTCCCAACATGGGACATTTTGAGGGCAGATTATTGGTGTTGAGTCCCCCAGCTCTACATTCCTCCGTGGAACAGGAGATGAAGGAAAACCTGAGCCCATCACTGTGACACCAGCAGAAGGTGGCATGGCAGAACAAGGGTGCAGGACAGCAACAGCTGGGATAATTCTTGGCAATAGCTTACACAGCCATATAGGGAGTGGTTGGGTATGGCCCTGGGGAATCCTGGCTCTGAGGAATCCTGTCCCTGAGGGCTGGTGTTGGGTGGCTGCAGGGCTCTGGTGCTAGTTCCTGGCACAAAATTCCCATTTTTCACTATGGGCTTCTGTCTTTCTGTAGCAGCTCTTGTTACTGTTTCTATCAAGAGTACCAAGCATCATCTCCAAGGGCTTCCAAGATGACAGGAAGCACCACAAGGATGGAGACAGTGACCAGTTTCTTCAAGATCCCCAGGCAGGGCCCCCAGCCTGGCCCTGATTCTGGACCTGCCAGTGACGCCAGTCATCTGGATACCAGCGCATCTCAGGGGGGTGATGAGGAGTGCACACATGGAGAACCATCCCCTGCCGTGACCTTGAACCTTGCTACTGTGACTGGTGAGACAACTCCTGGGCTGACACTGGAGGACAGAAAGGACACTTTTTGAGATTCTCTCCATGAGCACAGCAACTTGAGGGGACAGGATCTGTCCAGCCACTGCTGTCCATTTTGTTTGTGTCCCCAACCACCTCACATTGGCTGAAATATCCAGCAACGGAGAAGAGGGATACCCTCCTTCTCCTCTCTGAATTTTTCTTCCCAAATAGCTCTGACTACAACCACTCCTTTTGCTAATAAAGACTGGCTTCTATTTGCACCTCTCTGCAACACTGGACGCTCCAGACACAGCAGGATTTGGGTGTTAAAAGGAGGGGACCTATCATACAGATTGAACCAAGTGTTTGTCTTTAGTTTTTGAAGGCATCATGCCCAGTCAGTCTTGCACTAAGGAATGACTCGGTTTCCTGCCTATACCACTTTTTTATACATCCCTGAAAAAGCAGCCCCTGGGAAGAGCTTAAGCCAGAGCATTTGCTGGGTCAAGGTTATATAGGACAGGGCAGGAGAAAGCTCAGCCTCAAATCTCTTCATTTTCAGAGCCAGGCCTTGCCATGTGAGGGACACGGGGCTTTGGGAAGGATTCCCACCTTCGTGGTCTCAGAGATTAGCATCTGTAGCTGAAACTTTCCTGAGCCCAGCAGCTGTTGGAGAGTCCAGGAGAGGGCAGCAATGCAGTGAGAGAGGCACTGCTCCAGCACAGAACAGCCTGGGCAGCGAGTGGATGATTTTTAGCAGAAATAGGCTCTGGATCCAAAATGCAAGCAAGAAAAGGGCTTGCATTTTGCTTCTGACTCTCTGACTCAAGGCTGACTCTGCTTCTTGGAGTAGAAGAAGCACACTCAGAGCAGGGGCATCAGTGCAGCTCCAGGACTTGTGTTTAGTATGGTAGTTTTAGGTGCACTAAGCTGTCCCAAGAAACTTAGCAGAAAGTGTGGGCTGGCAACTGTTTGCTGAGGCCCAATGAAGGAAGAAATGGCACGATTCATCCATTGCCTGCAGACCAGCCGGCCCAGCAGTGGCCAGTCCGTGGGCAGGAATGCCAGAAAGTGCCCTGGAGATAAGAGAAGGGAGTAGAGCAAAGTGGAGAAGAGGCAGAGTAAGGGGCAGGTGTGTGCGATGTCTGAGGGGAGGGGGCCGTGAGTCTCCAGGTAGGAGGTGCAGGAAGGAGATGACAGGAGGGCCACTGGTTAGCTATAAAGCTCCGTGGTTCGTCTGCTCCTCACAGCTCTTCTCCAGCTCACAAGGCTCCTCTGTGGGACTGCAGCAGATGATTAAACACAGTTTTGGCATCAGGAAGACGAAGGTAGGGGAAAAGCCAGTGATGGGAGTGCTGGCTTTCAGGCTCTCTGAAGCGTGGAGAGCTGGAGTAAAACTGCAGGAAAGGAGATAGTGGGAACAGGCAGGTCAGTTCTGGGTCTGTCCCCTTAAAGTTGCTCTGCCAGGCTGGAGGTGAAGTCCCTGGGGCATGGGGACTGAGGAGCACTGGGGCTTCCCCCCTCTACTGTGGAGCCTGGATGTGCTCAACCTCCTCAGTCACTCTCAGCTTCTCCCCTCTGCAAAATCCTCCAGGGGGCTGCAAACCCCTTTCTGAATGAACCTGCATGCCAGCAGGGCTGCAGCCCAAACCACAATCATGCTAATGAGGCAAAGCTAATGCCCACCCGCTGCCTTGAGGAGGTTGTGTACATGCCAGAGAGACCCAGCAACATGTAATGAGACTGCTCGCTTGGCACAGGCTGGGATGAGGAGGCAGTGGCAGCAGCTGCCCAACTTAGCTCTGCAGCCCAGCTTGGAGGGAACAGATTCCTTCTGACTAATCTTGAGACAAGTGTAATTAGCAGGGCTGTGGGCAGGAGTCATGGTTTTCCCCTGTCCCTGGCTGTGTGGGCTGTACTGTGAGTTTGTGGGGAAGGGGTGGGGGAAGTGGCTCTCAATACAGGCTGTTTTGCCCCTGCAATTAAGTGCTGAGCAAAAAGCCGGACAGTGAAATTCCCCATACCCAAGTCAGTGTCCTCCAGGAGGGTTCAAAGAACTGGGCTAAGAAAGGGGTTTGGGCAGAGCAGGGCTGGTAGCCTGAAGATAGGCAGATGATGTCCAGCTGATGGCATGGCTGCAAAAAAGTATGGGACTAGTGTACACGTTGCTCTGAACACTCTGTCATGGGGTTGGTCAAAAGCCTCCCACAGTTTGTTATGTTTTGTGGGTTCCTGTTTCTTTCCTACAATATGTCATAGTTTAATGCACTACTGCCTTCCTGGTGCTGCTGTTCCACGTGAACATGAAAAAAAAAAAGGCTGCCTCCATTCTGGGTTTAATTCAAAAGTCTGTTAAGCACTCGTGTTATTTTCAGCATCTGGGGATGTTTGTGTCAGGATGTGTTTAGGTGCTTCCCTGGACTGGGATCTAAGAGAAAGACCAAGGTAATTGGGTTTCTGGAAAACCAAAGGGATTTTTGGTGTGGGGTGGTAAGGCAGTAAGTGGCAGCAACACAATCATTTGTAATCATCTGCCCACACTGCTATTTAACCAGACTGAGATAAATAATTGATGCTTATGTTTGCAAGCAATTATCTTGAAAATATTCTTATTTATGTCAGAATTCAGTCTTGCTGGATCTCAAAAGGCCTTCTGTTAAATCAGGGCAATTCTGTACATGTAATAGAACCTTTTCAGAAGTAATTTGGGAACCAAAGTTTCATCTTCCCAAGGTCCCTCAGTAATTGCCTTTTTTTAAAAAAAATGTTCTGGTCCAGAATTTATTTTATGCCTAAAATCCAACTAGAACACTGTGATCAACTCTACAGGGAAAAAGCAATGGGAAATTTTTATTGGCCAGAATAAAGAACAAAAACAAGTATTGGATAAGTAGAAACACTAATTTCAAATGGTAAATGCGAAACATTTTGGCATGAAATAATTAGACCTCTCATTTTTATACTGGGGACATGTTTTCCTCTGAAAATGAAAACATGGTGAAACTTGCCTGCATTTGTAAAACTTCTGGAGGTCACAAAGGCAGTCCTACACAGCCCAGGGGAGAAATGCTGAGTAAAGCTGCTGCCCAGTTCTCTGTGGGGGCCTGAATCCAGCCCAGAAGAGGTTTAATCTCCCCAGTAAATTCAGGGTTAGGGCTTTCTACCCAGGCTGCCAAACACCTTTCTTTGCATGTACCTCTTCACTCATCTTCCTTTCCACCATCAGCGACTGGGTAGCCCAAAATACATGCTGGCTTTGCACATTTTGGAATATCTGTGCTGGTGTGAGAGGCTGGGGGCTCTGCTCTCAAACTGTTGTCCCAGTTTCGCCCTCATGCAGACTTGTTTGAATCAAGACCCATGCCAGTGAAATGGGAGCTGGGAGGTACAGCTGGGTGAATTAAGAGTTAGGAACCAAAGTCATATTCTTAATTCATAATTTTCAATTGCCTTTACCCCTGTGATATGAAATGAGGCCTCCACTGATCCCACATGACAGGAGGAGCAGAGCAGTGCAGAATTGGGCCCTCAATTGTATATTGGCATCCATGGCAACCTCTCATTTCTATTTGCTCACAGTAATTGCTGAAACTCTCCTGCACCAGAGCACCCCTTGCTGGGGGTCTAAAGGAGCCAAGGGGCTACAGAGTGTCTGTAGTGAACGCACATGTGAGGACTTGGGGATGGCACAAAGGTGCAATGCTCACAAGGACAAGAAACTTCCCATGTAGTTCCAAGCTTATGAGTGTCAATTCCCCCAGTGCTCTGGCATCAGTGGTGAAGGACAGACCCCCCAGAGGGTGAGTCACTCCATCCCTGTAGCTGCCTTGGGCTCCAGAGGCACCCCCAGTGCCCCCACCCCTGACCCCCAAGTGGAGAGTGCTAGCAGGCATGGATGTGACAGACCCCAAGTGAGCTTGCCCTCAGTGAGCAGCCATGTCCCCCATGCGTTGTAAAAGTATAAGCTCATAGCTGCCCCTGCAAGCACAGCAGGACTTTGCAGCGCAGCAGGAGCCACCCTGGTGTCGAACAGCATCAATGCCCCCAGTGAATCCCTCTCGGGAGGGCTACTCTGCCCTGCAGTGCTAACACTGTGCTGTTTTCCAACACCAAGGCCTGCAGGCTCACAGGCCCACCGGTTTTAATGACGTGGGGAAATTTCCTCCGGACAAAGGAAGTGAGTGGGGTCCTTTGAAGCCCAGCTCCCTTCCCCAGTCAACAGCAGCAGGACCACTCGGCTCACGTGATGTCTCATTAGGTAGCTCTCCTGGGCGCAGGATGTGTCCCAGGGAGGCTGCATGTCAGCTCCAACAATGAGGCAAATTGCAACCCAAACCCCTTTGAGGTGGCCGCTCAGGCCAGTAGGGCCAAGCCTGCTGAGAAACATTAAAGACCCCCCATCTGGCTCACAGCCCTCCTCCCCCAGGATGGGGTGGATTTGAAGGCAGAAAGTGAAGGTCTGGCTTTTGATTAGCATGTGGCACTGCCTCGAAAAGGAAAGGCATGATGGGTGGGTGTAGGAGTGAAGGGCAGTGTGTTTGGTGTGCCTGTAGCTGTCGGTGACAAGCTCACTACTCTCTAGTTGCACAGAGGACCCCAAGAGAGGAAAGAATTTTTGCATGACTGCAAGCTGAGCTTTTCTCGGCCTTTTTTGCAGGCTGCCAGGCTTGAGCAAGGGGTTGTCACCAAACAGTAGAACTGGGCCAGGGAAAGGCCTGGGGCCAGCTGAGGGCTTCTCGGTGCTGCAAGCAACATCAAATTTTGCCATCCGATGAAGGATGACTGTGGCCAGATTCATGCGATCTTCAGTGTGAGGAGTTGACTGTTCTTGCTGCTGGGGATGGAGGAGATGGTAGCGCTGGGGTTGCTGTTCCCAGCCCCTTGCCACCCACATCCACACACCAGCACTGCTGGCAGCAATCAGCTGAACTATCCTGAGCCTGGCACAGACAGGGCAAGGGGCACCAACACCTCTGAATGAGTGAACTCCATCCAGACATTCTCCTCCTGGCCCTCTAGTCCTCCCTGTGCTGGAAGACAGCCTACTGCATGGCCTATGGCAACAATTCAGGAGAGCAGCCTCCAAGTTTGCCCTTACTGAGGCCATCTGCATCTGAGCAAGCCCACAGGTCTCCAGTGGGTTGCGGTCCACCTGTCCTTCAAACACCCTCTCAGGGAAAACAGCTTGTGCCATGAGGCTGTCCCCTTCTCCTGCAAGGCTCTCTATGTTGCAGGGGTCCATCTTTCTTTGAAAGCCAGGATGGATTTGTGGTGGAGGTGGAAGCAGGAGGAATTTCCTCTGCTAAGGAAGAGCTCTGCCTCTTTTATGCCCATTTTCTCTCTTCCTCAGGCTTTGCTGCTGCTTTGCTCCCAGTGCCCCCTGAAACTCAGGGCCTCCCAGCAGCAGGGTAAGCCAGATGAACGTGGTCCTGCCGGTCTGACAGGTGCCAGAGGTGACAGACTACACCTTCTCCCTCTGGATTCTGGGACTGCTGAATAAAACCACTTCTAAAACATATCTGATCGCTAACTACTTGATACACAATTGGAGATTTTTAATGAAAAAACCTCTGAAATAATTATGAGCAAATACCATGACTGCTGGTTTTTGTGACGGTTTATAATATACTTCCTATCTCAAGGTAACTGCAAGTTCAGTTTACTATTTGCAGTTCCAGCACCTGCTTGTGTAACCTCAGCCTTAAGCAAGACCTGCTTTGAGTTGGAGCGTATGGGATTGTTTCTTTCTTGTTAAAACTGCCTAATCCGATGGAGGGATAAACACCTTGATGACAGCCTTGTATTAATTCACTGCAACTCCAGGAGTATCTCGGATCCCGACTATCCACTGCACAGCAGTACCCTTGCACATGTGGCAAACAGCCTACAGACAGGGAACTAGTGCAAAAACTGAGTTGTTTCTGCTGCTTATGTGATGTAAGATAGACTTCATCACACCTCACCAGGGACCTAGGAAAGAGTGCGTCCCCACGCCTCGCACAACATGTTCCACCCCAAACCATGAAGACAGTCTGCCCAGACCATCGCATCTCACTCAGTACCTACAGGGAGATGCAGATTGACTAGCTTAGGTGCAGAGGGAGAACATGGGAGCGCCCAGAGAGCTGCATCAGGGGCTGGCTCGTGCTGTTGTCTCGGAGGTGAACCCCAAAGGCTGCAGCTGAGGACTCTTCCTGCCTGACCACAAACCACCCGGATTTCCAGGAAAAAGGGCTGCCTAGCTGGCAATGCCAAGGATAAACTCTCATGGTAGCACCTGCCACTGTGAGCAAGCTGGCTTTGGGCTGGAGGTCCTTGGTGACACAAGCAAAGAACAGGCTGCCTGTCACAGACAGCTCCTGCCAAAAGGCACCAAAGAAGTGAGAAGCTCAGTCATGAACTCTCCCCAGAGGAGAATGTCTCCCTGACAGTGCTTTGATCCCTGAGCTGAAGACTGCACTCTTTGAAGAAATGAGATGTAGAGATTTTTCTCTGCAGACAATAAATCATGGCAGTTATTCACTTTGATCTTATCCAAAATATGAATAAATACAGAGCTGCTCCACCATCTCAGGTGGAGTACAGAGTTAACTAATTGCCTGAATGCTGATGGGCAAAGGGCTGTCTTGCCAGCTGCTGTCCATAGGCAGCAATTAATTAGAAGTGTTCCTGTTTAATTTTGCGTATCTTTTCTTTCAAGCCCAAAAAGACCACTATCCACTTGGTGTGCTCTTTCTCCTCCAAAGATACATACTTGCTATCATATGCAAGATGTAGGAGATAATTAGTGCGGTTTGCTCACTGCTGCTGAGTTCTCAGCTGGAGACCGTCCACTTTTGAGCATCATGCCTTGAAAGATGACAAATTAGAGAGGGCAGGTGGCATCTGGAAGGCCTGAACTGCTCCCTCTACAGAACTGAGAGGTCAAGAGTATTCAGTTCAGGTCAGAGGCAGCTAAGGGGGCAGGAGCGGGCTACCAGTCCCTGAAATGGTGTTGAAAGATGGCTGTCCACATCCACTGAATGGCAGGCAAGCAAATTTGCGTAATTCGCAGCCCAAAGGCTTTGGGCTGGATATTAGACTATCAAGCAATGAGAATTAAGTTATTTAAGAAGTACAGTTGCCTTCATGAGAAACCAAACAGCTATGTATTACCCCCAGACCCTCTTCCATTGCATCGGCTGGGGCAGAAGGGATCCAGGGGACAGCCCAGGCCAAAGCCCAGCCCAGCCAAGTCCAGTGCTGGGTAAGGGCCCTGGTACAGCAGCGATATGTCCTCCAGCTCTGAACCACAGAGGGCATGTGGACCCTACCCAAGGCTGTGATGCTCATCCCCACAGCCCTGTGGCCGCTTGTATGCCCTGCAGACTCCAACCCACTCCACAGAGCCACGAACGCCCACTCCCAGCTGCAGAAGCCCATTTTGCAGAAGACACTTCACCTCCTGAATGCCTCAGGCACCCCCTCTCCCCCTTATAACCCCCATTCAAGCGTTTTTATCCCAGACCCACAGGCTCCCAGCAGGAGCAAGAGAAGCCGAGCGACCCCCCTCAGCCCCGCCGCACCCTCGAGGCCTCCCCTCAGGAAAGCGTGGGGGCGGGACTGCGTGCTGACCAATCCAGCGCCGCTGCCGGGGCTTCTGGCCAATCCCCTTCGGCCGCGCCTCACCGAGGGTATATAAGGCTCCTCCTGCGACCGTTATGCGTGTGGGTGCTGCCGCCATGAGGGAGGGCTGCGGGCGGGAGAAGGGGTTTCGCTGAGGCAAGTTTGTCTGAGGGGTTGCTGCGGGCTTAAGCCTTCTGAGAACCACAGCGGTTTGTTTGAGCGGCCGATTTTAAGGGGAACCCGCCTGGAGCTCAAGTTGCAGACCCCACCAGCAAGTGCCAAAGTGGGTCCATGGTTGGGAGCATGTTCTGAGGCAGCTTTGCTGAGAGCTGTAGTCATCCAGAGCAGGAAGGTGCTTGGTTTCTCTGCACGGCCACTTAGGGGTTGTAATTATTTCGGCATTGTGTGGTTTGTTTTGCATTGCAGGAAGCTTCAGGGGGGTCAACCAGAACGGGGATCTGATGGGGCATGTGAGCTGGCTGGAGGAAGGAAAGGCTGAAGTAACAACAGCCTTCCCGCTTTGCTCTTCTTTTGTGATTTCTCCAATTAGCGCTGAGCAGGAAAAGCAGTTACAATTAAAATGATACCTATTCAAGATGAAATTATAATTACTGTGGGTTGTTTATGCAAATTTGGCAAAGCACATAGGAGCTGAACAGAAGCCCTGAATCTCCTGGTCTAAAGGCTGTTCTCAACTGTAGTTATGGCTCAATGCAGTACAATTTTCACTTTTCTGTTTTTCTTCTTTTTCATTTATTGCCTCTTTTCTGCTTTTTCTTGTGTTTAGGAAGAGTTGTATCCTGCTAAGCATGCTGTGAACTCTCTTATGGTGATTGCTCAGTAGGTGTTGAGAAAAACACTTCCAACCAGTCAAGAGCGGCAGAGGGTGCATAGCTGGACTTCCCTTGGCTTTAGTTGCTGGGCTATGCTGCTTTTTGTGGTGCTCAGCTAGCAGGATATGGACTCACATGACTACAACTGGAAGGTGGTGCAAGCAGCAGGTGCTTTCTGAAGCACTCTTCAACCAGCTTTTAAGCTTCTTCTGGCACATTTGAGCCATTAGATCTGATTCTGGAAACAAATCCCACAAAGCAACATCTCCCTTAACCCAGTCAAGGGAAATGGATGCTCTTGTGTCAGGAGCTGGCCAGCTAGGATCCTCAAGCCTTTCCCCATGCTACTGTCTACCCCCACCTTTTTGGTTTTTTCCATGTTCTTGCCCTGAGCAAGTTGATGGTTTGATCGCTGCACTTGTTTCTGTATTTGAAGCAGATGTTTCCGTGGTCACACAAGGTGAAGGGGCAACCTGGCTGGAGGATATTGCTACAAGCTAGAAAGCATCAACATCACATCAGTTTCTCATTTGCTTATTCTCACTTGACCTGACTGCTTGCTTAGCAACTGCTTGGTAATGCGTTCCTCATTGAGAGGGGTGTGTGGGTCCCCAAGGCTTGGTGGTCATGGTTGTGGGATTGAGAGACTGGATTTGCTCCAACAGAAGGGCAGCAGGGTTTTTCTAGCCTGTTAGAAATGGGGAGCTCGACTGATGGGACCAAGTCACCCTGGTCTTTCTCTGCAGGTCAGGTGGAAGCAGGGTGGAGCAGTGGGAGAGGCTGTGGTGAGGGTTACTCTGTGCTTTGAACTCTGAGGCATCCCCAACTAGACAAGTCTGTGCATCCTCCCTGCCCCTTCCATCTGCACTGAGAGATTCAGACCTGACAGGGAGGCAGGCGAGGAGATGTTTACATTGAGAAAGCTGAAGGCCAATTTGACATCCCTTGCAAGAAAGCCATGGCTCCCATCTGGTGAGTGGGAATGTTCATTCTGTAGGGTAAGAAAGTGCAGATACGGGTCTTAGAGTGGAAGGTGCAGTTCCAGTCTCCTGGGAGCAGTCAGGGCAGTAGGGAATCTCTCACCCTGGTTGATGGAGACATAGGCTCAGTTCTAGCAGAGGCTCCCAAAGTATTCAATTGGGAACTGCTTTTAGTCTGTTAGTGTAGTTTGGTCCCCTGGGAAGCATCAAGTTGAAATGCAGTGCTATAATTAACAACCGACAGCTTAAATAATGTAGAGGAGCTGGGAGGCTGGAAACGCATCCTCTCTCCCAGCAGAGGTTGTGGGGGTGTACAGGCAAGGCAAACATTGCCAGAAGGAATTAGTCCCTCATATGGGGGCATGTCAAATAGCTGTCAGCGTGGGTTCCGATCTGAGGCAGATGACTGTAGGGAGGAACATGGTCAGCCTGGCACAGAGGTCTCATTATGGGTGTTTTCTCATTCCATGGAACAGTGCGTACTGGGATGAGGTGATACTTGTCTCCTTCTCTTTTGGGAAGGTAGAAAGGACTCTTAATGGATGCAGCTGAGCTGTGATGAGTTTCCTGTTCACTGACCGCTGGCATAACGTTTGACTCAACTTCCCCAGTGACAGGAAACCAACCAGCTGGGGTTGAGCTGCAGCTGGGCCACAGCAGTTCCACCAGGGGCAAATGAGGTTTGTGTTGGCCAGAGTCCTCTTGAGCTTCTCTTCCCCTTCACATCTGGGAGATAATTGGTAAATGGGCAGGCCAGCTATAGTGGCCAGGGACTTGGACTGTGAGGAAGAATTTGCTTAACCCTGCAGGTGTTGTCGTCACAGCTGATAGGCTTTTCCATGTGTGTCATGGTCAGGTTCATGTCCACAGCAGTCTTTCATTCCTCCTTCCCTTCACCACTTCCATGACCACCAGCAGATGCATCTCTGTTTCCTTCAGCCAATCCCATGAGGAAGGAGAGAAAGCTGTGGCTGAGCCAAATGGTTGTATTTCACTTGGAAATAAGCAGATGGAACAGATGGAAGAACAAAGCTATATATATATTTTTATTGCACAGATATCTAATAACCAATAAAATGGGTCTGGGACCACAAAAATCTCTGGCATGGTTGCCATGGCAATATACACACAATTCCAGTGAGATGCATGAAAAAAATCTTTTGTGCTGTTAGGGAGCTTTCTAAAATAAAAATAAATGAGATTTAAATGAGTGATTACGGCTGCCTTGGGGAGCACCTGCCAAAAACTCTGGGCCAGACCATCTATAAGAGTATGGTGTGTTGTTTTGTTTTGTTTTTTTTTTTTTTTAAATTGCAACAGTGGAAGAGTGTCCTTTGGAGCCAAAGCTGAGGGGCAACAGGAGGATTTACGTTTGGGGATATTTTACGTATGAGTTGGCCTGTGGAAGTCTTTGTCTTGTTAGGGTGGTAGAAGTTTATATGAAGTCAAAAAGAAACAAGGCAAATTCATGGAAGGAAAATCCAGAGAGAGTTACTCAATGAAACTACAGCCAGCTCAGGAAGTCTGAAAATAATTGGGAGAAGAGATGAGGGAAGTGTCATTCTTGGTGATACAAGTATCTGCCTGTGGCCACTGTGAAAGACAATACTTGGGGCACAGAGGGTTAAAATGAGAGGGATTAAATGACATAAAAATAACAGATTTATAGGGATACAAGCCATTGTCAGCCCTGCCATCAGTCTGACATTTAGCTCATTGCTACAAGCAGGTGAAATGGTGAATTTGGTTGTCTTTTAATTTTTCATAAATTAAGTCCTGGGTAGAGGCAGCATGTTGGATGATTCCATTTGTGAGGCTTGAACATGGGGCTTGTTGGAGTTTCCATGTATTGCCATCTACTCCTGCAAGAGACTGAAACGGGATAGAAGTATTCACAATCTCACCATCTAAGTCTGTTCTAGTGGTAGTAATATCACAGTCTGTTATCTTCTGCATCTGGGCTTGCTGGGCTCTCCATGTGTGCGTTCCCCAAGTGGCCAGTTCTCTCTTTGCTTTTCTCTGGGTTTTCACATCTCACGTTATCAGTCCCCACAGAAGCAGTCCTTGATCTATTTCCTGAAAAACTTGTTCTGCATATTTCATAGTCGAAGCACTGTTACCATGTCTTTGCTTACTTGAATGTGTCCTTTCAGAGTAGGACGGTGTTCTGTGTTCTGGATCAGTATGTTTCCTTCATTAATGAGCGCTGGCCTGAGTCCCGAAAGCAGGTGAGATTCTGAACTTGCTCTTAGCTTATGGCTGTGGTTGCCTTGGAGATGTCTGAGGAGAGTGGTGGTTCACCGAGTCTCTTGCCCTTGTGCTGTGATGTACTGCTGATGGGCAGCTTTCATGAAAATCAGTTGTTTCTACTGTAGGAAGGACTGGGTCAAAATCTACATCAACCAAGGGCTTTTGGGCACTGCCAGCCCTCTTTGCATCAAGGAGCCAGAGAGGGGTTGGGACTCTTCTCCAGAGAGCCGCAAACCTGCTGCTGTCCTCAAAACAGGCATTTGCCCATGGCTTAACGCCAGAGAGATTCAGAGAGGTAGGTTGGGATCTAACTGGGGCCACATCACCAGGTTGGCCCTGAGCACTGAACCTTTTGGTGTTAACCACCTGGGAGCATCTGCCGCTGCTTGCCCTGGCTGGGAACAAAAATCAGAGTGAAGGCTCTGGTGTAGCTTTTATCCCTACCCATTCTTCCTGCCCTTGGTGGGAAGCAGGACACAGCTGCCCAAGACCAGTGTGGTATGGATTAGGCCTGCCACATACTCCCTTGGGTGCGGGGGGAGGCAGGTACCCCTGCCTGCCTTTGGGGCAGTGTAGCCTGGCAGTGGGGAGGCAGGCAGGGAAGCAGTGTTTATTCAGAGCAAGGAGGCAAGCTGCTGGGTGAACTCTGCGTGGGAAGGGAGCTGTGAAGTGTGACGCTTTGGGTGAATGATTTCTAGGCAGGCTTTCCTAGAATAGACCAGGTGGAGGTGAAGGGAAATGAATGTTGTGGACATTCAGCCCTCCAGGCTGAGCTGCCAGGGGTTGGGGTGGGCATGACACACACAAATGCCTTTGTTCTCTTCCAGCGGGTTTCTTCCCCCACTTGTGTGCCTCACTGGTGCCCTCTCAATCGCTCCTTTAGTTTGCAGACACTCGCATTTATGCACAAAGCTACCACCAGTGCTTCAGTGAGTGAAGGGTTTGCCTGAGCTACACTGAACCTTGCTGCTGCAAAGTTTCACACTACACTGATCTGCTCTGTGGCTGCTTCCATGAGGAAGAAGGGGAACTGTTAGCTTTTGTGAGCATGTGGAGATGGCTGCTGGATGAGAGCCCACCCTCATTCTTCAGTGGAAGCCACCCTCACTTTTCCAAGGCTGCAGAACACCTTCATTGGCAGAAGAAAGAGATTTTGTGTCACTGCACCCAGGACTCCTGTAGATTTCCAGAGAACAGGAAAAGAGAGAAATCCCAGTCAGATAAAACACTAGACCTTTTTCGCAAGGAATTTTCTGCCTGGGCACCCCAGCACTCTGAAGAAAGTGCCAGATATGGCTAGAGAAAGCAAGTACCTTTTACCCCGGACAGTAGGCTGGGAGCCTCCTAAAGCTGACCAAAAATTGGTGAGCGGACTGCAGGAATCACACAGCATCATGCAGAGCTGTGGGCCTCGCACCATAGCTTTTCCCAGTCCTTAACCAGGCTTCTTGCCTTCACACGGAAGGGCATCAATACTGGGCCTTCCAGGACTTCTCTGGGTCTGGGGCTCCCATGATTGCAGGCTATAGTGCTTTTTCACAGAATCTCGTGTTACAGACTCATTAGGAAATCTGAAAGAATTGTTCTGAGAAAATCCTTTAAAAGCTGACATGCCCAAATGCGTATCGGCTAGCAACAGTTTGAATCGCAGTGTTCCTTCATGCTCTTTGTTTCCCAGACCGCGTGGGCCAGTGTTTAATGCACAATCTGGATTTATCACTGGTTTATCTTAATGCAGGAAATTGTCCAAAAAAAAAACCCAAAAAGAAAAGAAGAGAGGGAGGAATGGGGGGGAGGGCTCATGACTGTTGGCAGCAAATTTTAATTTGGGTTTGGCAGATGAGGGGAGTTATTCATGGAAATCTTGTCCTGAAATAACACTGAGCCTGCCCTGCGTCAGCCAAGGCAGGCAGGCACGGAATTTGTCTCTTCTTCCCAGCCATGGGGCCGAGCAGCATGCAGGGGGTGAGAACAGGCATGCTGGGTCAGACCAAAGGGCATGTGGCTTGGTAGCTGCCTGCAGGCAGTGCTGTCTCTTGAAGCACATGAGTAACAGGGCAGAGATAGACAGTCTGGCTCTGCTCATACATGTTCCTTCACCAAGAGCAGATTAGGGATTGTTTTATGGCTTAAAGTCCTGGTGAGATTTCCACAAGTGCATCTCACCCCATGCCAAGCCTGTTGGTGGCTTTGGCTCCTGAAAAAAAAAGTGAATCTTGCAGTGTGCAAAAGCACTGTCATGTATTTCTTTTGCACCTGCTGATTTTTCATTTCTTTTGAGTTCTGCCTTTCTAGTTCTTGAAGAGTAAGGAATGAGTGGTATTTGCTCCCCAGTCACTGTCTGAAGATCTTGCAAACCTGTCACTGAACTCTCCTCGGGGCCGAAGATTTCTGGGTTAGGCCATCCCATAGAGGAGCTGTTCCACACTTCTGATCTTTGATTCCTTTTAATTCTGTTAGAAGCTGCAACACAGACACCACATCAGTCCCCCATCCCTTCTTGTACTGCTATGGGAGGGAAAGGCTGAAACAATAACATTCCTCTGCCAGCAAAGCCAGAGCATCTTCTATGGACTGTGGGCCCAATCCATACTACAGGAAGGAGAAGGCAGCAGTAATCTTAAACAGGGATTACAGCTGTGCTGTGCAGAGCCTTCTAGGATGATTCACACACAGGACAGTGGCTGCTTGTGCCTGACAAGACCTGTGGTAGCCCAGAAGCATCAGATCTTCTGTGTGTGCAGATCAATATCCACCGTATGCTCTTGTTTTCCTGTGGGAAGTCCCAATATATAGGGACCATCTTATGCCCTTCCTGCCTGCACTCTGTTGCAAGGAGTCCTACATTAATGGAGCTGCTGGCTGGCAGGTGGTGGCTCATTCACCGTAGCTTCATCCCAAATGCAGTTTGACAGACCTCTGGTACAAGTCTAACTTCTCAGGAGCCCTTCACAGGGAAACAGGCAGCCCCTTCTTTGCCTTGGGAGCAGGCAGTGTGTATTGCAGCCACTAAAGATCCTGACTTTTTGTTTCCTTGTAATGGTATAAACAGGAAAGAAGTCTGTTAAGGCCCAGAGACGGACGAGGGGAATGGAGTAACAGCCAGCATCAGACCCAGGTCTATAGCACAGCAAACCGCATGCTGCAGTGCTTCTACGGAAGCTGAGCATCACTGACGTTAGCGATGGGGAAACTAAGGCACACTGCCTGACTGAAACAACTTAGTTATCAAGCAGCCCAGAGCCAGGTAAAAATGATCCTGAGCTCTTTCTGCTCTGGACCGTCATACTGTTTAACCAGGACTAGGCTCCAGCTGCCCCAGGAAAACATGAAAGAACCTTGCAATGATGAACAATTGCATTGCTTCAAAACATGACTCTTTTTACACTGTCTTTACTCTGGTGTAACAAACTGGCTCTGTTTCATTCAAGGTGCTGCAGGATCAGGCCCTGAGATGCTGACCTTGGCCAAGTGATTGGCAGTTCCCTTCCTGTGGAGGCTTGCACTCTTTGTGTGGTCAGCTCTGAGGAGCAAGCTGTGCTGCAACGTGGGAGCTGTGTAGGCGGCAGCTCTTTCAGAAAGGCCAGGGAGAGCTGGAAAATAGGCAAGTGCCTGACTGATCCTATTTGAACCTCACTCCTGCTGGCCTGTTGCATCTGAATGAATGTGGGTACCATGCAGGAGGGAAGGGGAGGACTGAGCAGCTCTTGCTCTCCTCGGGCAGCCAGGAGGACACCCACTGGGAACCCTCCCAGCCAGCCCTGCTGAAACAGGAGGCAGCTGTGTGAAAGATTGTTGCCCTGCCATCACCTGAGCCCAGACGTGCTCCATCTGGTCAGCCCCACCAGCTATCGTGCTAAGCACACCTACTGCCTACCAGCCAGCCTCTGACCTCTGGCCGTCTGGCCTGAGACAGCCCAACTAGAGAACAGCCCACAGGTCTCCAGGCTGGAAACTGGGCTAGCACTGGTATGAGCCATTTGGTTTGGTGTGAATGCTTGGGAGTGCATAGGAAGAGAAGAATAAGACTGGGGAGATGATTGGGCTTGTGCCATGTAAGGAACCAAATACGTGACTGAAAAACCTCTTACTTCCCAGGTCTGTAGCGTCACCGCTTTTATTGTTTTTTCCAAAAGGACTTGTATGAGGCTGCTCTCGTGCTTTGCCCAGGGAGGTAATGCCAGTGTTAAGAGTTCTTGGCTTCCTTCCTTCTTCTGCCTCCACCCCTGTTTGTAGTAGGAAAGAGCAGAGAGGGAGGGACCTGGAGTAGTTGGAGGAGCAGCTTTCTGCTTAATTGACTTCACAGTTGCTTTGCTGCCAGCCACAGCCCCATCCCAGGGGACAGTTAACATCATCTAGTCTGCAGAGTGCCACATCAAAGAACTGTGCTGTGGAAGTGCTACTCAGAGTAGACCTGATGAAGGCAAAGAATGGGAAATATAAAGGACCTCTGCAGCTCAGAGCTCTGCAGGGTGGGCTTAATCCCACCACCGCACAGGCCACCAGAGTCACAGGCCAGCCCTCGCAGACTTTCTCTGTGTCTTTACAGACCTTTTTCCAGGTCTGGGACAGTTGCCCTTGGTGTGTGGCAGAGTGGAGAGAGATGAAAACCTGGGTGCTGTGCTGAAGCTCTGTGCCCTCATAGCTGTGCTCTCAAAGGACCCATCATCTTCTCTCTGCTGAGCACTGGGGGCACATCCTTGTGACAAGCCTGACCTTGACATTGCTCCACACTCCAGGAGAGCATGGGCCGAGGGGCCCACTGAGCGGTGGGAGGTCTCCACAACCACAAGTGCTGCTTGGCAGCTCAGAGAGAGGGTGCTGGCTCCAGGCACAGCTCAGCCTCAGCTCTTGCTCACTGGCACCTGTCAGCAGATGCTGGCCCTGAGGAACTGGAGTGGTGCCTGGCTCTTGCAACACTAATTCCCCTGGGGCCAGGCAAGTGCAGCCACAGCAGTGAGCAGCACGGGATCAAGATTCTCTTCTGCTGCCAGTGCTACCTCTGTGGGTCAACGAAGCCAAGTCATGGGCTGGCATTGCTTTTACGCGTTCCCACGCATGTGTCTCCCTGCTTAGCAGAATAATGCTGCAGAATAATGACCAGGGACTTCTAGGGAGGTCTGAAATACCCCGTGGCCTGTTCTGCCACTTGGAGGAAACCGTGGCGCTGCCCAGCCCCTGTGTCTCCCACCTTGCCTTTTTTCTAAGCCCCTGGATGACTATGGAGTGGCACAGGGAGATGGTGAGGGCAGAATGTGTTTAATCATGAGCACGCTGCTCCTTTTCACCGTTACAGGTTTTGTGCTGTCCAGAGAGAATGAGGGAGCTGAGCCTGCTCCCCACGGCATTCTTAAGCCTTACAGCATTCCTGTTTTCTCTCTCTCACACACACCCCCACACACATACATCTGTGGCACAGTGTGCCAGCATCCTTCCTGCTCCCCCTCACGGAGCCAGACTGGGGCCCTCCCTGCCTGCCCTCCCAAGGCAGGCAGGGAGGGCCCCAGTCTGGCTCCGTGAGGGGAGCAGGAAGGATGCTGGCACTGTAAATAGCAAGTCATTTCCATTTCAATGCTCCTGCTGCGGGGAAGGGCTGGGCCTGGGTGTGTGGGTGCAGACTAGCTCCTCTCTGCCTCTCCCTACCTTGTGCTGCTTCTCCACAGAATTTTCCTGTCATCGTATGCGCCCTGCTCCCTCACCTTCATATCTGCCCACCACTCTCTCTTTTGCTTTATTCTCCTGAACCATCTTTAGATGGGGCTTGAGTTACCCCTCCCAGGGCTTTGAGGTGGCAGTGAGCCAGAGAGCCCAGCACAACATGACCGCAAAGCAGAGTTGCAGCCAGCTGCTCATCCTTCACTTGCGGTCTCCTGGTTCTCTGGGCCATGAGGCTGGAAGCTGCTGTTTAGAGCCCTTTGGGTCTCCCCAGGCCCATGAGAGCTCCCAGCTCCCAGTGGAAATGAGTCCAGTTCGTAGCTCTGTCACCTAGTGTGACATTGATTTTTCACCAGCCTCTCTGAATTCAGTTTCCCTATCTTAGGAAAAGAGGCTCTGGCTGCCTTAAACACCAGTGATCCCCACTGCTCAATGCCAGATCTTTGAATTCAGGGATCCTTGAATTCAGGGGAGATTTCCATTGCAGGCAGGGAGAGACAGGAGAGCCATTGCTGAGCTGTTCTGAGTCCATATATCTGTCCACCCCTTCTCGTCTGTCTACCCGCTGCCAAGGCAGGGGAGTGTGAGATCTCCTAGTGGAAAAACAGAGGGAGAAGGGGGAGAATTGCCAAGTGCAACAAGGCAGAAGCAGGAGGCAGTTAGACGCTGTGCCAAACAGAGATGTCAGTCACTCCTTCCGCACCAGGCAGGCTGCGAAAGGAGCTGGCGTCCTGGCAGCCAAGCAGTACAGCAGAAGCGGCTCTCTCCTGCCATGGAAACAGAGCCCGCAGCGTGGAGCAGCAGCCACCTGCACGGGCTGGTGTAGTTCATGCCTGTGTCCCTGCACAGGGCCATTCCTGCTTCCTCCAAGGTATAACCCAAGTGACAGCAGTTTACAGTCACCAGCTTCTCGGTGCTCCCCTTCTCTTGCTTGTGTGCTTCTCTCCCTGCTGAATTTCCACTGTATGTCAGGGATCTAGGGCTCAATCTCTCACTAGCCCAGCCCTCCTTGAACACTGCCATGATGTTTGTGCCCCAGGAGGGGAGGTGAGTGGTCCCTTGCCCAAAGATACCAACTGACATGTGCAGAGGCAAGGCAGTGGCACATCATGGAGTTTCAGAAACTGGCTTTTATCGAAGCTTTGGCTTGCCTGGGGTCCTCTATGCGCAGTTAGTGCTGGGTCTGTAAGAAGAGCCAGTATTGGACACTAGCTGGCAGAAGAAGACCCTGGCCTAGTTTTCCTGCCCTATCTGGCTCTTCAGGGCAAAAGAAAACAGACTGGGCCAGCAGTCATTTCAGGCAGGTTGTGGGGGGCCGTTCAGTGGCTCTGCAAAAGCAAACACTCCACTTCAAGCACCAGTCCACTTCTAAGCCCCATCTTTGGCACAAATTCCTGTAGGAGAAGGCCTTGATGTAGGTCACAAAGCATGAGAGAGCCGGGGGGAAAATATGTGCGAGATAGCCAGCACCTTGCTCCAACCTTCTGCTGTCTCCTCAGCTCTGGCGCCAGCCGTGTGCTGGCAGCACACACCATCTCCAAACACCGCCTCCAGCGCAGGAGACAGCAGAGGAGGAAACACGGAGGTGACATAAAAAACAGCATTTGCTTTCTTGGCCATCTGTCACAGTGTCGCAGTCGCCTTCCCAAACACATCCTAGCTCAGCGCTGGCTGGGAAAAACAGGGAGTTATTTTGGTTCATCAGCATCCAGCAGGAGCGGGATGGTAGATCGCACGTAGCGAGCAGGCAGGCAGTGTTCAGCGTCAGGACCGCTGGCTTCATTGCTGGGATAGGACACAGCACCCTGTGTACCCCGAGCCACCAGTGGGGTTCAGTCACTGCAGGAGTGTCCACCAGCATCTTTGCTGCTCCCTGTTAAGTGTCTCCAGCTGCAGGGCTCCTCCCTCTGCCTCACTGACCTTCACAATGGAGAGCTGATTTGTCTGAAGATTTGGCCATGATCTTGTGGCTGTGGTCAGGGAGATGCAGGCCACTGCCAGATGAAGGATCCCACATTCCCACTTGTCTCCCCTGTGATGGCACTGGCAGCAAATGGATCCTTGCTGTGTGTCAGGCAAGGGAGCTGATCCAGAGAACTCAGGACAAAAAAACCCCAATATTCAGCCAGATCAG